>NW_006921597.1:10364985-10378024 GCF_000298275.1 Orycteropus afer afer
TATCTCAGGTTGTTAATGATTCTTCCTCCAATCCTGATGCCACGTTTTTCTTCATATAGTCCAGCTTCTTGGATTATTTGCTCAGCATATAGACGAATAAGTATGGGGAAAGGATACAACCCTGACACACTCCCTTCCTGATTTTAAACCATGCAGTGTCCCCTTATTTCATTCAAATGACAATCTCCTGGTCAAGGTACAGGTTCCTCATGAGTACAATCAAGTGTTCTGGAATTCCCATTCTTTTCAATGTTATCCGTGATTTGTCATGATCCACACAATCAAATGCCTTTGCATAGTCAATAAAGCACAAGTAAACATCTTTCTGGTATTCTTTGGCTTGAGCCAAGATCCATTTGACAGCGCTAAGATATCCCTTGTTCCACGTCCTCTTCTGAATCCAGTTGCAGCTCTGGAAGTTCTCTGTCAATATACTGCTACAATCGTTTTTGAATTATTTTCAGTAAGATCTTATTTGTGTGCAATATTAATGATATTGTTAGATAATTTCCACATTCTGTGGGATCACCTTTCTCTGGAATGAGTACAAATATGGATCTCTTCCAGTCAGTTGGCCAGGTAGCTATCTTCCAAATCTCTTGGTACAACCAAGTGAGCACCTCCAGTGGGGCATCCGTTTGCTGAAATATCTCAATGGGTATTCCGTCAATTCCCGGAGCCTTGTTCTTTGCCAATTCCTTCATTGCAGCTTCGACTTCCTCCTTCAGTACCATTGGTTCTAGATCATATGCCACCTCCTGAAATGGATGAAGATCGACCAGTTCTTTTTGGTACAGTGACTCTGTATTCCTTCCATCTTATTTTCATGTTCCCTGAATCAGACAATGTTTTGCCCTTAGAATCTTTCAGTATTGCAACTCGAGGCTTAAATTTTTTCTTCAATTTTTTCAGCTTGAGAAATGCCAAGCCTGTTCTTCCCTTTTGGTTTTCTAACTCTAGGTCTTTGCACCTTCCCTGCATGGGCATACCTAATCATTCAGCCTGTCCACCCATCTATCCACCCGTATGTCAATGTTTGCCATCACTGACTGTATGTGCGAAAGTGTTCATCTTTGTTGTCTGTACCTCTCATGCACTTCTCTATGTCTTCCTCCTCCTCAGTGCTACTATGTTAATCACTCACATTTGGTACATTTCCTTTCTCTTCACCCAAATCAGTAATTGTCTCTACCTATCTAGCAGTATTCCCTCCTCTCCCCTCACACCCCTGGTAACCAGCAAAGACAATTTCCTTCCATATAGAAACCTTTCCTTGTCTTTTTACAATAATGGACTAATACAATATTTAGGGGCAGGGAGGCTACATCTTCTGACCTCCCTTGACCTCCCTTAACCCCACAAGAGGAAGACAGAATCACCATCAGTAGCCCAAGGCCTATTTCTACGAGGCCAGACATGCTGCCTCCCTCCAACCCTTTCACCAACTGTTCCTCCCGCAATGCCCACCACTTCTCTGCTGGATTAGATAATTCGCTGCAGTTGTCACACAGAACTCACAGATTATGGGGTTTATTAGGGAAGCAACAGGCTACAATTCAAGTTCAGGAACACACTCAGTCTCTCTCAGCCTGCCGTCTCTCAGCCAACAGTCTTTCTCAGTCTCTCTCCCAGCAGTGCATGTCTCTCTCCCAGCAGTGTGTGTCTCTTGCATCTCTCTCTTAGCAATGCATGTCTCTCGCATCTCCCAGATGGCAGTGAGAGATTTCTTCTGCCTCTAGGAGGGCTCTTTTGGAGGCTGGCAGAGTGGCCAACTAACCAATCCCAACATCAGAATTCTATATACCTCAGACAGAGAGAACTTCCCAGAAGATTGCTTCATGCCACTCTCATCTCAACAGTAGTATCCCAGGTAGATAATGTTAACAATCAGGAGCTACTCAGTTGTGCATGGCAAATTCCACCCAGGGAGTTTACAATGATTTCTGGCTAGAAAAGCCACACTATGTAATTTACTACACCACATTGTCCTTCTGGGATTGACTTATTTCACTCAGCATAATGTCCTCCAAGTTCATCCTTATTATGCAGTGTTTTGCAGATTCTATGTTATTCTTTAGGAGTGCATAGTATTCCATCATATGTAAGTACCATAGTTTGGTTATCCATTCTCCTGTTTATGGGCCCCTAGGTTGTTTCCATCTTTTTGCTATTGTAAATTGTGCTGTGATGAACATGAGTGCGCATGTATCTGTTGTTGTTCTGGTTCTCACTTCTTTAGGATATATATCTAGTAATGGAATTGCTGGGCCAAATGGTATTTCTAATTCCAACTTTTTAAGGAATCACCATACTGCTTTCCGCAGTGGTTGAATCATTTTACAGTCCCACCAGCAGTGTATGAGAGTCTCAATCTCTCTGCATCCTCACCAGCGTTTGCTATTTTCTGTCTTGTTGAACTTTGCTATTATTGCTGGCCAGATGTTATCTCATTGTTGTTTTGATTTGTATTTCTCTAATGGCTAGTGAGGAACTCTGGTAGCATAGTGGCTAAAGCACTTGACTGCTAACCAGAAGGCTGGCGGTTCAAACCCACCAGTCACTCCTCAGAAGGAATCCTACTTCCATAGTGATACTGCCTTGGAAACCCAAGGAGGGGTTGCTATGAGTCAGGGCCGACTCGACGGCACATAACAACAACAACAACAATGGCTAGTGATTGTGAACATTTCTTTATGTGTTTGTTGGCCACCTGAATATCCTCTTTGATGAAGTGTCTATTCATGTTTTCTACCCATTTTTAAATTAGATTGTTTGTCTTTTTGTTGTTGAGGTGTTGGAATTTTCTACAAATTTTTGAGATATGTCCCTTGTCAGATATGTTGTTGCTGAATATTTTTTCCCATTCTGTAGGTTTTCTTTTTACTCTTTTGGAGAAGTCTCTTGAAGCATATAAAAATTTAATTTTTAGAAGGTCCCATTCATCTAATTTATCTTCTGCTGTTTGTGCATTTTGGGTTATGCTTGGCAGTCTATTTATGCCATAAATTAAGGCCTCCAAATTTCCCCCTATTTTTTCCTTGATGAACTTTATAGTTTTAGATTTCACATTAAAATCTTTGATCCATCTGGATTTAGTTTTTGTGTATAGTGTGAAGTACAGATCTTGTTGCATTTTTCTGCAAATGGATATCCAGTTTTCCCAGCACCATTTGTTAAAGAGACTGTTCCTCATTTAATGGATTTCAGTCTTTTGTCAAAAATCAGCTGACCATGGATCAATGGGGTCTATTTCTGGGCTCTTAATTCTATTCCATTGGTCTGTGTGACTGTTGTTGTACCAATACCAGTCTGTTTTGACTTCTGTAGCTGTATAGTAGGTTTTGAGATCCAGGAGCGTGAGACCTCCTACTTTTTCTTCTTCAATAGTGCTTGCTTATCCGAGGTCTCTTTCATTTCCATATAAAGTTTGTTGTTGTTATGTGTTGCCGAGTCAGACCTGATCCATACAAAGTTAGTAATTGATTTTTCCATATCATTAAAGAATGTTGATGAGATCTGGATTGGGATTGTATCAAATATACAGATTGCTTTGAGTAGTATTGACATGTTCACAATGTTCAGTCTTCCTATCTGAGAGCATTATATGTTATTCAATTTATGTAGATCTCTTATGGCTTCGTGTAGTAGTGTTCTGAAGTTTTCTTTGTACAGGTCTTTTGTGTCCTTGATAAGATTTATTCCCAAATATTTTAATTTTTTTTTTTTTTTTTTTTTGGTAGCTATTATAATGGGAGAGCTCTGATGGCTCAGAAGGCATTTGACTGCTAACCAAAAGGCTGGTGGTTTAAACCTACCAGCCACTCCTCAGGAGAAAGATTGGCAATCTACTTCCATAGTGATACTGCCTCAGAAACCCAAGGAGGGGCTGCTATGAGTCTTGTCTTGACTTGATGGCAGTAACTTTTTTTTTCTTTCTAAAATTATAAATGGTATTGATTTCCTTATTTCTTTTTCAGCAATCTCTTTGCTGGTGTAGAGGAACCCAACTGATTTTTGTATGTTGATCTTGTATCCGGCCACTATGCTAAATCTCTCAATTAGTTCCAGTAGTTTTCTTGCTGAGTTTCTTGGGTTTTCTATGTATAGGATCATATCATCAGAAAATAGGGATAGTTTTACTTCTTCCTTACCAATTTGTATGCCTTTGTTTTCCCTTTCTTGCCTTGCTGCCCTATCTAGGACTTCTAATACAATGTTGAGTAGAAGCGGTGATAGAGGGCATCCTTGTCTGGTTCCTGTTTGCAAGGGGAATGGCTACAGTTTCTCTCTATTGAGAATAATGGTGGCTGTTGGTTTTGTATATATGCCCTTTATGTCGAGGAATGTCCCTTCTACTCCTATTTTGCAGAGAGTGCTGATCAGGAATGGGTGTTGGGGTTTATCAAATGCCTTTTCTGCAGTATGTGAAGTTTTAATGAACATTCTAATGATTGAGAAGATGTGTTGCAACTAAAAGCTGTTGTGGATTTAGTAATCCTTTAAAATAAATTAATCACAATGTTGTAAATTGTTACTTTATTGGCCCTACCCACATTGACTCTGAGCTGGATTGTGTGATCTGCTTTGTCAGAGGGGACATCATCAAAGTTGACACAACAGTGACTTAGTAAGTGATTGTCCATTTGGGGTGGTCTTCTTGGAACCCAGAACCATCACATGAGGAAGCTGATCTATCTTTCTTGAGGATGAAAGATCAAATGGGGAGACAGAGGTTGAGTAGTTCCAGATGAACTTTCTGAGCCCAGCTGTCAGCTGATCTGCCAGCTGAATACAGCCACATGAGTAAATCCTAAGCAAAAACCACAGAATCACCCTGCCAAGGCACAGACTCATGAAAAGTAACAAATCAGTGTTGTTTTAAGCCATTAAGTTTTGGATGAGTTATGCAGTGGTTGTTGTAGATAACCAAAATACAATGGCACTTACATAATTTCAAAAATATTACTACATAAATAAATGAGGTGGATCATTTACTCATTCCTTCATTTAATAAATATTTTCCAGGGCCTAGCATAGGATCTCTGGTGGCACAGTGCCTAAGGCATTTGACTGCTAACTGGATGGCTGGTGGTTCAAATTCACCAGTCACTCCTTGGACAGAAGACTGGAAATCTACTTCTGTAGAGATACTGCCTCGGAAACCCAGCTGGCTCTGTGTAAAGATCCATGGGCCCTTTGTTATAAACTCTGCCACTGCCACCTCAGAAAGTCTGAAACTCATAAGTTGAAAAGGAAATTCCAAATTAGGATAATATTCTATATTGAACAGAATAATTTCAAAGTTAAAAATACTAGAATGCCCAATGTCTTTTAGGTCTGTAATGGAAGCTGACCCCGGTGATTTAATTATTGGTTTGAAAATAAAGAGAGTTGTGGTTTTATACCTGCATGAGCTAATCACTTTTGCTTTGGTCTACTCCAGGACTATTTTCCGTGCCATTCATTCTGGCCAAGCAGTTTGGCTGCAACAGGGACTGGTGGTGTTAGCTGCTGTTGAATCAGCCCCAACTCATGGCGCCTCCTATTCATACATGACAGAACAAAACGCTGTCCACTCTCATGCCATCCCCATGAATACTTGTGGATCTGACAATGTGTGTTGTGATCCATGGTGTCTTCATTTGTTGATGTCTAGAAATAGATCAGCAGACCTTTCTTCCCAGTCCATTTTAGTTGGGAAACCCCACTGAAATTTGTTCAGCATCATAGCAGCATGTGAGCCACCACAAACAGATGCGTGATGGTTGTGCAGGAAGTGCATCAGCAGGGAACAGGAAATACCATGTGTTAATGTAGCCCTTTACAGGTTAGAAAGCACTCATTTTAGAAAGTGCTTTCACATATATTATCTCATTAAACCTTGGAATAGCCCAGGGTGGTTGTTTGCTCGAGGCCCCTTGGAACAAATACAGGTGCAGAGGGTCCATGCAAATCAGTTTCCACTGCTGGACAAACAATTTGAGTGCAGACCTTCAGGGTGGTTGGTCATTTCCATAAACCTGTATTAGACACTTTCATAAATGACATCTTCATAATACAGTTTGAAAGGTGATACTCTTTTATCCATGGTCTTAAAACTTCCTCAATTAGAATTTTAGATTAGTTCCTGTTTTGTTCTCCGGAAGATTTAATTAAGACAGAAAACTTTAATATCTCACATACTTCACAATATCCATGAAAGGTTTTTTTTTTTTTTTTTCCTTTTCGAGGCCTTGTTCCCTCAGGGATATTTTAGCAAGAAGAATGTGATTCAAAGATTTCCAGATGTTACTTTCCTGATGTGCCTCAGCATGCACCTATAAACCATCTGGTAGCAGCAACAATGGGACTGCGTCCAAATATAAATGTTCATGCAGGTAAAAGCGTATTAATAGAAGAAATGGAACTGATTGGGATTTGTCAACTGAGTTTGTGATATGGTTTAGTCAACTGTTGAAATGAACATCCAGTAACCAAGGCTGGCTTTTAAAAATTTGCAGTCACTTTTCCTTAAAGCTTAGGGTGGGTATTCCTCACCTAGTTATTGCAGATTTGGGGCTAGAGCAGAAATTATTTGTGTTGAGTTGTAGATTGTATTCTGCTCTATTTAACTAGGCTGCTCTGAACCATTCATTGTGTTGTTTTCATGAATGTTAAAATATTTTTGTGTTCTCCCTGCCCTTCCTAACCAGTAAAGGGAAGGCTGTCCCAGAAATGTGCTAGGGAACAAGAATGGACACATTGAGTGGGTCTCTAAAGGGTGGGTAAATGTATACCCTGATCATTCAGCATCTGACCCAGGAAACTGCATAAAGCATAAACAAGTGGCAACATTCATACCTCCTCCCCTATTTCTTGGAATGAAAGATGATATACTCAGCCATCTGAATCTGGGACCTCCATCAGTTTACAGCAATCTCATTAATTCATCAACTCTTTTTAAGAAGTTGTGATAATTCTGCCAGAGGACAGGCTGAACTTCCCCTAGCTGGATACGAAGTTTAAACTCTGCATGTTGACAGCAGTGCATAAATTCAGTAAAAAGTGCTAAAACTAATATAAATTAATACTTATTTTTAAGGGAAGAATATTCAACCAACATTTTAAAAAGTATTGTCAAGCCCAGCAAAAACAATTGATTTCTATTTTAAAAATGATAATAGTAGCAAACATGTATGAAACACTTACTTTGTGCTATGTATTTTGCTAATTATTTTATGTGGATTATCTCACATCAAGTCTATGGGATTCTGTTATTATCCTAAGTGTTCAGATGATGAAACTGAAGAGTAGGGCATTGATAAATCACTCCAGGTCTTATAAATGACAGTTAATCTGGAATTGGAACTGAAATAAATTGATCTTAGAGATCTTGCTGCTCTAACAGAAAATACTAACAGGAGTTTATTCTCTTACAGTTTTGGAGGCTACAAGTGTGAGTTCAAAGTGCCAGGCTCTAGGGGCTGGTGAAAGCCCCTCAACCTTGGGTTTCAGCCCTGCTTCTTGCTCCCAGCCCACTGAAGCTGGTGGCTTTTCTTTGTTTAGGCTGCTGATGGCTGCTGAAGCTGACAAGCCCAAAGTCAACAAGTAAAAAGGCACAGTCCCAACATTATCAAACCACGTGGCTCACCATTGACTCAAGGTTGTTAAGAGTCCCAAGACTGGCAGACAACATGGTAGGCTGCTGAACAATGACTTGGCTACCTGCAGGATTCAAGCATGCCAAAAGCTACAGACCATTCCTAAAGCTTCTCCTTAAAATTGGGAGGAGACCACATCCCTAAGGCAGCTATTTAGCTGCTCACAGTAGATTCTACCATGGAGTTGATTACTAGTCTCATCACGGGGAATACTATATCCAGCTGCCCAGCCACTCAAAACCAGGCCCAGCCAAGTTGATATATAACCTTAACTACCATAGACCCCATATCCTTAAACACTCAATTATTCAATTATAATACTATTTAATTATTGTTATTCATTAATTCAACAAAAGTTTATTGATTACTCTGTACTAAGTACTGAGGAGTCACAGTTCAATAAGTTTATTCCTCCTCTGAAGAAGTTTACAGCAGTGAATGAGACCAGCAAACAAATCAATAATTAAGGACAGATTGAAAAAAAAAAAAAGATAGATGTATGCAAAGTGTGTTACGGGATCACCAAAGAGGAGGTTTAAATCAGAACGAGCAAGGTTTCTGAGATGAGAAATCATTTATGAAGAAGTTGAAGGGGTTAAGCACTTGGCCACTAACCAAAAAAGTTGGCAGTTTGAACTCACCAGCCACTCTATGGAAGAAAGATGTTGCAGTTTGCAGTCTACTTCCATAAAGATTTACAGCCTTGGAAACTATGGGGGCAGTTCTACTCTGTCCTGTAGTGTCCCTATGAGTCAGAATCGACTGGAGAGCAATGAGTTCACGTGGTAGTTATAAACAGAAGATGGAAAGGGCATCATAGGAATGTTTGAAAACATGAGATAGCCACTTTGGAACCCTCCTGGAACTGCCAACCTTATTCCTATGACTCAGAGTTTTGATCATTCTAAAATCTTGGGGAGAAATAGAAAGCAAGAGGATAAAGGCTGCAGGTGGATACAGGATTAGACTATATGTTAGAAGAAATTATCTAGAGAGCCTCATGGAGAGTTCACTTGAAAGAAGTGAAAAGAGAGTCTAAAAAGGCTGTTGTTGTAATCCAAATTATATATGATGAAGCCCTGAATTAAAGCAGGAGGAGATGGTCAGGTGTGGTGATATAAAGGTGGGATCAGCAGGTCTTGAAGATTAGTTTAGATGGAGGGGAAGTGATAAAGGATGGGAAAAGTGAGGGAGAAGTGTGTTTGAGAGGAGCCATACATTTCTGACTGGAACAGCAGTGTGAATGCTGAACAGCTTTCTGCAAGAATGGCCCTTGCAGATGAAGGAGGAGGTTTGGTGGAGAGATGATGGGTTCAGTTGTGGTCAGTCATGATGATTTTCAGCTATGGATGAGGAAGTTAATAAGCTAGTATTTTGAAGTACTTAGAGTAGTACCTGCCATGCAGAATTCAGTGTTTGTTGAATAAACATGGAGTTATCTGATAGACAATTAAATATCATATATTTTTTTCTAGGGCTCGGAGGGAGAGCTCTAGGCTATAGACACAGAACTGGGACTAATCAATATAAAAATGGTAGCCACCATGGGCCTTGATGAGAGTGTCCAAGGCTGTGAAAGCAAGAGTAGAGCAGAGGGGTGAAGACAAAGTCACAGGCAGAGGATATTGGGAAGTGATGACCTCTATTGAGAGGAATATGGAAAACTAGGAATAAGTGGGACGGAGGGGAAGAACCAACCCATTCATATATAACAGAAGTAACTGAAGGAATTTTCCAGAAGGAAATAGTAGTAGCAGTATCCAATGCTGATGTGCTATTACAAACTCAGCAAGAGACTTTTGAGTTGGATGTCCAAGAGGCAACCTTTCTCCTCCATCCCTACCTTTGCTAGTGTTTTAGAGTTTAGGCAGGAGAGGAGGCAAATAAGAAATAGACAGAAAATTGTACATTGAAGTTAACAGTATGGAGGTCATCATCAACCTTAATGTGGGCAGTTTTGGTGAAGGTAGTGCAGCGGTAAGGAATGAATAAAAAGAAAATAATTGGAAGCACAGAAGATAACTTCCTCAAAGATCTTGAAATGGGGGATATCAGAGAATAAGGATAAGATTTAGAGTAGCTGTAGGACTGAGGGAGTTTGGTTGGTTTGCCTTTTTATGATAAAAGAATCTTGAACCTCTTTGATGACTGAAGGTCAAAAGAGGAAGATACAGAAGAAAAAAGGGTGATTCATAAAGCATGGAGGCACAAGGAGATGGATCCCACAGTTCAGAGGAGAGATGAGCTTTAGATGACAAGGGATGAACCATGGGAAAGGAAGATGTATGCAAATGAGCAACGGTAGGGATAGAGAAGTGTTGCCTCTTGGACATCCAACTCAAAATCTATCACTCAGTTCATAGTTGCAAGCCAGCATTGGATACCATTACCACTCTTTCCTTGTGGAAACCTCCTTCACTTGCTTCTGTTATACAGGGATTCGGTGGTTCTCCTCTCCCCTCCAGAAAGTGGTTTTTGTATCTTCTTCTCTGGTGCTTCTTTGTACTTCCCAGCCAGGGAGAATAAGACGGTGGGAAAAGAAACTTCCTAGGCACCTTTGCAAGGTAAAATCAGCTCTAATCATGGATCTCAAATCTTTCTTCTTAGACAATAGCTTTCACAGTCACCCATTACCCAGCAACTGGGATTTTCATGTGGTGTAGTCCCTAAGGCATTTGACTGCTAACCAGAGGAGAAGGCTGGTAGTTCAAACCCATCAGCCACTCCTCAGAAGGAAGATTGGGCAATCTACTTCTATAGTGATATTGCCTCAAAAACCCAAGGAGGGGTCGCAATGGGCAGGGTCCAAATCGATGGCAGTGAGTTTGGTTTTGGTTCTATCCCCTCCTCAGATTTCTTGTGCCCTTCAATCTATTTCATTCCCTTTATGCACTGCTCCAAGATTGATGTGTTTGAGGAGTTCTGATCAGGTGTTTCCCTTGCTTAAAAAACCCTTCACAACCAAATCGCAACCTCTTTCCAACCCTACAGCCTACCACTTGGAAAGTCTGTCCATGTCACTTATCAACACAGAGTTCTTTGTTCCCTTCACTCCCTTTGCCTTTTACCACCCTCAAAGCAGATATGTTTGAGCATAATATATCCAAATTATGGTCTGAAACACAATCAACTTTAACAGGAGAGAGACCAACTTATCTTGTAGGGGCTGCTATCTGAAGAAGACATAGGCCAGGACAAATCAAACTAGGCAGCAAAAGTGAAGAAAGTGGTGGTGAAATACAGACAGAGTTCTGGGAACCAAAAGATAGAATAGGAAGGAGATGAAAAAAGGCACCTTTCCAATGTAAACTCGGCTGTAATCACAGAGGAGCAGTTGAGATATATTTGTTCTGACTTCTGGACCCTGATGTCTATCTTTGGCTAACAAGTTCAGTCCTTGCTGGAAATGAACTACATTGTGTATCTTTTCCATCATTGTTAATTGTATTAACAAGACTATCCCATCCTTTAGTTAAATGGAAAGGCTCACTGTTTCTGGTACACATCCCAAGCTTTCTTGCTTCTATACTTTGACCCATGCTGTTCTCTTTAGCAGACATTCTTATTTTTTAAAAGAAAAAAATTTTTTTTTTAAATTGTGATTTTGGTGAAAGTTTACAGAGCAAATTGGTTTTCCATTCAACAATCCATCCACATTCTGTTTTGTGACATTTACTGCAGTCCCCACACTGTAACAGTGTTCTTCGCACTTCCTCCCTATGCCGAACCCTTCCCTTTGTTCTTCCTTGTCATCCCTTCTGACCTTCCTAGCTCTGTCCCTAGGCAAATGCTGTCTTTTTAATCTCATGTGCTTGATTGTTAAAATGAGTGTATATATATACTCCTGATATTACTGTTTACCTTATGGGTCTGTCCATTACTTGGCTGCTAGTTGAGTCACTGAAATTAAGTTCAATTCCTAGCTTGAAGGGTATCTACTGGACATAGTCTTGGGGGTTCTACCAGCTTTTATCAGATCACTTAGCCTGGTCTTTATTATGATTTTGAGTTTTGTTCCACGTCTTCTCCCCACTCCATTTGGACCTTATTGTGATCCCTTTTGGAGCAGTTAGCCATGGTAGTTGGACACCATCTAGGTCTGGTTTCTGGATCATGGAGGCAGGTGTTCACCAGTTCCATTAGTTCTTTGGACTAATTGTTTTCTCCATTTTTTATTTTCTTCACTCTTCTTTGCTCCAGATGGGAAAGCCCAATAATTGCACCTTAGATGGTCACTCACAAGCTTTTAAGATCCCACTTTTAGCTGGCATTCTTCACATCTGTAATTTTTTTTTTTTAATTTTTTTGTGATTTGGGTGAACGTTTACAGAGCGAATTCATTTTCCATATAGCAGCTCATACACATTTTGCCTCATGAAATTGACAGTTCTCTGCAATGTAACAGCTCTCTTCCCACTTCTTCCCTGTAGAAGATGTAGTCACCTCTTCCCTATGTCCTTCCCTTCCACACATTCCCATCCTCTGAGCTGCCTCCCTGTGCATACACAGCCCTTCTATTCTCCCACGATTGATTACTCCAAGTAGTGTATCTACCTGATGTCAATGTTCAGTCCATTTGCCTGTGTATTATTTGGCTGGAATTCCAGACCTGAAGGATAGCTAGGGGCCATAGTCTCAGGGGTCTCACCAGGCTCTATCAGACCAGCTAAACTGGGCTTTTTTTTTAATTCACATTTGTAAATTTAAGCTTGTCCTCAAGAGCCAACACTAATGCCAGCCAATCCATGAGTATATCTGTGATCTCCCACGTGGTAGCCACTTCTCCCTTTCTTGAATTTCTAATTTAGTCAGTTACTTGGGAGTCCCCAGCCCCCTTCTTTTTTGAGCAAGTGGTTTTCCCTGAAGAACAAGAAACAGTCTTAATTCTTCAGCACTAGGAGAGAAAAACCAAAACAAACAAAACCAGAAAAAGGAGCTCTGGCAGTGTCGTGCCTAAGGCACTTGACTGCTAACCAGAAGTCTGGTGGTTCAAATCCACCAGCCACTCCTCAGAAGGAAGGTTGGGCAATCTACTTCCGTTGTGATACCGCCTCAGAAACCCAAGGAGGGGTCGCTATGAGTCAGGTCTGACTCGATGGCATATAACAACAACAATAACAACAGAAGACAAAAAGGAACAGAGGAATGGAAAGAGAATAGTCAACCTCTTCCTTCCCCATGAGATATCTTGTTCATTATAATGGGGAGATCTGACTGGTCATCATCTTAGCTCCAGGACTGAATTTAAAGTTAAAAAAAAAAACTGCATTAAAGTAAAAAAAAAAAAAAAAAGCAATAAAACTATGTGGGGTTTGTTGGCACATTAGGTGTGGGACTGGGGCTTGCGGGTGGGGAAGTAGCTTATTCCAGATTTTAAAAGATCTAAGAGACCAAAAAAA
>NW_006921597.1:10378224-10396135 GCF_000298275.1 Orycteropus afer afer
GGGTTTGAACCACCAGCCTTCTGGTTAGCAGTCAAGTGCCTTAGGCACTATGCTATCAGAGCTCCTGTTAATTTGGTTAGGTATACTATATTATTATAATTATGTAAAACAGTGAATTTTTTACAGATGCTTGCTAAAGTATTTTGGGATTATGGGTCATTATGGCTATAATGGTTCAGCAAATATACACATACACACATGTACATACATATGTATGTGTATACACACACGTACATACATGTGTAATAGGGCAAAATGCTAAAAGTTAGAACTAGGTTTTGCAACTAGATGAACAATTATGTTGTTCATTATGCTGTTCCTTTCACTTTTCTGTGTCTTTAATATTTTCATGTAAACATTTAAAAATAGCAGAGTTCAGAAGTGACACCAGACTTCTTGGCCAGATAAAGAGAGGAAAGAAAGCAGGATTTAATTAGACTGAGCCCCACCAGTAGATTGAGAATTATTCTCCGTTTGGGTTCAGGGTTTCTCACCTAACATAATGCTATTTTTTATATCTTAATGGTGAGAAGAGAGTATGAAAGGGGACATCTTTGTTCTTTAATTTCAGGGATTCAGTTATCATTTGATGAATGCCTACTCTGTTCTAAGGACATTCACATATGTTAATTCTCACAACAGTCTTGTGAGATAATTTTTGTTCTTATCTTCTTCATTAATAAAGCCCTTACTCAGTTAAGTAACTTTCTTTAGAGCACAGAACCAGCACACAGCAGGGTGAGAATCTGATCCCAGTTCTGCAGACTCCAAGTTTTATATCTTTCTATGACCCCACAGGGTCTTTTCCTATGTAATAAAGGCCAAAGCCCTCAGGACTTTGGACCTTGAATGGCTTTGGGGGTAAAGCAAAGAGGCTTCTATTTGGGTCATTCCTAGTACCCTTTAAGGTCACTGGTGGTTTAGTGGTAGAATTCTTTCCTTCCGTGTAGCAGACCCTAGTTCAAATCCAAGCCAATGCACTTTCATGTGCAGCCACTAGTGTCAGCGGAGGCTTGCGTGTTGCTGTGATGCAGAACAGATTTCAGAGGGGCTTCAGGCTCAGACAAGCCAGGAAGAAAGATCTGATTATCTACTTCTGAAAACCAGCCAATAAAACCCTATGGTTCACATAGATTGATTCACTAATCACAGAGTAGCACAGGATCAGTGTTTTGTTCCTCTGTGCATAGGGTCTGCATGACTTGAAGGGCAACTCAATGGCAACTAACAACCGCAGCCGTGTCCTTTGAATACAAAATTTTGCAAAAAAAAAAAGAGTCTTGTGGACCTAACTGGAGGGCCAGAGTGCTTTATGACAGTATCTCTTGAAGTTGTGAGGTTGCAAACTGCAGTGCTTAAGAATGTTTGATGAACTCCCCTTCAGCCATCAGTCAGCACGCACCCCAGAGGGACCTCTACGGGAGTGCTATTGGTGATTTCCAAAAGCAGCAAGAAAATACATCTGTAGCTGGGAGTCAGGTTCTCATGAAAGAGGGATTTCAGAATCAGTGCAGACAGCAGACACCAGACCACATCAAGGCGGAAACAGATTTTGAGGCAGACATGGAGCTGTAGCATTGGGAAATGATGACTGATTAGCTGACCACAGGGTGGGACACGCGAAAGGAAGAGTGAGGCAGGAAGGTGAACCAAAGCAGGCAGGGAGGCCTGAAGTGTCAGGATATATGAACATCTGGGGATGCTTAATCGGGAGGAAATGTAGACCTCCCACACAGTAGCACTTTTATGAGCTCTGATTATTCACTAGGGTATAGAAAAAATAACAGAAACTATTGCATGGGTAAATAATAACCCTCCTTGATCCATTAAACCTGTCACTTTCTCAAATCTTTGCCATTCACACAACATATTCGTATTTAAAAGGCAACTGATGCTGAGTGTATCAGTGTGACAGGAAAGAAGGTAAGCATGTGCCTACACACTGACAACTCCTGAGAGGCCCCATGACAGACGGAAACACTCTGAGCCATTGAGGGGCATGATGGTCCCAGTGGATCTCTGAAAATCTGCAAAGATGTAACTCAGGTCTTAAAGTCTCAGAACTAGCACATGAGTTGGGAGGGCAGAGTGGGACTCAGAGGGAGGGATGAGGGAGAGAGGGAACAGGGCTTCTTCAGCTTGCTCATTCATTCATTCATTCTTCAGCAAAATGTGAAAAGTGTGAGCTCTGGAGTCAGATACATCAGATTCCAATTCCAGTTCCAGTGCTTCAGAGCTCTTTGAACTAGATAGAGCAAGCAACTTGATCTCTCTAGGGCTCAGTTGTCTTATCTGGTGAAAGAGGATGCCTGCATTACAGAACTCTTATGAGGAATAAAACGCATAGTGCAGTAAGATAATAAATAATACCAGTGGGGCCAGTACAAATGGGTGATCAATTCCCACATGCTATTAGCTCTGGTAGCATAGTGCCTAAGGCACTTGACTGCTAATCAGAAGGCTGGTGGTTCAAACCCACCAGCCACTCCTCGGAAGGAAGATGGGGCAATCTACTTCCTATAGTGATACTGCCTTGGAAACCCAAGGAGGGGTCACTGTGAGTCAGGTCCGACTCGAGGGCACATAACATCAACAACAAACAACATTATCATTATCAACTGAGCCCGGATGGCACAGTGGTTTAGCACTTGGCTGCTAACCAAAAAATCAGTGGTTCAAACCTACCAGCCACTCCATGGAAGAAAGATGTGACAGTCTGCTTCTGTGAAGATTTACAACTTAGGAAACCCTATTGAGGCAGCTCTACTCTGTTCGATAGGGTAATTATGAGTAGGAGTCTACGCAAAGGCAACAGGCTTTTTTTTTTTTTTTTTGTATTATCATTACTGAGTCTTTCAATGCTGAAGGTGCAAAGATGGTGGTTTTGAGAGCATAACTTTACCCATCACTTGTGGAATGAGACACTTACCAAACTTTTGCTCCAGGCTATGCTTTTCCTCCCTTCTAACTCCCTTCCTCCCTTCCTCCACTTTCTCATGTACAAAAAACCTAATGGATAGAATAGAGGAGAAAACGGGCTCTGTGGTCAGAGAGGAGATGAGACAATATACACATTCTAGAATCCTCTCTGTACCTGGCAGTAGGCAATTGATAGTTGAATAAATAATGTGCTTCCAGGAAGCTAAGTTTTCAGAAGAAGAATGAAAATTTTTATCCAAATTTCCTGGTATTTTGATTAAAATGCAGTCACTCACTTAGAACTCAGGGGTTACAAACAGGTGGCCTGTAAAGCAAGTCTGGCTGAGAGACATGTTTTATTTGGTCTGTACAGTACTTTAAAAATAAGGAAATTTCATTTAAAAACCTGAGTTTATGACTTTTTTTAAATGAGAAGATACAGCAACCCTGGGCCTGCAATCCTACTTGGTAACTGTTGGGTCCGACTTGATGGCACATAACCACAACACAACAACTGTCTGAGCCATGTCGTGGCTTGAGACTTCTTTCCACCCCTGTCCCACCACACCCTGATACCCATGTCTCTCTGGGGCACTACCTTTTTCACACATAGTCCAAAAGGATGTCATTATATCATTTGACTGTCTTAGCCAATGTGTGAGGGAATCACAATCATCCTGTAATTACCAGCACCAGTTTCATTTAAGTGGACTGATGGTGACCCCATGTGTGTCAGAGTAGAACAGTGCTGTGTAGGGTCTTCAATGACTGATTTTTCAGAAGTAGATCACCAGACCTTTCTTTTGAAGTGCCTCTGGGTGGACTTGAACCTCCAACCTTTTGGTTAACAGCTGAGCATGTTAACCATCTGTAACAGCCAGACTCCATCCATCCCTACACTATATATGAGGAAAGTGGAGCTAAGAGGGCTCTGAAGCAGAGTCTTTTCTCAGATCTCCTCCAAGCCCTGTGCTCCTTCCTTAGAACTTCTTTGCTTGAGCATCAAGTCTGAGGACTGGCTGTATCCTTCACTTTCCATCCAGATATGTTGGCCCCATGTCAACATCAGCAACACCACACTTCCTTTATGTTTACACCCTTTCCGTGCAAAAAGAAAATGATGGAATGACAATTATTGTGGCATCCAATGTAAGGGCAATTGTCCTGTGGTCAGCCTGCCACAGGATGGAACATAACTGCAGATTCCTTACATACCTTAAGTGTTACCACGAGCGATCCTATAGCCAAAGCTCTACTGATTTAAGCTCAGGAAATTGAAGATTGAAGATGTAGAGGAAGGGTAAGCATTACAAAGCACAGTGGTTTTCAAGCTTACTTTTATTTTTTCCTCAATCATTTTTTCAGCAGTGGCACACTTACGGATTTTTCCCAAATGAAGTCTACAAGGAGGACTGATAAAACCAGAGTTTCTCCTGCACTTATATCCTTGGATCTCTTGGGGCCAGAGAGCACAGATTGAAAAATACTGGTCTACATACATTGTTGGGTGCCTAATGGTACAAATGGTTAACACACTAGGCTGCTGACCAAATGACTGGAGGTTTGAGTCTACTCACAGGTGCCTCTGAAGAAAGACCTGGAGATCTACTAAACAATCAGCCATTGAAACCCCTGTGGAACACAGTTCTGTGCTGACACACATGGGGTAGCCATGAGTTGGAATCAACTCAGTGAAAACTGGTGACAGTGGTAATTCACACTGTCTCCTTTTACAGATGAGGAAGTAGAGGCCAAGAGAGGGAAAATAACTTGTCTGAACTCACACAGAGAGTAACTGGCAGAGTAAAGCCCAAGAGGCCTCATTCTGGGTTGAGTCTCTCTGTCTTATGTGAGCTTACCCCAGAGAAAATTCCAGAACAGCACTACCAGCTGGATCCCAGATTATGACTCTAGATAAGCAGATATGGCCTTTACTTTACAGTGTCCACACTGGGTCCTGTTGGGCTGATTTATGGTGCTTTGGGAACCATCCTTCTGAGTTTCTGGTTTCTGCCAGCCTGACTATTGCTGTCTGCTGGAGGAACCAGCTTCCAAGATGGCCCCCACAACTACTGCCTCCTGATATTCACACCTTTGTGTAGTTCCCTTCAACACTATATCAGGGTTGGTCTGTATGACTAATAGAGCATGGCAGAAGTGATGAGATATGACTTCCGAGAGTAGGTTAATACATAGCAGCTTCCATTTTAGTCATTCTCTCTCTTGGGTCACTGGTCACGTTGAGAAGCCATGTGGTTAATAGCCCTAGGGAAAGGCCTACACAGTGAGGAACTCAAGTTTTGGCCAAGAGCTAGTGAGGGACATGCTCTAGGCTCAGTCAAATCTTCAATGTTATGAAAGACCCTGACCAGAACCACCAGCTGAGCTCCTTGGGGATTCCTGGTCCACAGAAGCTGTGAGATAATAAATGCTTGTTTTAAGCTGCTGAGTTTTGGTGTAATTTGTTACATAGCAATAGATGGTCAACACACTCCCACAACAGCAGTGATCTGACCACCTCAATTTCCCAGCACAGTGCAGTGATGTGGGATGATAGGCGTCCTTGGAAAACTTAAAATTCCAGACAAAAAGCAAATGTTTGGCTCTCTATAGCTGAAACACCATGATTAGGACATGGAATCAAAAGCCAGAATTAAATTGAGTTATTTATAAATGTCAGATTTAACCAAGCTTTTATAACAAACACACATACACACACACAGGCAAGTAAATATATATTTGTAGAATGTTTATCTTTTCTTTTTAAGAACTGCACATGGAACCAAAGATTGGCATATATATATATATATATATATATATATATATATATACATTTTTTTTTTAATTAAGATACATCTTAACCTAAAATTCACCATTTTAAAATGTATAATTTAGTGGGTTTTTTTTTTCTTTCAAATTTTATTGTGTTTGGGTTCAAATTTATAGAACAAATTTGTTTTACATTCAACAGTTCACGTACATTTGATTTCACGCCCGATTACCATCCCCGATTACCATAACAAACTCTCCTCCCCTGCCGTCCCTGTCGCTATCTCGTTCCTGTGCCCTTCTTAACTATGCACTCCTGTCTTTCCAGCCTTCCCTTTATGTGAACGCTGCCCCTCTGGTGCCTCATGGCTGATTACTCTAAGGGGTGCATCTCCCTAGAGTAGGTGAGTGCATCACCCTGGGGTAGGTGTTCTGCATGTAGGTCTTTCTGTTGTTGGGCTGAGAGTGAGTCAATCCATTGGAGTGAGTCAATTTCTAGGCCCGAAAGGTAACCCAAGGCCATAATCTTGGGGGGTTCCACCAGACTCTATCCGACCAGTAATTCTGGTCATTTTTGTGTTTTTGAATTTTGTTCCACATTTTTCCTCCCACTCTACCCAGGATCTCCAGTTTTGATCCCTTTCTGAGTGGTTGGCATTGGTTGCCGGTCTTCATCTAGTTCTGGTCTTGGGGTCATGAAGACTGAGGTCCTTGTGGCCCATCTTATCTTTGGTCTAATTGTTTCCAGATGCCTTTTCTTTTCTTTTTTTTTTTTGATTCAGATGAAAGGAGACCAATAATTACATCTTAAATGGCTGCTCGAAAGCTTTTAAGACTTCAGTTGCTACTCACCAAAATAGGTTGTGGAACAAGATTTTTATGTACTTTGTTGTGCCAATTGAACATGATATCCCCTGAGAGTATGGTCTCAGTAAGTGTTTTTGTATAACTCACTGTGATGTGCAAACATCACCACTATCTAAATGCAGAACGTTTCCATCACCCCAAAGAGAAACCCAGTGCCTGTCACTCTCCATTCCCCCATTTCCCTATCCCTTGGCAACCAAATCTATGGACTTGCCTATTCTGGACATTTCATATAAATGGAATCAGACAATATGTGACTCTCCACATCTGCCTTCTTTCACTCAGCATGGTATTTTCAAGGTTCATGCATCCCAACTAACCATATCACTAAGTGAGGAGTGGGTGTATTGTATTCAGCACAGGGTCTAGCATATGGCAGGTGCTCCAAGAATGCTTGTAAATGAATCAATAAATGACTCCACATTTCTAGTTTTTTAACTTGGGCAAAGCACTTAACCTCTCTAAGCCCCACTTTCATTTCCTGAGAATGGAAGTACCAATGGTGTGTATCTCCCAGGGCTCCTGTGAATACTAAATGGGAAAATTCTGGTGAAGTGTGCTTAATAAGCATTAGCCATCATCATTGCTCCTACCATCATTAAAGGCCCTCACTGACCAGGTGTAAGCAAGTGGGTTGAGCAAGGACTAAATGCATCATTTGAAGAGACACAGAGAAGACTATTTTATCTTGATCTGTCAAGATTATGGGGGACTGATTATCTATGGGAGTCCCTGGTATTACAAATAGTTAATGTGTTCCATTGCTAACTGAAAGGTTGGAGTTTGAGTTTGTCCAAAGGCACCTTGGAAGAAAGACCTGGTAATCTACTTCTGAAAAATCAGTCATTGAAAACCTTATGGAGCACAGTTCTACTCTGACACACAGGGGTCATCATGAGGTGGAGTCAACTTGACAGCAACTGATAACTGTAGTAATTACTCATGAGCCTCCTTCTATTGTTCACATGTGTGGGCCACTGGTAGGCAAAGATACACATATGTATGCCTCTATAACTGAATCAGACACAAAAGCACATAATAAACTATTAATATATTAATAATATTATATATATAATATATGTTATATATTATATATATTATATTAATAATAATAATATTAATAATAATAACTTCAGAAGAAGGCACTGCTATACATTGGATTTTTGTACAAAGGGCTTTTTAAACTTTCTTAAAAGAATGCATCAATAGCCCAGTGACATAGGTAATTATCTAAACAATAAAATGTAATGGGAAAAAGCCTAGTCTCTCTTGTCAGAAAAGCCTAGATTCAAATATGAGTTCTGTCAACTTTGGAAAGTTTCATGCTCCCCCTGAATGTCAGTTTCTTCCTCCATGAAATAGAGAGAATAATATAACTCACTTTACAGTTCTGTGTTGAAGATGAAATGTAAGAATGCACATAAACCAAAAACCAAACCCACTGACGCTGTGTCAATTCTAACTCATAGCAACCCTATAGGACAGAGCAGAAGTGCTCCATAGGGGCCGAATGCTTCACCCGCTGTGTTACCAGAGCTCTTAAGAACGTGCAAGTATGTAACAGTTAATAGCAGCAAGTACTAGGGGAAGACCCTCAGCAGTGGTTCAATGACAGGCTTAGCATAGCAAGGATTGTGAGGATGGCACAGGCTCTGGCAGTGTTTCATTCTGTTGTACACAGGGTAGCTATGAGTCAGGACCAACCCGCAGACACCTAACAATCCTGCAGGATGGGAAGACCTAGATGAAGAAAATGGTTAAGCGCTTGACGAGTAACTGTAAGTTTGGTGGTTTGAACTTACCCAGAGTTGCCTCAGAAGAAACTGCTGATGATCTGCTTCCAAAAGATCACAGTATTGAAAACTTTAAGGAGCACAGTTCTAACCTGCAGCATATGGAGTCAGAGTAGGGATGAACTTAATGGCAACTGATTTGGTTTTTGATTTGGTACTAAGCTGACTTGACAGCACTTAACAAAATAACTAGCTATCAGCAAAGACCTCAAGCTCACTTCTGTTTGATAAGAGGGTTGGGCAATCTACTTCCATAGTGATACCACCTCAGAAACCCAAGGAGGGTTCGCTATGAGTCGCGATGGACTTGACAGCAGTGAGTTCAGAGGCAATGAGGCCCAGGGCCCACAGGATGAACAAGCAGCAGAAGGAGGCTCTGTCGTTAGTAGCATCTTAAACCTAAGGCAAGCCAGGTGAGAATGATCCAGGGCCTGGGCTGGACTGGGGGAAGGAGAGTCAGCTGTAGGATCCCACCCCCTAGGCAGCTGGCCTCCACCCCCTTGAGCAGCACTTGTCCCCGGGCTTGGGGCCTGTTCTGAGAGACATTTTTTATTCACCTTCCTTAATTAAGATTAATTCAGTCTCAAGACTCTGTTTTCCTCTGTGCCGTCCTCTTCTCTAACCTACCAGAGCCAATAATAAGTTTTAATAGCTCTCTCTCTCCCTTCTGTCTTTCTAGATCCCTTTCCAATAGAAATAGGCAGAAGGCAGATGATGGACAGCAGACCTAAAAGAGATTCACACATTTGCTCTGCAAGTCCGTGATATTCCAGTTGTCAAGTGAAACTGCCAGAGAGCATCCCAGGGAGTAGGAATATATGATCCAGTGTTTATGGTTGGAGTGGCAATGCAGGAGAAGGGAAGGTGGAGGGTCAGAATGGGTACCTCAGGCAAAACTTCTTGGAAAGCATATACCTGGTTGTCTGCATGCCCATTTGCCAGAGCTGCCTGGGACCAAGCCCTGTGTACATATCATCTCCCATGTGGGTGGACTTTCCCTATGAGCATCCTTATTTATCATGGTGTGGCGGGAAGGGCGCAAATTCTGCTACTTACTCTCTAGGGGAGACTGTGCCACCTATAGGCCTTCCCTCCCCTGCTTTTTTTTTTTTTTTTTTAAATATTCAGTCACTGTAAGCATTACAGATACCACTATAGCAGGCTAGTTGTGGAAATAGATATTAAACTACATGAGTAACTTTTTTTCTTTTCTTTATTTTTAAAACGATGAGTCTCTATTCCCACTTAACCCCCCTACCCAGTCCCTGGTAACCAACAATCTATATTCCCACCAGCAATGGATAAATCTTCGCTATCCATTTGTCTCTTTCAGATATTTCATAAACATGCGATATTTGTCCTTTTGTGTCTGGCTTATTTTACTCAGCACATTTTCAAGGTTCATCCATGGCATAGCATGAATTAGAACTTCATTTCTCTTTATTGTAGAATGATATTCTGTTGTCTGTATATATTAGATTTTGTATATACAGCCATTGGTCTGTTGATGGGCACTTAGATTACTTTCACATTTGGCTAATGTGAGTAACGCTGCAGTGAACATTGGTACACAAGTGTCTGTCTGAGTCCTTGCTTTAAGTCTTTTGGTTATGTATCTATGATTGGGGTTGCTGGGTCATATGCTAGTTCTATGTCTAATTTTTTGAGAAACCGCCAAACTTTTCCACAGTGGCTAGAAGATTTCATATTCCCACCAGTAGAATGAGTCTTCTAATTTTCCCACATTCTTGCAACACTTATTTTCTCCTGCTTGGATCTTTGTTGTCTATAAGTTCCCTTGATCCCTGCTGAAATCACTCTTTTCCATATGCTTCAAGGATTAGCACTCTGAAAATTTTACACTTAGGTAATAAGCCAAGCAAAAGGCTAATTCCTTCCCATGGATTGGTGATTGGGTACCTGTTTGCAGCATACTCACTCACTCATAAACTATCCCCTCACAAACAAAAACATAACACACACACACACACACACATACACATACATAAACATTCTTCACATCTACATCTCTGGAAAAACACACACTCATGTCATACCACTTTCTCTCCCAACACACACACATGTGCAAGTAGACACACAAATTTGACTTACCAAGTTTCTTTGGAGACAGTTCACTGTCCGTTAAAAAAATGAGATCAGAAGGTGGTTTAGAGATGTATAATCCTAGTCCTTCCTGACATCTCTCTCCCCACTCATCTCACCAAATATTTGTAAAAGTCTACTACTCTTCCAAAAAGAAAACTAAAAATGGACACCAACCACCCAACCAAAAGCTCGGGACTACCTCACATGCCCTGATCCATGAGGTGGCTGAAGTTTCTTCCAGGGAGTCTACATCTAACCCTTTGATTTAGTGTCAGTCCTAAAATGGAACTTGTGTTTGAACTGAGAGTTTAGAATATCCTAGAAATATTTTGAGAGATCTGAGGCTGTGGGGCTGCATCCACATAGAACATTTACAGGACGTCATTCTACATGGGTCATGATGATTTTTAAGTTATAACAAAATCAAACACGTAATCACTGGTCACAATACAATAGTTAGGAAAAGAGAAGGAGGCCCACTAGCTGCCCAAACAAAGGTCTTATTCAACATCCCAATCACACATGTTGAAATCTCCATTCTTTCATAACACTTGAGATGGTTTCAGCACATTAAGGGGCCAGGAATCACTCCCACTGGAGGCTTAGACAAATAGCCAAGTTCCTTAGGTGAGGGTCATCATCGACTTTGCTTCCTACCAGATGGTTTCCTACCGCCTGGATGTCATCCCTCCCACCTCCTGGCCTGCAGCTGGAGTGAAGATTCTTGCAGCCAATTTCACTTTGTCTCTTACAAGCCTCACCCTTGGCAGTCACCCAAGAAAAGTGAAACTTGACAATGGAATTTAAATTAAAAGTCATTAGAAGTAGCAAATCAAATTTGCAAGCAAATAGTAAGCAATAAGTAAGTACTTGAATAAATAAGTACATGAGTGAATGAATAAATGAATGAATAAATTTACCCTATGACCTGCCACTTCACTAATAAGAAGAAAGAATGTATTGTATGATTTTTTTGAAGTTTATTCCTCAGAGAGCTGTTGCTCTATAATGAAGTGATAGATCTGTTAATAATGCAAATTTCTGGATCCTTCCCCAGACTCAATCAGAATCTTTGTGTGGTTCGACCCAGGACACTGCATTACTAACTAGCTCCTTGGAGGTTTCTTGGGCTTACTAAAGTTTGAAAAACTGTGTGGCATAATGAATTCGGCTGCTAACCAAAAGGTCGGAAGTTTGAATCCAACAGCCATTCTGTGGAAGAAAGATGAGTCAGTCTGCTTCCATAAAGATTTACAGCATTGGAAACCCTATGGAGGCAGTTCTACTCTGTTCTATAGGGTCCCTGTGAGTCAGAATCTGCTCGGTGGCAATGGATTTGGTTTGGTTTGGTGCCACAGGCACCATTTGTTGTTGTTGTTGTTTGCCGTCGAGTCGGCCCCGACTCATAGTGACCCCTCCTTGGGTTTCCGAGGCAGTATCACTATGGAAGTAGGATTGCCCAAGCTTCCTTCGGAGGAGTGGCTGGTAAGTGTGAACTGCCAGCCTTCTGGTTAGCAGTCAAGTGCCTTAGGCACTATGCTACCAGAGCTCCTAATTCTGAGCAAAAGACTGTGTCGGTCAAGTAGTTCTGTGATCATAATGAATATCAACTGGTTCTTTTCCTTGAATATTGGTCTGGGGAAATATTAACAGACACTGACTTTATTTTGTGGGGTGAGTTAAAGCAAAGAAAAGCCAAAGGACTCATAAAATGCATGAAATATGCTACTTTGTATTTCCACAGTGAAAGAGAGCTCAGAGACTTCTATTACCCAGAGGAAAGCAGGCAATGTTTCACAACACATTAAAATGGTGCCTGGCTAGTGGTAATGTCACAGAGAATTCCATGTTTCATGTTATGCAGATAGTAAGCAGCAAGAGACAGAGAGAGAGAGAGAGAGAGAGAGAGAGTGTGTGAGTGAGAGAGTTGGGGGGAGGGAGGGAGAGAGAGAGAGCTAATACAAGTGGTTAAGGAGCACTCTGACTTTGGAAAAAGCCAGAAGGGTCTTCCCAAACAATTAGTGTCCTGTGAAAATACCAACTGCCAACTAGAGGCCTCATGTCTAGACTCACAAAACATGATGTTCAGTAGGAATGTCTATAAAGGAATATTTAATGTCTGTGAATAAAGCCTGCAAAGTATCACAATGAAATAATATTAAGTAGAGCTTGCTTCCAGTAATAAATCTTCATGAATAAAAGTTCATTGATGCTTCTCAAAGGAGCAACTATAAGGAGTTTGCAAAACCATGGCTTCTAAGGAGTATCCCTGCTGTTGGGTCTCTGAACCTTATTCAGAAGCTGTAGGAGCACTAAATACATGTTACTTAGTTGCTAGATGGAAAAGAGCATTGATTCCTTAACTTGTAGAGAGCCAAGTGTTATGGTTTTTCATAAAAGCATACATTTTATATTTTAATATTTCTCACCTGTTCCTTGTACTTTCAACTAATTTTTCACCATGCCTCACATCCCCACACTCCACAGCCCTACCTTTTCTTCTCATGGCAGTTCTCATTTTAGACAAAATTGAGAAATAAGTGAAATTTACCTGCAGAGTTTCTCACCTCCCCTTTTGGTCCCCCTTTCTCCAGCCTCTTACCCTAGGGCACATTTCCCCTTTTCTCTTACCCTCCCTGCATGCTGTGTCTGTGCTCACCAAACATGTGCTAGTCCTAGGGACAGGGCCATGTGGAGTGGCTCATACCCTGACACAATCTGCTCTCCTCCAGATTCAATGAGGACAAGGGTCCAAGTATCAGTCACTGAGGATGCCTTTTCTTTCCCCCTTTACATGAATAACTTCCAAGTCATCCATCTCTTTGACCATCTATCTGCACCTGAGATACTCAACCCCTGACAGTCAAACAGTAGAATTTCAAAGTGACTCCAAGTCAAACCAGACTTCCATACCCCAGCTACCTCTTAAGTCAGTGATGCCCATTGTTGCCACTGTGAAACAGGAGGATTTGATCTCAGTCCCTCTCTTTCATGTTGTTGTTGTTGTTATGTGCCATCGAGTTGAACCCAACTCATAGTGACCGCTCCTTGGGTTTCTGAGGCAGTATCACTACGGAAGTAGATTGCCCAACCTTGTTTCCAAGGAGTGGCTGGTGGGTTTGAACCACCAGCCTTCTAGTTAGCAGTCAAATGCCTTAGGCACTAGGCTACCAGAGCTCCTCTCTCTTCATATGCTTCTTCCAATACTCCTTTCCTCCCAGCCCTTATGAAGTCCATTCTATCCTCTTTCTTATCAACTTTATGGTGACCATTTGTCCCAATTTACTGGTTCTCCTGAGGTGTTGTTATCTGCCACTGAGTCAGCGTCCAACTCCTGGTGACTCCATGCACAAGAGAATGAAATACTGTCCATCGCCTTGTGCCATCTCCATAACTGGTTGTGGATTGGACTGTTGTGATCCATAGGGTTTTCTTTGGATGATTTTTTGGAAGTAGTTCACGGTGGCTTTCTTCCCAGTTCACCTTAGTCTGTAAGCTCCACTGAAACCTGTTCAGCATTATAGCAACCCACAGACCACTACTGACAGATGGGCACTGGCTGTGCTGCAGGTGCACTGACCAGTAATTGAATCTGGGTCTCCCGACAGAAGGTAAGAATTCTGCTTTGGACCCACCATTTCCCCTTATCCTGTCTGGGAAGCACCCCTTTTCACCCTTAAAATGATCCAGTGGAAATGAAAATTGTATAGTCATTCTACTTACAGGAAAGACTATAAGATCAGTCATTTTACCTTAAGGAGATCTGATGACATAGTGCCCAAGGCATTTGACTACTAACCAGAAGGCTGGCAGTTCAAACCCACCAGCCACTCCTTGGAAAGAAGGTTGAGCAATCTACTTCTGTAGTGATACCACCTTGAAAACCCAAGGAGGGGTTGTTATACCTTAGTGTACATTTAAAGCACTCTTAGTTCCCCCATGGGCATTTATACTTTAATCCTTGTCTGTATTTGTGAGTGGAAGTTAGCCCCTGCTTGAAAAATTTAGATATCAATGGGTAGGATGAGCAGGTATTTTGAAGTGCAAAAGGACAAGTTGTTTATTGACTTTGTGAAAAACAGAATAGGCCAATCACAAGTAAACAGTAATCTGTTTACTTGTCTGATGCCCACTGCTTGATATAACTCTTGAGGGTGGGGCTACACTTTCTTTCTTTATCTCTCTTCCATGTCTATTTGCCTAGCACATAATGTTGTTGTTATGTGTCCTTGAGTTAGACCTGACTCATAGTGACCCATCCTTGGGTTTCCGAGGCGGTATCACTACTGAAGTAGATTGCCCCATCTTCCTTCTGAGGAGTGGCTGGTGAATTTGAATCGCCAGCCTTCTGGTTAGCAGTCAAGTGACTTAGGCATTATGCTACCAGAGTACCCTAGCACATAATAGGCACTCATAAATGTGTTTAGTGAACGAATAAAGCAGTGCTCAGAGAAATGGAGTGGGGTAGGGAATGAGCCCACCAGACTAAAGCTAAAGTTATAATAGTCCAATCACTTTGAACTTTATCAAAGGTTAAATGGAGGGTTGCCAGGGTGCAGTAGCTCTTGGAGGTGTGAGAGATTTATGTTCCTATATAGTGACAAGTCCTTTTTATATCTGTAGGTCTTTAAGGACAGTAAGTCAATAGCTCTTAATTTTGCACATAGAAGGCATGGACATAGAAATAGATAGTGTTTTTGCTCCAATGTAAAAACAATTTGTTTTGGCTTCAATGAATAAAAATTAAATTCCAAATTGATAGTTGTCTCTGTATAAAAACTTATTGTCGTCCAGTCAATTCTGACTCATAGTGACCCTGTAGAACAGAGTAGAACTGCCCCATAGAGTTTCCAAGGCTATACTCTTTATGGAAGCAGACTGCCTCATCTTTCCCCTATGAATTTGAATCACCAATCTCTTGCTTGGCAGCTGAGCACCAACAGGTTCCTACATCTCCATATGGTGGATATCTATTGTTCAGAATGCCCAACAGAGTGCCTTCCCACTTCTGAACATATTCCTTCTCCTCAGAGCAACCAAGTGGTTTGAATGGGATTCACCATTTGCTTATAGATCCCCTTCCACTAGCAACAATGGTTGGTTCAGAGGTGAATATCTAACCTGGGCCATGCTAATCCTAGTATCCATCTTCATCTCAGCTGTCGTTGTTATTTGCCGTCGAGTTGGACCCGACTCATAGCGACCCCTCCTTGGGTTTCCAAGGCAGTATCACTATGGAAGTAGATTGCCCAACCTTCTTTCTGAGGAGTGGCTAGTGGGTTTGAACTGCCAACCTTCTGGTTAGCAGTCAAGTGTCTTAGGCGCTACACTACCAGAGCTCCTAGGTATCCTGGATTCAGCAACTTTAGTTGAGTCAGTGCTATTCTTGAATATGAAAGAATGATTTTATCATGCTTACATACATTATCATTGTCTTCAAGCACTTAGTAGCGCCCAACTGCTGCAGCAAGTTAGCTCTTCACTAACTCCATTTCTTTTGAAACCAAATACAATTGCCTTATTTAAAAGTTTAGGTTTGTTGTGAAAAATGCTGTTTCACTTTTTGTGTCATTGCAATATTTTATTTTGACAGTTCCGAAATTTACCTTGAACCTTTCAAATGCCTCTCTCTGCATTAATGAATTTTCTGAATTATGTTAGTCAAATCTGAATCTCTGTTTTTTTATCTATCTTTTGTCCCCTAGGAACTCCTGCAGCTGGATGTCTCAGCTTACCTACTTCTCAAAGTGTCTTCCTTTTTCTTTAAATTAAATACTGCAACTGTTTTGAACTGTTCTTCTCTCTCCTTTCATGAAATTCTTATATCAGAGTCACACATTTCCATTTCATTTCAGTCCAAAATATAGGAGGAGAAAAGAAATAGTAAAATTAGTAATATCTATATAAAGGATCCACTGGATCCTTATTACGTGCAAGACTAACATGCACTACTAATTAGTGAAACTACCAAGAAAATAAATTAAATATTAGGTTGAATATTGAAAGAATATTTACTAGACTAAAGAAGGTAATTGTTGGTTCCTAACTTACCATTTATCAGCCCATTGTAGAGAATATCAAACCAGTTGCTGTAGAGTTAATCCCAACCCATGGTGAGCCCATGTGTGTCGAGTAGAACTGTGATCCACAGAGTTTTCAATGACTAATTTTTTAGAAGCGGATTCCAGACCTTATTTTTTTTTTTAGGCACCTCTGTGTGGACTTGAACCTCCAACCCTTCAGCTAGCAGCTGACTGCATTGTCTGCACCACCCAAAGTCTCCATGTGGACTATAATAATATGTGATTTAGGATGTCACACTTAAAGAGTGATATTGAAAAACTGATGCAGTTCTAGTATCCAGGAAGATGTAATATTATAAATAATAGGTGAGACTTCTGAGATGAGCTTGAAAGCTTGCTCTTGCGTGCAGAGTAGCAGTTGAAGTGAACAGGAGAAATGATGAAGTAAAAGCTGAACAGAAGATTTCAAAGGGCAGTTCAAGAAGATAAGGCAAAGTGTTATAATGCAATATGCAAAGATTTAGAGTTAGAAAACCAAAGGTAAAAACCCCATGGCCATTTCTCAAACTGAAAGTACTGAAGAGAAAATTCAGGCCTCAAGTCGCAATATTGAAAGATTCTATAGGTAAAAAATTGAATGATGCAAAAAGCACCAAAAGAGGATGGAAGCAATACACAGAGTACCAGAAAGAATTGGTTGATGTTCAAACATTTCAGGAGGAGGTAATGTACGATCAAGAACTGCTGGCACTGAAGAAGAAGTACAACTGCACTGAAAGCATTGGCAGTAAAAAAGCCTCCAGAAATATGATAGACAACCAACTGAGAAACTTCAACAAAGGATGCAATGCTAGAAGTGCTCACTCATCTATCAAGAAATTTAGAAGTCAGCTACTGGAAGTGATCCATATTTGTGCCCATTCCAAAGGAAGATGAATACAATGGAATGTGAAAATTATCAAACAATATTATTAATATCACATGCTAACAAAATTTTGCTGGAGATAATTTAAAAGTATCCGTAGCTGTGCATTAACAGGGAACTGTTAAAAGTTCAAGCCAAATGCAGAAGAGGACATGGAACAAGGAATATCATTGCTGATGTCAGATGGATCTTGGCCAAAAGCAGAGAATACCAGAAAAATATTTACCTGTGTTTTATTGATGACACAAAAATATTTGACTGTGTGGATCATAACAAATTATGGGTAACATTATGAAGGATAGAATTCCAGAATACTTAATTGTGCTTATAGATCAAGAGGCAGGTCTTTGAACAGAACAAGAAGATACTGTGAAGTTTAAAAATTGGAAAATGGGAGGCGGGGCAAGATGGCAGACTAGGCAGAAGGATTGCACAGACCCTCTTCAACAAAGAAAAGGGAAACCAATTAACACAGACACAGAAGATAATCTTGGACCCCTGAGCCTTGA
>NW_006921597.1:10403745-10421236 GCF_000298275.1 Orycteropus afer afer
GTATGAAAAGTGAATTTACTCTGTAAATCTTCACCCAAATCCTAATAAAAAAATAAATAAATAAATAAAAAATTGGAAAATGTGTGCAGCAATATTGTGTCCTTTCACCATAGTTATTCAATCTGTGGGAGCTCTGGTAGCATAGTGCCTCAGGCGTTTGACTGCTAACCAGAAGGCTGGCAGTTCAAACCCACCAGCCGCTCCTCAGAAGGACGATGGGGCAATCTACTTCTGTAGTGATACTGCCTTGGAAACCCAAGAAGGGGTCACTGTGAGTCGGGTCTGACTCGATGGCACATGATAACAACAACAACAGTATTCAATCTGTTTGCTGAGCAAATAATCGGAAAAACCAGACTATGAAAGAAGAACGTAGCATCAGGATGGGAGAAAGACTCATTAACAATTTACGAATACTGAAAAGACCATGGACTGCCAGAAGAACAAATAAATGTGTCCTGGAAGAAATGCAGCCAGAATGCCCCTGGGAAGTGAGAATGGCCAGACTTCATCTCACCTACTTGGGTCATGTTGTTAGAAGGAACCATTCCCTGGAAAAGGATATCATGCTTGGTAAAGTAGAGGGTCAGCAAAAAAGGGGCAGATCCTCCACGGGATGGATTGACCCAGTGGCTGCAGTGAGGGGCTCAAGTATATCAAGGATTGTGAGGCTGGCACAGGACCAGGCAGTGTTTCATTCTGTTGTACACAGGGTTGTTATGAGCTGGAGCTGACCCGATGGCTCCTAACCAACAACTGGCTGTGTTTCTCTGGTTGAACCCTGACTATTATAGTAGGGTAGAAGGTATAGAGGTGGTGACTGTAGTAATACTTTTAAAAACAATTTTTATTTCTTTAATGCATAAAGACCCTAGTGTTTCGATTGCCTGTTATTCATCGTATTTGGTGAGGGAGAGATTTCTGCCCCAGGGCTAGAGTGATGACCAAGCATGATACTTGAAACTAGAAGATGATATTGACAATAGTTTGTTAGTCATAAAAAGGAGTTCTGGTGGCACAGTGGTTAAGGCATTTGACTGCTAACTAAATGATTGGTGGTTCAAACCCACCAGCTGCTCCTTAGCAGAAAGATGAGGCAGTTTTCTTCCATAAAGATTTATAGCCTTGGAAAGCCTATGGGCAGTTCTACTCTGTCCTATAGGGTTGCTATGTGCCAGAATCAACTCTTTGGCAGGGGGTTTTGTTTTGTTTTGTTAATTAGAGCCCAGAAAAAGGAGGACACAGCGTGCATAGAAGGCCACACAGGGATTACATTCAGGAACAGAATGAATAATAAGGGGCATGAGAGGCAGTTTTTGTAGTAACAATGGGATGGAGTGCCCCCTGGTTCCACTGAAGGATGTGATTGGCTTGTATGAAAAATTCCACAGGCTGGCAGGGAACTGAAGTCCGCTACTCAGAGGTAAGCAAGAAGTATACCTGGTCTGTTTTAGTAAGTAGTGTTATTTGCCTCAAGGGACTTACCTGCAGAAGCACTGTAGAAGGAAACTTGTGGTTAGGTTATTGGAGGCTCTCTTGATTCCACCAGATGTCAAAGCAGCCATGATATTAGACTTTAATTTTAGGCCTTATACCACATCTGGCATAGTTCCTGACATAAAATGAGCATTAATTAAATGGTAGCCATCACTACTACTCTAGAGCTCAAAGAAAACCATCTAATTTGGGATTTACTTGAATTCATTGGTCTTTAAAATTCTAGTTATTTCTGCCAGAAAGCTTCCCACACTTAATTGGCAAATACTAACTAAGGGATAATCTGGACCACAGTTATCACTCATTTTAATCTTACTTGAGCACTGTTTTGGCACAAACTTTTTCTTCATACAATATGTTTGATTGAGTGGGATCCCAACAGGAATAACATATATAACTGTGTAGTGAAAATTGATCATTTGCACTGATCTACATCTTTGAACAGTACCACTCCATATTTTGGTAGGAAATTTGCCTTCCCAAGGGAGAATTTTTTTTTTTTTTTTTAAACCTTACGTTTCCTAATCTAGTGCCTAAAGTATTTGACTGCTAACCAGAAGGCTGGAGGTTCAAACCTACCCACTCCTCGGAAGGAATATTGGGCAATCTACTTCCATAGAGATACCACCTGGAAAACCCAAGGAGGGGTTGCTATGGGTTGCAATCTACTCTATAGCAGTGAGTTTGGTTTGGTTTGGTTGCTGCTGGCAGATAGACACATGACTTAGATTCCACAGGTCAAATTTACCTGAGTAACACTTGGTCTGCACTGAATTCAATGAGGCTGGAGGTGGGTAGTGCCAGAGGCAGTGTGGCTCTGGGCAAGTAGTGGCAGTGATTCCCTCTCACAATTCTGTGACTCTCAGAGTTGTTTGTTTCTAGAAGTTTAATCTGCAACCCAATGCTCTAGTCCTCTTCATAATTCTGAATTCTGTGAGTTATTCAGTATCTCATAATAAATCTCTAGCTGTTCAAACTATAGTCTCTGTGTGGTACAGTTAACACACTCAGCTGTAAGTCAAAAGATTGGAGGTTCAAGTCCACCCAGAGGCACCTTGTAAGAAAAGCCTGTCAATCTACTGCCAAAATATCAGCCACTGAAAATACTATAGAGTGCAGTTCTACTCTGACACACAGGGGTTGTCATGAGTCAGAATCAACTTGATGGCAAAAGATTTTGTTTTGCTCAAATTGATGAGAGTGCATTCTATTGTCAGCAACTAAGCACTCTGATGGATGCAAATATCTCGAGATATGAAAGATACTTTAAACAACATTGTGAATTAACTATATATTTTAAATGAAAAATATGAATTATACTCATACCAAAAACCAAAACCAAACTCACTGCCATGGAGTCAGCTCTAACTCATAGCGAACCCTCCTTGGGTTTCCTAGGTGTTATCACTATGGAAGTAGATTGCCCAACCTTCCTTCTGAAGAGTGGCTGGTGGGTTTGAACTTCCAGCCTTATGGTTAGCAGTTAAATGCCTTAAGCACTATGCCACCAGAGCTCCCGAATTATACTCATGGTGGACTGTTTCTAAGAATACAGGTGATTATAAACTAAAAAGTAAGTTTCCACCTTCCCAACCCTCCAGTCTGATGCCTCAGAAGTAACAATGATCAATAGTCCTTTCTAAAAAGAAAGTTTTGTATGAACACATACTCACATCCCTAATTACCTAACTTTTTAACCTGAAAGATTCATACTATACTCTTCTGTAACTTGATTCTATTTTTACCTAAAATATATCTTACTAATCTTTCTGAAGAACTGAAGAAAACATTGAAGCCTCGAGTTGCAATATTGAGAGATTCTCTGGGCAAAATATTGAATGATGCAGGAAACATCAAAAGAAGATGGCAGGAATACACAGAGTCACTGTACCAAAAAGAACTGATCGATCTTCATCCATTTCAGGAAGTGGCATATGATCTAGAACCAATGGTAATGAAGGAAGAAGTCAAAGCTGCAATGAAAGAACTGGCGAAGAACAAGGCTCCGGGAATTGATGTCATACTGATTGAGATATTTCAACAAACAGCTGCCCCATTGGAGGCACTCACTCAGTTATGCCAAGACATTTGGAAGACAGCTACCTGGCCAACTGACTGGAAGAGATCCATATTTGTGCCCATTCCAAAGAAAGGTGATCCCACAGAATGTGGAAATTATAGAACAATATCATTAATATCGTATGCAAGTAAGATCTTACTGAAGATAATTCAGAAACATTTGCAGCAGTATATTGACAGAGAACTTCCAGAGGTTCAAGCCGGATTCAGAAGAGGACGTGGAACAAGGGATATCATAGCTGTTGTCAGATGGATCTTGGCTCAAGGCAAAGAATACCACAAAGATGTTTACTTGTGTTTTATTGACTATGAAAAGGCATGTGATTGTGTGGATCATGACAAATTATGGGTAACATTGAGAAGAATGGGAATTCCCGAGCTCTCGATTGTACTCATGAGGAATCTGTACCTTGACCAGGAGGCTGCCGTTCGAACAGAACAAGGGGACACTACATGGTTTAAAATCAAGAAGGGAGTGCATCAGGGTTGTATTCTTTCTCCACACTTATTCCATCTATATGCTGAGCAAATAATCCGAGAAGCTGGACTATATGAAGAAAAACGTGGTATCAGGATTGGAGGAAGAATCATTAACAACCTGAGATATGCAGATGATACAACTTTGCTTGCTGAAAGTGAGAATGACTTAAGGCATCTACTGATGAAGGTTGAAGAATACAGTCTGCAGTATGGATTATGTCTCAATAGAAAGAAAACAAAAATCCTCACAATTGGACCAATGAGCAGCATCACAATTAATGGAGAGAAGATTGAGGTTGTCAAAGAATTTATATTGCTTGGTTCTACAATTGATGCCAACGGAAGCAGCAGTCAGGACATTAGATGACGTGTAGCATTGGGAAAGTCAACTGCGAAGGAACTGTATCAAGTGCTAAGGAGCAAGGACATCTCCTTGAGGACTAAGGTGTGCCTGACACAAGCCATGATATTTCCAATCGCCTCGTATGCATGTGAGAGCTGGACAATGAATAAGGAAGACCGAAGAAGAGTTGATGCTTTTGAGTTGTGGTGCTGGCGAAGAATGCTGAAAGTACCATGGACTGCTAAAAGAATTAACAGATCTGTCCTGGAGGAGGTGCAGCCAGAATGCTCCTTGGAAGCAAGAATGGCCAGACTTCGTCTCACCTATTTTGGTCATGTTGTAAGAAGGGACCATTCCCTGGAGAAGGATGTCATGCTTGGTAGGGTGGAGGGTCAACGAAAGAGGGGGAGGCCTTCAACGAGATGGATTGACACGGTGGCTGCAATGATGGGCTGAAGTATAGCAGGGATTGTGGGCCTGGTGCGGGATCGGGCAGTGTTTCGTTCTGCTGTGCATGGGGTCGCTTTGAGTTGGAAACGACTCGACGGCACTTAACAACAACAACAATCTTTCTATATTAGTACATTATTTTTATTGTCCATGTGGGAAGCTGGCATGTGCGTGTGCCTTAATTTATTTAAACTGGCCCTATGGGTGGATATTTATGTTATTACCTTCCTGTTCTTATAATGCTGCCATCACCATCCTTCATAAGTTGGTACAATAATGTGTCTATACACACACACACATTTGTGCAAGTTTATCTATAGAACAAATTCCTTAGTGGAATTGCTACATCAAAGGGTATACAGATTTTAAGTGTTGATAGATATTGTCAAATTCCTCTTCCTAAATGTTACTGATACATATTTTACACTAACCAGTTTTCCCCTCAAGCATTAATGAGTTTTAAACTGTAGCAGCTGGATTTTGTTTGTTTGATTGTTTTTAGAATTTTGCCTCTTAAATACTGCTTTCTGGGTTTATTTATTTACTTTAAAAAAAGGAGCAATGCCAAGGAGATGAAAATGAGACTGAAGAGAAGAAAGGAGACAGGCAGACACAGCTAAGGACTGAGAAAGCATGGTTTAAGGAACAAGGCTGAATGTGGTGATCAGAAAGCAGGTTCCTCCGACAAGAGGTTTCTTCAAGTCATCAAATATAGTGTGAGAGACACAATAAACTTAATTTGTTGAAATATATCTGTATATAATACACAGGAGCTAAATGAAAGCAACATCATGGTACAGAAGGATGTGGTCCAAGGTGCTACAATGTGAACAAAACAAACTGTGTTTTCCATGACTTTGGTGCATCATCTGGATTGGCTTGTGTAAAGTCCTACAAACCATTCCAAATTGCCCATATTTTTAGGCCCACCAGCTGGAGTGTAAAAAGAACATTGACAATCTGTTACTTCATGCTCCTTTGGAAGACACTCTTGACAATCCTTTCAAATTGTTCTGACTTCCTTAGGCTTTGTCTATATATGCTTGGGACAATAATACTTTTGTCTATACTGTGGGTTCTTCTTAGACCCTATTTTACTTCTCTGGGCAATTGTGGTGATGTCCTCTCTGACTGTTAACAGGTGGCATGTTGATTGCAAAAATGGCCCTTTTGCAGCTCCTCTCAACAAGCAAAGAAATCTACTTCCCCATTCTTTGAATCTGGGCTAACATTGTTGCCTTCTCTGGCCAATAGAATATGATGGTACTAGCAATATGCCAGAGGCATTACAAACTTTTCTCTCTGTCTACACCATGAGAATAAACTGGAGGATGAGAGACCACATAGAGCAGATTTGAGTGAGCCCAGTTGTTCCAACTGTGTTTCAAACGTGTGAGAGAGCCTAGCCAAGATCAAGACAGCCACAGATAACCCATAACTGACTACAGACCTGTAGAAGGGGCTTGAGGGTGGTGTCTGACCTCCCCTAACTTCACAAGGGGGAAGAAGGATCAAGGTCCATAGCCCAAGTCTGATTCCTAAGAGGCAGAGGTCAGACATGCTCCCACCCTTCAAACTTCTTGCCAATTCTGACACCAACTGTCTTCTCAAGGCACTCTCTACTTCTCTGCTATCTCTGTTAGATATTCTGTTGCAATGACCACACAGACCTCACAGAAAATATTCACAGTTATGGAATCTATTAGGGAAGTAACAGATTACAATTCAGGATCAGGAACAATTCAGGATACGATTCTTCAATCAGGACAGCTTCATCTCAGCTGAGCCACATGCCTCCTGGCCCTGTGGTCCACTTGTCTTTGCCCTGCTTGCTCAAGTGTTACAAAGCTCTTTTAGCTCTGCCAATGGGTAGCAAGAGAGGCATCCCACTCCACCAGCAAGGCTTCTGCCTGAAGGCACTCAGCTTTCTTGCTCCATGTTCCGAGAAACCAACACTGTTTCGTACTAGTCTCTTGGTTCTGCTACTCCTGCAGCTACCATTTCTCTGCCACTGCTTCTCATTGTCTCTCACCTTCTCAGCAAAGTGTTACATCTCTCTCTCTTTGTCTCCTGGGTTGAGGAGATTCAGCACAGGGATCTTGGGTCCAAAGAATGCACTCCACTCCTGGCTCCTCTTTCTTGGTGATACTGAGAGTCCCCCTTTCTGTCTCTGGGATGGTTCTTTTAAGCATAGTGAGAGGGCAAAATTGACCAATCCCCAGGATAGGATTCTATACACCTTATTTTCAGGGTCCCTCACACAAAATGGTGCCACGTACCTTATTTGTATTGTTAATGAGCTATCTAATCCCCTTGGTGGATCACAAACACTCCACATTTGCATAATCTCAACAGTCATCTGGTGGGAGTTACAAAGACCATGGCTAGAAGGGTCATATTAAGTAATTCTCTACAACGCAAGACCCATAAGTGAGCGCTACTAAATTCAGCCGAGACTAGAAGAACTGCCCAGTCAATACAGAGACTTATAAGCAATAATAAGTGGCTATCATGTTCAGCACAGGTCCCTGGATGGTGCAAATGGTTTATACTTGACAAAACTGAAAGCTTGGCAGTTTGAGTCCAAATAGAGCCACTGCAGAAAAAAGACCTGGTGATCTGCTTCTGGAAAGGTTATAGCCAATAAAACCCTATGGACCTCTGTTCTACTCAGTAGCATATGGGGTTGCTATGCAACATCATGGACTCAACAGGAATGTGTTTAATTATCGTATTGTGTTAAGCCACTGAGTTTTAGAGTTGTTTCTTGTGTAGGATTATTTTGGGAATAGATAATAATATATGCTACTAATGCCCATCAAAAAATTTCTTGGCATCATTGAGTGAGAGACTCCAGAGCTGCATCCATTTGTTGAGACATCTTAATGGGTATTTCATCAATTCTTAGAGCCTTGTTTTTCATCAATTCCTTCAGTGCAGCTTAGACTTCTTCCTTCAATACCATTGGTTCTTGATCATATACTACCTTCTGAAATGGTTGCAATTGGCCGATTCTTTTTGGTCCAGTGAGTCTGTGTATTCGCCATCTTTTTTTTTTTTTTTTTTATGCTTCACACATTGTTCAATATTTTGCCCACAGAACCCTTCAATATTGCAACTCAAGGCTTGGATTTTTTTCTTCAGTTCTTTCAGCTTGAGAAATGATGACTGTGTCCTTCCCTTTTGGTTTCCTAATTTCAGGTCTTTGCACATTTCACTATAATACTTTACTTTGTCTTCTTGAGTTACCCTTTGAAATCTTCTATTCAACTCTCTTATTTAATAAATTTTCCTATCTGCTTTAGCTACTTTCTGTTCAAAAGCAAGTTTCAGAGTCTCTTCTGATAATCATTTTGGCCTTTTCTTCATTTCCTGTCTTTTAAATGACCTCTTGTTTTCTTCACGTGTAATGTTCTTGGTATCTTGTTTGGTCTTTGTTCATTGGTGTTCAGTGTGTCAAATCTTCCTCAGATGGACTCTAAATTCAGATGGGATATAATCAAGGTCATAATTTGGCTCTCATCCACTTGCTTTAATTATTTTCATCTTAAATTTGAATTTGCATATGAGTAATTGATAGTCTGTTTCACAGTTAGCCCCTGGCCTTGTTCTGACTGAAGATATTGAGCTTCTCCATTGTCTCTTTCCACGAATGTAGTTACTGTGATATCTGTGCATTCCATCTGGTGAGATCCATGTGTATAGTCATTGTTTATGTTGTTGAACACAGGTATTTGCAATGAATGTCACTGGTCTTGCAAAATTCTATCATGTAGTATCTAGTGTCACTTCTTTCACCAAGGACGTATTTTCCATCTATGGATGCTTCTTCATTTCCAATTTTCACATTCCAAATCATTCAATAATTTAAAAACTGTTATAATTATGAATACATCTTGATTGCATTTTTTGGCCAATTTCAGACTGCAGAAGTTAGCAAAAATCTTCAATTTCTTTATTTGGTTTTTGGTTTTAGTGGTGGGCCCTTAAATCTGAATAGTACTAATATTAACTGGTGTTCCTTGTTGGAGTATGGATATCATTGACAACATTGTACTTTAGGATAGATCTTAAAATATTCTTTTGGACAATGAATGCAACACCATATGCAGTACCATAATTGATAGTCAGTTTCACAGTTAATTTGTCATTCCAGGCATAGTAGACTATATGATTGTCTGATTCAAAATGACCATTACCAGTCCATTTCATCTCATTAATGCATAGGATATAGATCTTTACACATTCCATTTCATCTTTGACAACTTCTAATTTTCCTAGATTCATCGTTTGCACATTCCATGTTCTGATTATTAATACATGTTTGCAGCTGTTTTTATTTTGAGTCATGCCACATCAGAGTATGAAGGTTCCAGAAGCTTTACTCTATCCATGTAATTAAGTTTGCCTCTACTTTGAGGAGGCAGCTCTTTCCCAGTCATATTTTGAATGTCTTCTAACCCGAGTGGTTCATCTTCTGACACTATATTAAACAAAGTTTCACTGCTATTCATTAGGTTTTCCATCACCAGTTTTTTTTTTTTTTTTTTTTTTCAGAAGTGGACTGCCAAGTCCTTCTTCCTATTCTGTCTTAGTCTGGAAACTGCTAAAATCTGTCTACCATTGGTGACCCTGGTGGGATTTGAAATACCAGTGGCATGCTTCCAACAGGAAGAAATTTTTATCTGTGCCCATTACAAAGAAAGGTGATCCAACAGAATGAGGAAGTTATCAAACAACATTACTAATATCACATGCAAGTAAAATTTTGCTGAAGATAATTTAAAAACCATTGCAGCAATGCATTGATGGGAACTGCCAGACATTCAAGCCAGATTCAGAAGAGGACATGGCATGAGGGATATCATTGCTGATGTCAGATGGATCTTAGTTGAAAGAAGAGAATAACAGAGAGATGTTTACCTGTGTTTTATTGACTATGCAAAGATATTTGAGTTTGTGGATCATAACAAATTATGGGTCACATTCTGAAGAATTGGAATTCCAGAACACTTAATTGTGCTCATAAGGAAACTATACATAGACAAAGAGACAGTCATTTGAAAAGAACGAAGGAGTACTACATGGTTTGAAATCTGGAAAGTTGTAAATCTGTATGTTGAGCAAATAATCTGAGAAGCTGGACTATATGAAGATGAGCCTGGCACCAGAATTTGAGGAAGATTCGTTAATAACCTGAGATATGGAGATGACACAAGCTTGCTTGCTGAAAGCAAAGAGGACTTGAAGCACTTACTGATGAAGATCAAAGACTACAGTCTTCAGTATGGATTACACCTTAAAATAAAGAAAACAAAAGACTTCACAACTGAACCAATAAGCAACATCATGATAAATGGAGAAAAGATTGAAGTTGTCAGAGATTTCATTTTATTTGAATTCACAATCAATGTCCATGCAAGCAGCAGTCAAGAAATCAGACAACATGCTGCATTGGGCAAATCTGCTGCAAAAGATCTCTTTAAAGTGTTAAAGAGCAAAGATGTCACTTTCAAGACTAAGTTGTGTCTGACCCAAGCCATAGTATTTTCAATTGCCTCAAATGCATGTGAAAGCTGCAGAATGAATGAGGGAAACTGAAGAAGAATTGGTGCATTCCAATTACAGACTGCCAGAAGAATGAACAAATATATGTTGGAGGAAATAGGAAACATAGCCGGAATTCTCCTTGGAAGTAAGAATAGCCTGTTGTTAGAAGGGACCAGTCCCTGGAGAAGGGACTGAAGCTTCTAGTAATTTTCTAACACTGTCTATGTTGTAATTGAAAGAGTTCTGGTAGTGCAGTGATTAAGCACTCAGCTGCTAACCAAATGGTCTGTCGTTTGAACCCACAACCTGCTCCATGGGGGAAAGATGTGAAAGTCTTCTGTTATAAAGATTATAGCCTTGGAAACCCTGTGAGGCAGTTCTATTCTTTCTGCAGGGTCACACTGAGTAAGAATCAACTTGATGGCAACATGCTATGTTAAAAATCAACCATGAGACATCAAAAAGGCAGTTTTCACATAGAGGGAAAGGTGAATAAACAGGAATGCATAGATAAGAAGGGCACAGGGAAGAGGTAGTCACAGGGAGGAGATGGGAGATTTTTATGGTTGGGGATTGTAATTGGGCCCATGAAACCAAATGTACATAAGCTGTTGAGAATAACATGAATCTGCTTTGTAAATTTGCACTCATTTCACAATAAATTTTTTAAAAAAATGCAATTGTAACTGAATAAGATGAGAAAAAAGAAAGGGAAGACCTACATAAGCCATTGTAGCTGCATAGGACAACTCTAAGTTTAGACTTTAAAGAAACAGTACAAAAGATGGAAAGATGGTAACCTAACCAAGACTAGACTGTGGTGTGTTAAGTCAGTAAGAAAACAAAAAACAAAAATCTCACTGCTGTCAAGTCAATTACATCTCATAGCAACCCCTTCTTGGGTTTCCAAGGCAGTATCTCTACGGAAGTAGATTGCCCAGTCTTCATTCTGAGTAGTGGTTGACAGAGTTGAACCACCAGCCTTCTGGCAGTCAAATGCCTGAGGCACTACACCAGAGCTCCCGTTAAGTCAGTCAGTGCCCAAAAAAGACAAGTTTGAGGGTGGAAATTCAAGAGGGAGAGGCTGAACCCAGCAGCTTATCATCCTTCCTTCTATGCAATATAGTACTCACCAATTATTAAGGGCATCAAAACCTGATAATGCACTCAATCAAGTGAATGTATTCCTACTGTGCATTATCATATAGAACTGAAACACTTCTAATGGAACTGTTAACTAGGCTGTTTAGTCCCAGTTTATCACTGTGAGTACCAGCATCGAGTTAATGTTATTTCAAAAGCCATGTAGTTTTTTTAAATTAAGATTTATTATGGAACCCCTAAAGTTTTAGGATTCTGTGGAATTCTTGTTTAGAAACTCTTCTTTAAGAGTAATTATGGAAGTCAAAGATGGAGGAATAGGTAGACAAGCCTCATAGACCCTCTTCAATAAAGAAAAGAGAAACCAATTGACTGAGATACAGAAGATAATCCTGGAGCCCTGACCTTGAAAGAAAGTATACAGAAGGGGATTAGGCACCAACTAATGGAAAAACCTGAATAAAAACAGTGAGTATGGAGACAGTCGGAGCAGTGGGCTGTCAGCTACTCTGATGGGACCAATAGCCTGAATAATTCTAAGTGGTGTTGGGACCTGAGAACTGACCTAAAGATCAGCCCTGGTCACCAAGGGCTGCAGGGACAACTGTACTGGTAGCCTTTGACTAGGAAGGGAAACAGTAAGGAGGGAGACAACCTGAGCTGTGGACTTTCCGCTGTTTGGAGGGTGCAGCCATTTTGATTGTTTACAAGTGGCAGCCATTTTGGATATTTAAAGTGACCGAGGGTGCAGTCATTTGGAATGTTTACAAGCAGTGGCCATTTTGGATTTTAAAATGACAGCATTCTCATTCAGATTCCCGGGACCTAAGAATAAGCTCTATTTTCCAAGGACAGCAGGGACATATTGGAGGCTGACAATGGGAAAGGAGACAGGTGGTGAGTGTATAAGTGCTGCCAACTAGCAAATAGAGGAGCACTGTACCCTGCTTGTTGTTGTACCCTGCTTACTTAGGTAAAATCCAAAGAAAACAAAAATCGTGGGCAAGTCACTTCAACATACAATCACCAGTTAAACAAAACACCAAAATGTCACAATGCCTCAGAGAAAACAGAGCTTCAGAGTTCACACAAAAGGGCAAGATAAAGCAGTAGAATCAAGGGACCAGGATACAGACCCAAAACACATCCCTGAGGAAGAGAAAGCATTGGAACTCCCTGATAAGGAATTCAAAAGAATTATATTTAGTTATCTTCAAAGAATTGAGAGACAGATTAAGGAAAACACTGACAAAATTGAGGAAAACACAGAAAACCCTAGAACAATTTCAAAAGACAATACAGGAACAAAATGACAAAATAAATGAAAAGTTAGAAATGATACAAAATCTACGTATAGAAATCCAGAAGATTTATACTAAGTTTTCAGAAATGGATAACACATTGAATGGGCAAAGGAGTGGAATTAAATCAATGAAAAACAGAATTAGTGAGATTGAAGACAAATACCTCAATACTTCTTTAGAAAGCAATCAATCAGAAAAAAGATTAAAACAAATGACGAAAGCCTAAAGTTCATGTGGGATACCATCAAAAGGAATAAGCTATGTGTAATCAGAATTCCAGAACAGGAAGAGACAAAACCACAGAAAAAATTGTTGAAGATTTTTTGGAAGAGAATTTTCCTGGTATGATGAAAGATGAGAATATATCCATTCAAGAAGTCCAACAAACCCCAAATAGGATAGACCCCAAAAGAAAATCACCAAGACATATCACCATCAAACTCACCAAAACCAAAGACAAAGAATCATGGAAGCAGCACAGGAAAAACAAAGTTACCTACAAGGGGCAACCAATAAGACTAAGCTGAGATTTCTTGGCAGAAACCATTCAGGCAAGAAGACTGTGGGATGGTGTATGTAAGACCCTGAAAGAGAAAAATTTCCAACCAAGAATTATGTACTCTGCAAAACTGTCCCTCAAATATGATGGTGAAATCGAGATTTCCAGATAAGCAGAAATTAAGGGAATTTGTTAAAATCAGACTAACCTTACAAAAGATGCTAAAGGGAGCCCTTTAGACAGAAAAGCAACAACCACAAACAACAACTGACCATTAACACTCATGGTGGCATAACCCAGAAACCAACCCAGCTATGGAAGTATCCAAAGTAAATATGCTTATAAGATTGTAAACAGGGAACCAGAGACATCAAATGACAAATGAGGACAACTAGAAACCAAAAAGAGGGGAAAAAACTGTGTAGTTACAGAACTTCTAAATGGTAAGGAGGTCAAGACAACTATAAGATAGAATGGACTGTTCTAAACTTGGGAAGAAAACTATAAATCACTGTGTAACCTCAAAGAAAATTGGTAAACCTTCACATCAAAATAAAAAAGAGGACCAGCCCAATTATTTAGCGAATACTAAAACAATAGCAACAAAGGAATTGATAACACAATTCATAAACAAAATGAGCTCAGCACAGAGAACTATATGGAACAAAGAAATCAGCACCACAAAAAAGCACGTAACAAAATGACAGCAACAAATTAATACTTGTTGATAATTATATATCTGACAAGGGACTTACCTCTAAGATTTGTAGAAAACTCCAATGCCTCAACAGCAAAGGAATTAACAATCCATTTGAAAAATGGGCAGAAGACATGATTAGACACTTCACCAAGGAGGATATTCACGAATCAGCAAATACATGAATTGATGCTTACAATCATTGGCCATCAGAGAGATGCAAATCAAAACAGCAATGAAATACCGTCTCACCTCAGCACTGATGGCAAGGTTCAACGAGACAGAAAATAACAAATGCTGGTGGGGATGTGGAGAGATTGGGACTTTCATACACTGCTTGTGTGACTGTGAAGTGGCACAATCACTGGGAAAGCAATATGGTGATTCCTTAGAAAGTTGGAATTGGAGATACCATCTGACCCAGCAATCCTGTTACTAAGTATAAATCCTAGAGAGGTGAGAGCCAGGATAGGAACAGATATACTCACATCCATGTTCATCGCAGCACTATTTACAATAGCAAAAAGGTGGAAACAACGTATGTGCCTGTCAATGGAAGAGTGGATGACCAAACTATGGTACATACACACAATGCAATGCTATGCAGTACTAAGAATAATGTAAAGTCTGCAAAACACCACATAACATGGATAAACTTGGAGGACATTATGCTGAGTGAAATAAGTCAATCACAGAAGGACAAATATAGGATTAGTTCATTATTGTGGAGGGTCAAGGAAAGGTTTAGGGAGGGAAACTTTCTTTGTTGGTTGCCAGGGGTAGGAAGGATAGGGAGGGAATACTGCAAAAAAAAAAAAAAAAAAAAAAAAAAAAGCATCAACCCATACCACTTTAGTTTTGTGTATTTCACTATACATAAATTATATTTCAATAAAATGCATTTTTTTTAAAAGAGCTATTATGAAAGTTAAAGGAGCTCTAATGGCCCTAAGTTTAAAGCATTGAGCTGCTAACCGAAATGTTGGTGGTTCAAACCTACCAGCTGCTCTGCAGGAGAAAATGAGTCAGTCAGCTTCCATAAAGATTTATAGCCTTCAAAACTCTGTGGGCAGTTCTACTATGTTTTATAGGGTCATTATGAGTCACAATTAACTCGATGACAGTGAGTTTCATTTTTTGGTTTTATGAGGGTTAAAAGAAATGCTGGTTGCATAGTGATTTAAGTGCTCGGATGATAACTGAAAGGTCATTGATTTGAGCCAGTCATTCTGTGGGAGAAAGATGCAGCAATTTGTTTCTGTAAAGATACATCTTTGGAAACCCTATGGGGCAGTTCTCCTCTGTCCTTTAGGGTTGCAATGAGTCAGAATTGAGTCAATGGCTATGGGTTTGGTTTTTGGTTTTAATGAGGGTTAAATGAGTGAATATATGCCAAGCTCTCAGAAGAGTGGAACAGAGTTGAATTATTAGTGCACCAGGAAGGAGATTGGCATTAATAGCAAATATCATAATATAATGAAGTCATTGTCAAAATGAAGCATATACAACATTTTCTGGGTGCTCATACTGAGAAACAACACTTTGGGAAGTTAAGAGATGGTTTTAAAGAGAAAATAGCAATTGGACTAAAATTTGAAAAATAATTAGATGTTGTCTAGACAGACATTGGGAGCTCTTGTAGCATAGTGCCTAAGGCATTTGACTGCTAACCAGAAGGCTGGCAGTTCAAACCCACCAGCCACTCCTCAGAAGGAAAGTTGGGCAATCTACTTCCATAGTGATACCACCTCAGAAACCCAAGGAGCGGTCACTATGAGTCGGATCTGACTTGACGGCAGTGAGTTTGGTTTTGGTTAGACAGATATTAGAGAGAGGGTGCTCCAGACAGAATTCACATGGGCACATAGTTCCATTACACATATAACAAATAATCAGCAGCAAGGGAAAATGTATGTAAGAAATGCATGCATCGTGTTTCTATTTAATCCTCAGTTGACACAGGTACTTATTTCCACATACATTTTTGCCTTGATTAGAACTAAAGGAACTTGGAAGTATCTGCTAAGTTTAACTCTCTGATGTGAACTAGAAAAGTTATAAAGTCTAAACAAATTTTAGTTTGCTAATATCCACAATCAGAGCAGAAAAGTGTACTTTTAACCTTTAGTTTTGAGAAAAGATGAATAAACAGGAATGCAATTAGCTTATATCTGTTCTTCTTGCTCCAGACTAAAGTTGGCACACTGGGTGATTTATAGGTTAAAACCAGAATGTATATATTTGTGCAAGTGATGCACTCTAATAATGTTTCAGGAAATTCATTATCACATTACAGTGTTCTATTAAGCTTTCAAAATCACTTTACATTGAATAAGCTTGATGGTATTTCAACTACAACTTGTTGGGATTTGAAAGCAAATCTTACCTCTTGAGAAGAATGAAAGAGATTTAAGGAGGTGTGGAGAGAATGCTGAACAGAATCCAAAATATCTTTATAAATATATTTTAAAAAAAAGAATTCTGCAGTTCAATTCAGCATTGTTTTTACATAAGATGTTCTAGAATAAGGAATAGAAATTGGCAAGTGTCATAGGATGCAGATGTGGCCAAATTTTTCCTTCACTCCTTTTTTGCATTTTATTTTTTCATCTTAAGCAGAAACTCTGCTATTTCCTTTAGCTTGTGAGTTCTTTGGGTAGAGTCCTTGTCCTCTAGTTAAAGGACAGTGGAATTCACACTAGAGAAAGGGGACCCAGGGGACGTGGACCTGACTTGTGAGTGTCCCTCTCTTCAGGCCTGCAATGGTAATAACCAAGATCTGGCTGCCCATGGCATCATCATGGGCCCAAGACAGCATGGCCATGGCTGTCTGGGAATTTCTGGTGCCATCCAAAGAAAGTCAGTGACATGGAGAAGAGGAGGAGGGGCAAAGGATGTTTGGGAATGGTCATTATCTGACTTCCCACAGATTAATCATTTTTTCCAAAGCCCTGTGGACCCCACTGTGAAAAACACTGCCCCAGGAAGAGGAGATAGAGGAGGAAAAAGGAATAAGGGTGATATGGGAAAGGGCGTGGGAGGGGAGAGGAGGGAGCAGAGGCGACAGGAGGACTGGAGGGAAAGGGACAGAAAGGGACAAGGGAATTCTGTTGGGTCAGAGGACCTGGTGGAGACTAACATTGCTTGTAACACACTCTGCCCCTAGATGGTGCTGTGTGGTTAACAAGTGTAGAAAAGAAGCAAAGTCTGCACTGTTATCCACAGCACAGAATCCCACTTTCCCTTTGGTCCCTTATGTACCTGCCCTTGTTTGGATCAGTTCTTCCAGCCAACCCCCAAATTAACTTGCACATATTCCTAGATGCAGTCTTTTTCTACCCCTCCATTCTCTTTACTCTTTGTTTGTCTACTATGTGCTATGCTATATATGTGCTATGCTGGGAGCTCTGGTAGCATAGTGCCTAAGGCACTTGACTGCTAACCAGAAGGCTGGCAGTTCAAACCCCCCAGCCACTCCTCGGAAGGAAGGT
>NW_006921597.1:10421652-10423817 GCF_000298275.1 Orycteropus afer afer
ATCCTACTTCCATAGTGATACTGCCTCGGAAACCCAAGGAGGGGTCGCTATGAGTCGGGGCCGACTCGACGGCACATAACAACAACAACAACAAGATGCTCATGAGACCAGCAGCCTTAGCTCTGTTTTAGAGATGGAAAAATGGAGGCTCAGATATGTGCAGTAAGAAGCCCAATGTCTCTTGGCCAGCAGCTGGAGCTAGCTGGAGTTGAATCCAGGAGTTGAATCCAGGGTGCAAAGTTCATGTACCCCAACAGCGGGAGATCTTGGGCTGACTTTCCATGGCTATCTCTGTGTGACTCTGAGACAATTGGCATCATTTTTATTGTGCATTAATGAGGGGTCAGCCTGTCGGCCATCTGGTCCCCAGTCAATCAACACTCTTTATTGAGTCAAGACCATGCTGTGTACAGAGCTTGTGGTAGTGAAAGTCACAGGTGGTTTCCACAGGAGGGAGGTGAAATGCTATGAGTCATTACACCCCTTAGGAGAAATCCAAGGTAAGTGCCTTGCTCATTGGTCATCCAAGTGACACAGCTGAGTGTGAGTAAGTAGAAAAAATGTCTGAGACCGTGGGGCTGCTTGTGGATGCTCCATGGGTCACCTCTCTGCCAGACTGGTTGGACCTGGGGCTTGGGAAGTGGGCTGGAGAAGACAGAAGAAGACAAGAAAAGAGGGAGGGAGAAAAGAAAAAGGAGAGAGGAAGGAAGAGAAGGAAGGAAGGAAGAAAAGAAAGAAGGAAGGAAGGAAGGGAGGGAGGAAGGAAAGAAATAAGGAAATAAATGACCTAAATCATCACTGCTGTTTTTGTTCTGACAATGAAGATACTTTATTTTCCATTTAGAATTATAACTCTCAAAGCACATGGAAGAAACAGGCTAAGGATCTAATATCCTATACTCAAGTAATTAGTAATTGAATGTACAAAATTCCAAAATAGAAAAATCTTCATTCAATGTTATTTAAGTAAAGATAAGAATGTTTGATAAAGAAAGCAAAACTGTTTGATCCTATTGTCTTCATCATTTTAAAGTGGGAGAGAGTAGAAAGAAAAGAAAAAGAGAGCAATAAAGAGGAAATAGAAACAGAGGAGTATCAAAAGAAAAAGGGAAAGGAAAAAAACACAGAGAAAGACATTACTGTCTTCTTGGGTGGGTATTTCAGACAGATAGTCCCCTGATTTTTTTCTCATGCCCCTTTAACCTCTATTCTAACCTATGTCATCTTTGTGTCTCCATTTTTTTTCTATATATGCAGATTTGAAATTGAATAGTGAAAGAAAACAGAATTCAAGGGGTGATATTTTCTCCTACACCTTATAGTCAGCATATTACTTACAAGACAATTTTCACTGAATTGAAAAAAAAAAAAATCACTAAAGAGTCAATTATCAATTCAGGTAAGGAAATATGATGAAAATAATTGTTGAACTAAGCACTTGAAAAATTTTTACAAAGCAGTTGAATGAGTTTCGCATAGCTGAGTAGGTATACAAGGAGAGAGTGTTCTCAGTGATGGTAGTACTGATGACAAGAAGGCACTTAAAAATAATGTCTTCTATGTACCTGGTGCTCTATTAGGCAGCCAGAGAGTTACAAAAGAGAATGAGGAAGAAAGAATTAAGAGAAAAAGGAAATAGGAGATGATATATTATTAATATACTTCCCATACCTACATGCTCTTAAGTGCTCATCAAAACCAAGGGCAAGAAAACAGTTAACTTTAAATATTAGTGTTATTGCAACCTCAGTGAGATTTTATCTATGGAGTGAATGATTAAGGGAGACGAAATTTATTGTCATTCATAGAAAGTATTTATAAACTTGGCAGAGCCTCATTGACTCTACTGTGAGAGCAGAACAAAGGTTGCCAAAGAGGTTCGTAAATTGAGATGAATGATCTGAAAGTATTTTTCTCATATACTGACTGCATACGTATGGTAATGTATATACTACATGGGTCCAAACTCAGTATCAAATTGCCCTGCACTGATGGGGCAATCTACTTCCATAGTGATACTGCCTTGAACCCGGACAGAAGAGCAATCAGCCCCAGGGTTACAGGTGAGGAGAGACAACGCACGGACGCCAGAGTAGCAGGCCGGAACAGCAGGAGAAAGGGGATAAAAGCCTTGAACCCGGACAGAAGAGCAGTCAGCCCCAGGG
>NW_006921597.1:10424229-10441496 GCF_000298275.1 Orycteropus afer afer
AAAGAATTGGCAGGGAAAACCTTATGAATAGCAAAGAAACACTGTTTGGTACAGCAATGCCAATCTTAGGTATATAACTGGAAGAAGAGAAAACAGGAATGCAAACAGAAATCTGTACAACAATGTTCATTGTAGCACTTCTTACAATAGCCAAAATGTGGAAAACATCAAAATGTCTATCAATAGATGAATGAATAAACAGATGAGGTAAATATACACAATTGAATACTACTCAGCCGTAAGGAGAAATGAAGCCTTGATGCACGCTACAACATGGATGAACCTTGGAAACATCAGTTGTAAAAGGACAGATACTATATGATCTCACTTACATGAAATAAGCAAATATATTTAAACCAAGGATTGTCAGTGGTTACCAAGGTTGGGAGGAAGAGGGACAGAGGGAGTTTTCACTTAGAAGGCATTGAGTTTATGTTGATGGTGGTGAAAATGATAGCGAGAATGGTTGCACAGATTGAATGATGTAATCACTGTCATTGAATTGTACATGCAAACATTATTGGCATATGTTCTGTTATGTATATATGTATTTTTATCACAATTAAAAAAAAGTACAGTGGGGAAAGAAAAGAAAAAAGCAAGAGCTGCTAAGATATAGAAGTGGAGGCCCAAGAGGATCTGATACAGTATCTTCTTAGGTCTCTCTTTCATTAAAACATTGGCACATGGAGAGAATTTCCAAAGTAGTCTTTCATCATTGGCCCTGCCCATCTTCCAAGAAGCTACTTCCATTCCCATGAGGACATTTATATTCTTGAAGAGTACTTCAGTCCAGAAGTCATGAATCCATGGGAATCTGTAGATCTATGCTTTCTTTCTCTCAGACAAACTCAGTTTGACAAGCAAGCCTTCTAGCACCTAACTTTTAGCTCTGGGATTGCTTATTCCAGCCATTCTTCTTCCTTACATAAAAGCTCCACAACAGCCCCAAGCTTCCTTTTCTGTGCTCACAATCAGAATAAACAAACCTGTAAATTTCATCACTTTTTTAATTCAAACTAATTTTGGGGGCTTAATCATAAGCCTTAAGAGTCATTAGCCTACTCTGAGAATACCATTGAACATTGGTGTAATGGTTTCTTTAAAGGTGTGTTTGCCAACACGATTGTCCCAGACCCCCCAGTGAACTGGAAGGGATAGCCACTGACTTACAAATGTGTATATAACTTGTTGAATTGGCTACATTCAGCTTTAAAGTTCTGTATTTATAACACTATCTCAGGTCATGATTATTCTCAAATATTTTTTTTAAAATCAATTAATATTTCACATATGGATCCGTGAAATTGTTTAATGTTAAAAAGGATATCCTTATACAGTTGAAGCACCACATCAACAGGGAAATTCAAGCTGGATTCAGAAGAGGATGTGGAATGAGGGATATCTTTACTGATTTCTGAGGGATCTTTGCTGAATGCAGAGAACACCAGAAAGAAATTTACCTTTGTTTTATTGACTAGGTAAAAGCATTTGAATGGGTGACTTTTAACAAATTATGGATTACATTGAGAAGAATGGGAATTCCAGAACACTTAATTATGCTCATGCTGAACTTGTACATAGACCAAGAGGCAATCATTAGAACAAAATAAAGAAATATTGCATGGTTTAAAATCAGGAAAGATGTGCATCAGCATTATATCCTTTCACTATACTTCTTCAATCTATATGCTGAGCAAGTAGTCTGGAAAGCTAGACTACATGAAGAAGAACACAGTAGCGAATTCAAGGAAGACTCATTAACCACCTGTGATATGCAGATGACACGACCTTGCTTTCTGAAAGCAAAGAGGACTTGAAGCACTTACTGATGAAGATCAAAGACTGCAGCATTCAGTGGAGGTTATATCTTAACATATAGAAAACAGAAATTCTCACAACTGGACCAAAACTCAGTATCATGATAAATGGAGAAAAGATTGAGGTTGCCAAAGATTTCACTTTATTTGGATCCACAGTCAACACCCATGGAAACATCAGGCAAGAAAACTAATATTGTATTGCCAATACTGTATTAGGCCATGGCCCTTTGTGCCCCATGCAGGGGGACAGCTAACTCAGCATGACATGGTGAAGTGGATGAAAGGAGTTGGGACAGGATCTCAAAGTTACTGATGCTGGAGTTGTGAGTTGGCGTTATTCTGATGGCAGGACAAGGGCATTCTAGAAAGAAGGAAGAACAGCTAACATTCCATGAGCACCTACTGTATACCAGTATTTTTTCCAGATGCAGTCTGTACATTTTTATCTTTTTGATGACTTTCTGAGACAAGTACTGTTATTATCTGCATTTTTCAGATGAGGATGTGAAAGTTTAGAAACTTCCCCAAACTCACATGGCCAATAAATCACAGAGCCAGTATTTAACTTGGACAATCTATTTCCATAGATATACCGCCTCGGAAACCCAAGGAGTGGTTACTATGAGTTGGATCCAACCCCACGGCAGTGAGTTGTTTTTGTTTTTGTTTTTAATCCTACTCTGAACTCTGTGCTCTTCTCTACCATATTGGCTTGTGGGGAGATGGAAAAGAAAATGGCGATCTTGGGGAATGTAAATAGAAGGATGGGTAGGAGGTTGGTGTGTGAATGGAGATGAAGCTGCAAAAGTACACAAAGGCTATATCATAAAGACTTTTGTATTCTTTCCTGAAACAAGTTTCAATTCTTACAAAGAACTTGGATTATAAAATGTATATGGTAATCATAATAATCCAAGGATAAAGAAAAGGAAACATGAGATGAGCCCATGAAAAAAAAAAAAAAGTCTACTTTTCTCAGAAATGTAATCAGAATAGCTGTAGTTTAAGGCCTAATGTAAGGAATAACTTATTTTTCCATCAAAGCACAACTGAAAATAACCAAGAATAATAAGATGTTGGCTTCACATTTTTTCCATTTGTACTGAACAAGGATATTTTGGGGCATTTTATGGAAAATATATCTTTAAGGGTTAAGGGAGCATTCATCAGACATTTCAGCAAATGTATGGGTCAATCTATGGAGAATCTTTGCTTATACAAGGCCCTCAGTACACAGTCCTCAGTACACTGTCCTCGATAAATGACCTAGAAGGAAGGAAGCTCCACCTTGTACACTCTTGGGGTTCAGACTGTTCAGGCATGTCTAAACAGTGGACATCATGGAGTAGGAGAGAGAAGAGAGGTCTCTGTATGGGAAAGACTGTCTCAAAGTCTCTGAGGAAGGTAACCCAAGGAAAGAAGAAGCTTAGGTTCCATAGGGCAATGACAAGGAGCCTCAGACAGAGGGAGGAAAATCCTGAAAAGAGCAGGGTATGTGCTCTCAGCCTGTCACTTTCTCTGGTTTCTACTCATTCCCCAAGGACTTGGCCAGAGCCTGGAAAAGTGAACATAAAGTCATGTTTTATGACCTAGTAACAGAGGGCAGCTCAGGCTGGGCACAAGTACAGCTGAGCAGCAATAGTCAAGTATGGCTTGATACCTTTCTCTACAGTGCAAAGCCTCCATGATCAGTGTCTGTGCTATGTGGTTGCAAATGCCAAGACCCTGCCCCAAACAGTATGATGGCTAGGGCTGGTCTTTGACTACCAGCCCCATTCCAGACTTGTGTGTTTACATTTTAACTAAATACCCACTGCCATCAAGTCGATTCTGACTCATAGAAACCCCCATTGGGTTTCTGAGGTGATAAATCTTTATGTAAGTAGATTACCAAGTCTTACTTCTGCAGCTAAAAACACAGTATTTGAGTCCATTGTTAGATCTCAAAATGTAGTTCTTTGAATCCTAAGCTACTAGGGAATATGTTTAGGGGCTTGAAGGAACTTATCATCTTCTTTGTAAGCAACTTCCTACCTTACCTTCTCAGGTAGTTAAAGATGGCCTCCCCAAGTGAGGTGACAATTTCCAGTATGCTTGGTCACATTCATGCCGTTTTTAGGGGAGCATGTCACTGCAATTCCCTCTTCTTGAGGCATATGGGCCCCTGGGCCACTGGGTCGATAATGCCTGCCTGTTGTTGCTGTTGTTATGTGCCGTCGAGTTGGACCCAACTCATAGTGACCCCTTCTTGGGTTTCCAAGGAGATATCACTACAGAAGTAGATGGCCCAAACTTCCTTCCGAGGAGTGGCTGGTGGGTTTGAACTACCAGCCTTTTGGTTAGCAGTCAAGTGCCTTAGGCACTATGCTACCAGAGCTCCAATGCCTGAATACCTTCTAGAAAAGACTCACCCAGATTCCCTGTCACTACTGTGGATTAAAGAATTAATTTTATCCAAGGAGAGACCAGGTCTTTGTCCCTGGCTCCTGGGATGTAACTTCTACATCCTAGAATATTTCTGAGTTATTTAAGTGTTTTTGTTATTCATGGTGGGCCTTGACCATAATAATTTATGCTAATGAAATGACTCAGGATGGGGGCTGGCCAACCCAGAAAGACTCACTACATGAATTCAGCCAAGTTTCCAGTAGGGGAAGGAAGACAGGCTAATGATTTAATCTATCATTACTACACAGTGAAATCCCAGTAAAAACTCTGAACACTAAAGCTCAGGTGAGCCTTCCTGATTGACGATATTCTATGAACATCAATGTGCTGGGGGTAGGGGGAGATGTGTTCCTGTGGGCATGGCAGTTTGACATTTGGGAACCTCTCAGATCTCATCCTATAAGTCCCGCTCTTTGGTTGATTCTGATTTGAATTCTTTTGCTATAACAAAACTGTAATTATAAGTTTGGCATCTTTTAAAGTTCTATGAGTTGTTGTAGAAATTATCAAATTGAAGGTATAGGGGGAACTACCGAATTTAGAGCTAGCTGTTCAAAAGTGAGGGTGACTTGGGATACCCATAGAATCTTGGATTATGTTGGAAAAACACTCTAATAGGGAGAGTAATGTTCAGAAGAGTTTATAATAAAATGGAAATGGTTTATACAGGAACAAGCTATGGGAGAATGCAAGGAGGTACTCATGAACAGACAACCTCTTTTCCCCTAGGGCTGACTTTGGAACTACCAGAGGAGCCTCCAGATACTATTGATACTTGGGTGGTGCCTATAAACAGCTCTCAATGGACCAAAAATAGATGTTTGATTTGTAAACAGCAGTTCCTAGGTGAACAAACAGCCTCCTGATCTGATCACCACTCTGATCAAAGAAGGTAAAAAGAAATCAGCTCGGTATGCTAAATTGCATGCTGTTTGTCCCTACTTTTGGGTTTTTATGGTCTCATGGGCAGTGGCAAGTGGCATGATCATATGGTTAGGCAAAAATGTATTGGAAAACTGGCCTATTAAAGGGCATGGCCCTGTGGAAATCACTATAGGTATTTGAGATAAGCATTAAAGTAGGACATGTTGATGCCCATTAGAACCCCTTCCAGGACTGGAAGGTGATTGGAATCAATGAGCAGGCATCCTGGTGTTTTCATTTGAGGTGGCCACCTGAGTCTGTAAAATGAGTGAACATGGGGTAGTGCAGCAATGCAGAGAGGTATGAATCTAGAAACATTCCTCTTGCATTCTCTGAGGTTCGGAATGGCAACAACAACTATTCTATCTGGCAACAAGAAAGACAGAGGATGCAGATGGATATGGGGCAGATCTGCTGAGGAAAAGGCCCTATACATAGCTGGCAAGTCAGACTGATGACAGCAGCACCCAGAAGCTACAAATGGTCCTGATAGGAACAGATACCACTCTGGACTGGACTTTGCTCACTAGTGGTAGATGAAATGCTCAAAGTAGTGTAGAAGAACTGGAAAAGACAATATTGCACCGATTTAGACTACAAGTCACATTTCTTCAAACCTAGAAATACACTTTCATCCTCAGAGTAATGGTTTGAACAAAAACTGGAATAGGCAATTGAAATACTGGTTGTCTAAAACATGGGGAGATATTGGCAGAAAGGGTTGGCTTACATCTCTTCATGAGTATGTGCTCACATTCAACATGAGGAGGGATAAGGGAGAGGTCCACTTGATAGATTCCTTCCTTTTCTGGAAGAATGTGAGGAACAAAGGATGAGGAAGAATGCTGGTATGGCTATGTAGTTCTTTCCATGGCAGGAAGATGGTAGTATGGTTGTACTATTTTCTTTCTGTCCCACATCAGCTCACCCGCCCCCCAACCACTTGATGTGGTAGTCTTACAACCAGGGTTGCAACTTCAGATAATGGAAACAGAGATGACTATCAACAAAGAAACTGTAACTATATATTTAAACTTTTCTGTTAGAATTTCTAAGAGCCTGTTAGAGTGGATGATGCCTTAACTACATCTGCAAAATTAAGGCAAACACTGTTGTTGTTATTGTTAGGTACTGTGGAGTTGGCTCAGACTCATAGTGAGCCTATGTACAACAGAATGAAATATTTCCCAGTCTGGCAACATCCTCGTAATCCTTACTAAGCTTGAACCAATTGTTGCAGCCACTGTGTCAATCTTTCTCATTGAGGGTCTTTTTTTGTTGACCCTCTCTCTACTTTATCCTCTATTTGATATCCTTCTCCAGGGACTGGTCCCTTCTGACAACATGACCAAAGTAGGTGAGACAAAGTCTGGTCATTCTTGCTTCTAAGGAGCACTCTGGCTGCACTTCTTCCAAGACGAATATGTTCATTCTTCTGGCAGTCCATGGTGTTGTCAGTATTCTTTGCCAACACCACAATTAAATTTAATAAATTCTTCTGCAGTCTTCTTTGTTCATTTTCCAGCTTTCACAAACATATGAGGCCACTGAAAATACCATGGCTTGGGTTAGATACACCTTAGTCTTCAAAGCGATATCTTTGCTCTTTAACATGTTTGCCACCGACTTGCCCAATAGAAGTTTGATTTCTTGACTGCTGCTTCCATGGGTGTTGATTGTGGCTCCAAATAAAATAAAATCTCTGCCAACTTGAATCTTTTCTCCATTTATCATCATGTTGCTTATTGTTCCAGTTGTGAGGATTTTTTAAAAAAATATATTGTGGTGTAATCCATACTAAAGGCTATAATAATCTTTGATGTTCATCAGTAAGTGGTTCAAGTCTTCTTTACTTTCAACAAACAAGGTTGTATCATCTGCATATCTCAGGTTGTTAATGAGTCTTCCTCTGATCCTCTGATGCCATATTCTTCTTCATAAAGTCCAGCTTCTCAGATTATTTGCTCAACATACAGATTGAATAAGTATGGTGAAAGGATGCAACTCTGACACATATCTTTCCTGATTTTAAGCCATTAATTATTCCCTTGTTCTGTTCAAATGACTGCCTCTTGGTCTATGCACAGGTACCTGATGAGCACAATTAAGTGCTCTGAAATTCCCATTCTTTGCAATGTTATCTATAAATTGTTAGGATTCACACAGTCGAATGTTCTGCATACTCAATGAAACATGAGTAAACATCTTTTTGGTAATCTTTACTTTCAGCCAAGATCCATCTGACATCAGCAGTGATATCCCTCATTCTATGTCCTCTTCTGAATCTGGTTTAAATCTCTGGCAGCTTCCTGTTGATGTAATGCTGCAACTGTTTTTAGATTATCTTCAGCAAATTTTGCTTCGTGTGATATTAATGATATTGTTCAATAATTTCCTCATTCTGTTGGATCTTCTTTCTTTGGAATGGACACAGCATGGAAGTTTTCTAGTAGGTTGGCTAGATAGCTGTCTTCCAAATTTCTTGGCATGAATGAATGAGTACATCCCTTGCTGCCTCTGTTTGTTGAAACATCTTAATGGGTATTATGTTAATTTCTAAAGACTCATTTTTCACAAATTCCTTCAGTGCATCTTGACCTTCTTCAATACCATTAGTTCTTGATCATATGTTACCTCCTGAAATGGTTGAATGTTGACCAATTCTTTTTAGTACAGTGAGTCTTTGTATTCCTTCCAGTTTCCTTTGATGTTTCCTCAATCAAGTCATTACTTTTCCCATTGAATCCTTCAATATTGCAACTCAAGGCTTGAATTTTTCCTTCAGTTCTTTCAATTTGAGAAATACCAAGCATGTTCTTCCCAGACAAACACTTGTTGTTGTTGTTATGTGCCATTGAGTCAGCCCTGACTCATAGCGATGCCTCCTTGTGTTGCCGAGGCAGTATCACTACGGAAGTAGATTGCCCAGTCTTCCTTCCGAGGAGTGGCTAGTGGGTTTGAATGCCAGCCTTCTGGTTAGCAGTCAAGTGCCTTAGGTACTATGCTACCAGAGCTCCCAGACAAACACTAGGAAGCTCTATTGCCTAATGGTCAAGATAGAGCACTAGTTCTGTGTACTTCTAACCCTACCCTAGATGAATGAGAATGGGCTAAAGCACTCGTTAGATTAGTATTGCTGCTCGTACTCTGGATCAGCACAGTGGCTAAACCTAATGTCCCTTTCAAAGGTGGGAAAGTTTGGATATAAATAGAAAGAGGAATAGTAGCTGAGGGTAAAGGAATGAATAAAGGATTAGGCAATGAGGGAAATCCAGAATTGCATTAAGATTTTGGAAGAGATGACATTGTCTCTTAGCTCAATTATCCCAGATGTCTGGAAGGGTGAAGTCATATATTGCTAGAACTACTTCTGCTTATGCAAAATCCAATGGATGCCTGCTAACCCTCTTTACCATAGTGAAGCCTCAGTTGTTCACTCTCCTGCTCTGCCTTGGGAACATCACTGGTCACCAGTCTTACAGAGGAGTGACCACCAGTTTTTTCACAAGTAAAGTGCCCTCAGGGAAGGGATCTATTTCTAGTTCCCTAAATTGTCCCTGTAGTCTCTTCAGGAATTCTCTACCACAAAGGTCCTCTCATTATTGCTGTCTAGAACCTAGCTCTGCTCAACGAAGTTTCTGTGAAGATAGAAATGTTCTATATCTGCACTGGTCAATTCAGGGGCCACTAGCTACATTTGATTACTGAGCACTTGAAAAAAAATTAATTAATTAAAATTTAAACATAAATAGCTAATGTGGCTAGTGGCTACTGTATTGGACAGAATAGGAGATGATGGGGATCAACCTTACTTAAGGTCATGGAGACCTAGAATGGCAAAGCTGGGAAGGACACTAATTCAGCCCCTCCTTTTGCAGTGAAGAAATAAAAACCCAGGCAGGAAAAGAGAATGTGGAGAATCAGTGGTGGAAGTGAAGCGGAGTCCAGTGTCCCAAAGCTGAGCCTCAGCCCCTTGACTCTGCACTGGGTTGCTGCAGATAGCTCCTGGCTGTGGAAGTACTGTCCACAAGGAGCCCCAAGGCCTTACCCAATCCCAAGAGGCTGCATGAAGTTCTAGAGGTATGAGGTTTGCCTGAGTCTGGTGGGGTCCAGCTTAGTGCGTCACCTTTTTTTTTTTTTTTTTTGTCAAAAGAGGGGCAAGCAGTTGCCCTGAAAAAGAATAGTGTTAGTGGCTTTGAGTAGAAGCTATCTTCACATAGAGACCAAGGTGGTAAGAGTGGGGGGAGAGACTTTAACTTAAGGAGTTCCAAGTCCATGAGATGAATAACAATATACTTGTGTGTGCCTGTGTATTCATGCACATGATCCTAACCCAGGTTTGTGAAACTCTGTAATGGCACCAACTGCATGACAGTGAGCTAGAAAGTCCCCACGCTCAGATCAAACATGCTGAGTACTAGTTTTATTCTTTACTACTTATTGAGCCATCTTGGACAATTACCTTCTATTCTCTTGGCCTCAGTTTTCCCATATGTAAAATGGGAGTATTGGTGAAATCTCTGATGTCTTATGTTTTAGATATGTTAGACTGCCTGTGTACATGGCTACATGAGGCAGGAATGGAGGCGGGAGCTAAGTCTCGTGGATGAGAGTTAAGGGGAGTTTTGAACAAGAAGTAAAGCTGGTTAGCTCAGCAGCATGGAGCTCAGGGGCTGGCTCTCACAAGCTGGGAGCATCTTTCTGACCCCAAACCTACTGCCGCAGCATTAGCCTTCGTCCTCAGGGGGCTTGGAGGGGTCCTGGGGCTGGCTGGCTATAAACTTCCTACCTGAGGCTGTGTAAACAACTCCATCTGAGCACTGCTGGCAGTGAGCCCTGCTGATTCTGCTGACAACTCACAGTGAACGCAGATGCAACATGGTTGTGAATGTGACATCCCAATTCTGTTTGTCCTGAAAGCAGGGAAGAGCCAGGGGCAGGGAAAGTGTCCAGGGGCATCTCCATGCCTGGTGCCTTTGCATGAAGGCAAAAGCACAGGTAAAGGGTGTTCCCAGAGAGTGCTCCCTAGATCTGAGCAGGGGCTTAAGGAAGCAGAGAGACTAAGCAGGCCAGTGCAAAACCAATGCAATGATTACCACAGTTGAATTTGGTGCAGAACTTGTGTATGAAGGTAGTGTCCAGAATCCAGACTGGCCAGTGGGTTTTGGGACTTCCAGTTCATGGACGTCTAGTGTGCACAGATTATACCCACTATTGAAGCCCTTGCAGAAAGCAGCAGGGTTTTCTTCTGCACAGCACATACCCATCCTCCCATCACCTTGCTTAACCCAGCAGCTCTCTTCAGCAACATGCCCCCTTCCATTCTCCTTCTACATGGTGTCTGTATCACATACTGACACAAAGCCTATCATGGATTGCAGCCATTTTGGGGGGCAGGCTCTGTGCCAGGCACTGAGCAAACAATATAGCGGGCACAGCTACCTTTCAGGGCTTACAGTCTAGCATAGCTTTACATTCTAGAGAGGAGCTCTGGTAACATAGTGGCTAAGGCACTTGACTGCTAACCAGAAGCCTGGCAGTTCAAACCCACCAGCCACTCCTCAGAAGGAAGATGGGGCAATCTACTTCTGCAGTGATACTGCCTCAGAAACTCAAACCCAAGGAGGGGTCGCTATGAGTTGGGTCCGACTCAACGGCAATAATGACAACAACAAACCCACTGTAAAGTGTAAAAAAGGGGTAAGAATAGCATAGGATTACTGGGAGCATCTGATGAGAAAATGGAGATCAAAGGACAGGAACAGTGCTTTGCAAACTTGGCAGCACACTGGAATCATGTGGAGAGTTTAAAAAAACACTGATGTCATATCCAGAAGTTCTGGTTTGGTAGGTATGGAATGCAGTCCAGCATTAGGATTTCCTAGGTGATGCAAATGGTTTGCACTTAACTACTAATCTAATGATTGACAGTTCAAGCCCACCCAGTGATACTGCAGAAGAAAGGCCTGGTGATCTGCTTCTGCTAAGACCATAGCCAAGAAAGCCCTATGGAGCAACTTTACTCTGTAACACACAGGATTGCCAAGAATCTCATGTGCAGCCAAGTTTGAGAACCACTAGTAGGCCATCTGTGTATAGTCTCTCTTTGAGGACCCCTACCCACTCTTCCTCCCTGTCATTGACAGCTAGACTCGAGCCTCATATCTAATATAGGCTAGCTGTTAGGCTGTGCTGCTGCCTCCAAGGTGGAAGGGGTTGTCAGGGAGTGCAGATGTCAGGTTATATACTGGGGAGAGGGGAGGTAGGCAAAGAGAGGTCCTTCGAGTGAGTATGGAAGGCCCCTGCTTAAGGCCTGGCTCCTTCTTGGGAAAAGGCTTGGTGCAGTGCCCTCCTTACCTGGAGCCCAAGTCACACATATGGAAGGTGTGTAAGAGGCAAGGTGGGGAAGGCTTAAAATGGCCTTATTTGAAATACTGGTTCACATCACATCACTGGATGTGATGCTACTTGTAGTGATTAGGTGGGTGCAACACCTGGGTACGTGGCTTATATCACCTGAGATAAGCTTTTTGGCCTCTAGAGTCTTCATGAGCAGCTTCACCTTGCTGATGGGTATCAAAATGGAGGATGTACCTGTATCAACCACTGCCCTGCAGCTCTCCTTACAGAACAAGGTGGAGACTCCACAGACATCCTGGGGGAGGCAGAGAGACAGGTGGACAGAAGACTAATGGTGTGCCACCACACTGCATATTTTTTCCAGATGACAGCAGGTGATCAGTGGCTGTGCTGGTGCTTAATGTGATGCACTGGAAGAGGGATAAGGCAGTGAGTGGGAGGAGGGAAGGTGCTGTCCCCCTGCACAAGGCTTAGTGACCCTCCATCTCCTCTCACCAATCCCACTCTCCATATATTCCTCATATTTTGATGTTCCCCACCCTTGGCAGAATGGGCAGAAAACAAGTGTTGGCTGGAAGTGGCTGCATCTGGGGAAAGGGCAAGATGGTAACATACCTGCTTCCCCAACCCACTCCAATTCCAGTGACAGGTGCATTTTTTAGAGAGTGAAGAGGGCTGAAGATTCCTGACCTCTCCATTTTGATCTTCCATGCTCTTTCCTTACTGATGTTGACATAATAGAAATCGTGTTGTATATATTTAGGGTTGCAACATCCCAATATAATCTCATTTCACTGCTCTGACCGTCTCCCAGCACATTTCTTGTCAACAATTGGGAATTCCCAAAGGAAACATCAGAAAGTCTTTGTAAACCCATAACCTCCAAGATACTAACACTCAAGCAAAGGAGATGCAAATTGGCTCACCCTCACTTGGGTTTAGTTGTGGCTAGTTGAGCAGGTGCTTGGGAAGGGACTTGGGGGAGGCTGTGGGGTGAGGGGCTGATAGGGGACACACAAAGAACAAAAAGTAGGGGCAGAGAACATCAGCATCAGTGGAGTCAGGGCTTGCTGAGGTGAGTTTTGGGTGGGTGGGTTGTGTGACTCTAGGTCAGGTGCTCAGGAAATACTGGAGGGTCAGGGCCAAGTGGGAAGCTTATCCCCTTACTTGGGATCTCTGCAGAGAAAGAGGAAATCAAGCTCTTATTAAGGTGAAGTTCACCACTCCTGTTTTAGGCAGGCTGGGTATTTTCACTCTCTTTTACCCTTCAGGCAATGGAATCACCAAGAGGTGAAGTCACTTCCCTAAAGTAATCCAGGAGGTAATGAGACAAGTGGGGGCTGGAGCCAACACTCCTAGCACCCAATCTAAAGCTGACACCCCTGGCCTTCCTTTCCTTCATACTGCATGATGCCTCACAGGCTTAGGGGTCACATTAGGTCTGGCCTGCAGAGTGTGCATGTGTGTGTGTGTGTGTGTGATGTGATATGATTTTCCAGGATTTAAAATAGGAGACCTGTGCAAGTGTACACGTGTACACCTGTGTACAGGTCAGCACGTATTATTTTGCAAATTCTGTACGGATGTGCATGTGTTAGCATAAGTCCCTCCTGCAGTTCTTTTGATTCTCAGGATCTCTCTGGATGTCCCCCTCTTCTCTTGCCTGGGGTAAAGAATGAGGCAGGCCCTCTCTTCAACAAGGCCCTCTTCCTCTTATTTTATAGAACCTAGTCCTTTTCAGAGCCTCCAGGCTCCTATGGCCTCAATGATCTAGTCTATTCAATCAGTCTTTCCCCTGGCTTCTTCCTTTACCTACAAGCAAGCTCAGGCATCCCCTTGCATTTAAATACAACCAACCTTCCTTACCCTGCTTCTTTCTGGATCTCTCTCCCCACCCCTTCCCACATTCCATTTGCTGTTGAATTTCTCTAGGCCAAGCTATATTTGCCACCTCCATATCCTGATTCTCACCTCTACCTCTTAACCACTTGCCATTTGGCCTTGCCCCTGCCGTTAACCTAAAATGGCTCTTCCCAAGATTACTCCCGACTGTAAAGCCACCAATTAGTAGCTTTTTCTCAGTGGGCCACTTTCTCTCACCAAACCACTTTACATCCAACTCTCCCCTCTATCCTCACCATCACTGGCCTCATGTTCTTAGGCTTATGATCCCTTGTCTCTAGTTAATTTCATCTTTCTAAACCCATCTTCTTGGAGCAGTTATAGCCTTGCTCAAAAACTGATAACACTTCCCCCAAAGACTGCTGAACTGTACATAAGCTCAAACTAGAATCAAAAAACTTCCACAGTTGTGAGCCCTATGCTCCCTACATGTCTGTCATATGCATTTCATTGTAATGGTTTGTGTCTTCCTTCTTAGAAAGTAAGCTCTATGAGGGCAGAATTCCTGTGTTGCTCATTGTGTTCTTTGCTGTTATCACTATAATCTAGCACAGTGCTTGACACATTGATGAATGAATGATTTTACTGTCTCTGTATGAAATGAAGGATACAGGGAGTATTCCCAAGTTACAATAGTGCCTTATTTCCCATTACAACATAGACTGCCCAATATGGTAGTCACTAGCCATAGTGAATGCTGAGTATTTGAGCTGTGGTCAGTGAAACTGAGGAACTGAATGCTTAATTAAATTAATTTAAATATAAATAATGACTATCATATTGGAGAGCACAGTTGTAGATATTCATTGGATCCTACCTAATTAGGAATACATCAAAATCTTGGCCCAAGCTTTCCTTCCACTCCCCAGCTCTTCTGTCTTGGTCCTTCTCTCACCTTAGCCCCTGGGATCCCAGGTCCCATCTTTTACAGTAGATAGAAAAGACATCTTGTTTTAGCACCTCCTGTGATAGGATATTGTCAGAGACAGGGTTGACCCCTCTAAGGGCCTGTGCAGGGAAGCCAATGCCCAGAATTCTATCAAACTTGGCCAATATGAAGGTTGTCATGGGAAGCTCTATTCCAAATGTCTATGTCACTATGATTCTGCCCTTCTGTGGAAAGAAGGACCACAGGAGACAGAGCCCACTGCTCACCCCTGTCCAGGGTCTGGTCTGGGCTTCCACACTGGGGACTCCAGGGACACACATGTGTCCTGAATCAGGATGCAAGTGGGCAAGTCCAATAAGGCAATTTCATCAACCTATGTATCTACTCTCTTTCACAATATACATCTATGGTGTGAAGTCCAGAGAGAGAGCTGGAGTTGCCCAGGGACTGAAAGAGGCAGAGGCTGAGAAGGTAGTACTGTTAAGTAGTCATAGAAAAGATTCCAAAAGCTTCTATGCCTTTTCACAGACAAGGCAAGGAGGGGTGAGGGCTACACAGTCATTCCCTCTGAGACTCCATGGATACTCCTTCCTCACCTGACACAGCAGGTGTGGGAGAAGCTCCAGAATAGGGAAATGGTCAGACAGAGGCCAAATGAAAACCAAAACTAGATCCTGGTCATCACCCCAGATCCTAACCTCAACTATGACTTTAAAACCTATGTCTGACCCTAAAAATAACCATGACTTTGACCCTAACTTTGACCCTAGATTTCAGTCTAGGGACTGAGTAAGAGCCCAGTCAGAACTGGGTGACCCTTAGGCAGGTAACTTGACTGGAGGTATGTGGCTTGGCACCAGGCCTACGTGTGAGTTAGCTGTAAAACCCTTCATAAAAGACTTAACTTTGAGCCAATAGCTCAGGTTTGCTCTGTCCCAAGCTCTATTTTTATTTTTTGCAGCTCTAGTTAGAAGCAGCAAAGCAGGTGTTCTTCAATAACCAGAGTTAAGTGGGTTAGAATGTACCTGCTTCCTAGTATGAGTCCTGGAGGGGCAGGAGAGCCCTGGGAACTACAAAGGCAAGGATCAAGTGACTGAGGATGACCCCACTTAAAACAATCACATCCTGATTCAGGATTCCCCCACTCTATAGAGGATGGTGAGTTCCATCCCATTTTCCATGTAGCTGGAGGATACTGAGAAGTTGTGTGGTTATGATTCTCTGGCAGAAGGACAGAGGCTCTCGTCTGCCCAAAGAAGCCCCAGCAGAGAGGCTGAGAAACAGGTCCATGTGTAGTAGGTATAATCAGTGTGGTTGAGGTCCTAACTTAGGTGCAGGAATGGAGGGCCCAGAGGTCAGAGGCTTGGAAATATGTTTCATCCATTAAGGAGTGTGGTTTTTTGGTCCCTGTTATATGCCCATACCTCTGAGAATTTTGTCTCAAATGAGGCATTTTAAAATCATGGTTAACACTGCAAGGATAGAAAATTCTATCTGAGTAAGCATTCAATAAGAAGTTGTTGACTAAAAATGAGGATGGAGGAGGCCAAGAGCCTGGAATGCATTGGAGAATTCAATCCTCTCTCAGTCTAGAAAGGGCTGGGGCCTCCTAGAACCTTTTTTTTTTTTTTTTTTTTTTTTTTTTTTTTTTTTTTTTTTTTTTTTTTTTTTTTTTTTTTTTTTTTTTTACCATGGTGACCATATCTTGAAAACAGGAGACATCTCCCTTTCTCTTCTTAGGAGCAGTGGGAGCAGAGACAGAGAGAAAGCAGCTCAAATGGTAACAGGAGGGATTTTTAGCTAGACATTGGGCAGGACTGCCAAAGTGTGGCAGGGTCTAAAGGCTTTGGGAGAGGCAAAAAAGATTTGAGTCTCACCGCACACAGTGTAGAGAGAGTTGTACATGCTGAAGAACACCCACAGATAGGCTGAATCCATATCAAAGATGACTTTGAAGCGTTGGAATGGGGTGCCAATGCCAATCTCACTGTGGTATTACCTGTAGACTTGAAAGAAAAGAGGCAGCTGGGAGAGTTGGGAGTGGTTTGGGCCTTTAGAGTCTTGCTTGGCTCCAGCCTTGTCTCTCCAGGTAAGATGAGGCAGGTCATACAGCCTTTCTGGGTTTCCAGTTTCCAGCAAGGGCTGGGTGGGAGGCTTAACACTATCCCATGGCTTCCCAGAAGTGGGACGCTTAGTGAGACAAGGGTACAAAATAAAAACACTATACATGAAGTGTTGTGGTTGTTAGGTGCCATTGAGTCATTTCTGACTCACAGTGACCCCATGCACAGCAGAACAAAACACTGCCCGATCCTGTGCCAGCTGCACGATCCCTGCTACACTTGAGCCCATCATCGCAACCACCATGTCAATCCATCTCGTTGAAGGCCTCCCACTCTTTTGTCAACCCTCCACCCTACCAAGCATGACATCCTTCTCCAGGGAATGGTCCCTTCTGACAACATGACCAAAATAGGTGAGATGAGTCTGGCCATTCTTGCTTCCAAGGAGCATTCTGGCTGCACTTCCTCCAGGACAGATCTGTCAGTTCTTTTAGCAGTTCATGGTACTTCCAGCATTCTTTGCCAGCACCACAACTCAAAAGCATCAACTCTTCTTCAGTCTTCCTTATTCATTGTCCAGCTCTCACATGCATACCAGGCAATTGGAAATATCATGGATTGTATCAGGCACACATTAGTCCTCAAGGAGACATCCTTGCTCCTTAGCACTTGAAACATTTCCTTCGCAGTTGACCTTCCCAATGCTACACGTCATCTAATGTGCTGACTGCTGTTTCCATTGGCATCGATTGTAGAACCAAGCAACATGAATTCTTTGACAACCTCAACCTTCTCTCTATTTATTGGGATGCTGCTCATTGGTCCAGTTGTGAGGATTTTGTTTTCTTTATATTGAGA
>NW_006921597.1:10443789-10460679 GCF_000298275.1 Orycteropus afer afer
CTGGGTTTGAAACACCAGTGGCTCAGCCTCAAAACACATCAACATGTCACCACAGTAGGACGAACCAACAGGTAGGTTTGTCTTCTTGTTGGAAACCCCTCGTACCACCCTTACCTGGGTCCCTGCGGCTGACTGCTCCTCTGTCCAGGTTCCTGGGCCTTTTCATCCCCTTTCTCCCACTCTCCCACCCTGTTGCTTTGGGCGTGCCTGGGTTCCCTCTCCTCACCTGGGTCCCTGCAGCTGACTGCTCCTCTGTCAAGGTTCCTGACTTTTAATCCCCTTTCTCCCGCTCTCCTGTCCTGCTGCTTTGGGTGTGCCTGGGTTCTCTCTCCTCACCTGGATCCCTGCGCCATGAACTAGGAAGGTAAAACAAAAACAATATATATGAAGTTTGTTGTTGTTGTTGTTGTTATGTGCCATCGAGTCAGCCCCGACTCATAGCGACCCCTCCTTGGGTTTCCGAGGCAGTATCACTACGGAAGTAGGATTGCCCAACCTTCCTTCCGAGGAGTGGCTGGTGGGTTTGAACCTCCAGCCTTCTGTTTAGCAGTCAAGTGCTTTAGCCACTATGCTACCAGAGCTCCTATATATGAAGTAGGAAGGTAAAATAAAAACAATATGCATGAAGTAGGAAGGTGCCTCTACCCTTGAGGTACCACTGGAGCAGCAACTCAAGCTGTTCTGAGACAAGCCAGAGAAACTCCATCTGAGATCACACACTCTACCCCACCCAAGAGTGTCGTCTGAGTCTGAGGTAAAAAACCTGGATTTTTGAGTTCCAAACCCACCCTTGCCCTTGACTTGTCCCTGAGCTTCTGCCAGTCTTCTGTGCCTCAGGCTTTCTAGCTGTAAAGTGGGAATTTTTAAGGTGCTTTGGTTCCTCAGCATCTCAGTCAAAGATAGCATGGAAACAGTGGGTCTTGAAGGAAAAGAAAGTCTGATGTCCAAGAGAGAAAGGGGGCAGGGAGGGAGCAATGGGCTGGGCCAGGCACTCATGTCCAGGTAGTTAGTGGGAGCTACAGAGGCAGCACTGTGGCCAGAGGATTGCTTCTTGGTGAATTGTCTCCACTCAGCACAAGCTTGGCCACACCCATGACTAGCTCCTTCAGTCTTTCCCAGATTGAGGGCATTTTCTTGAGGGTAATCCAGGCTCAAGATGGAGGGCACAAAAATAGAGGAAACATGTACTCTTCCAAGGAACCCTGGCACAGTGGTTAAACACTCAGCTACTAACTGAAAGGTTGGTGGTTTGAACCCACAAGCTGCTCCACAGGAGAAAAATGTGGCAGTTTGCTTCCATAAAGATTACTGCATTGGAAACCCTATGGAGAAGTTTACTCTGTCCTGTGGGAGCTCTGGTGGCATCATGCCTAAGGCATCTGACTGCTAATAAGAAGACTGGCAGTTCAAACCTACCAGCCAGTCCTTGGAAGGAACATTGGGCAATCTACTTCCATAGAGGTACCACCTTGGGAACCCAAGGAGAGGTCACTATGAGTCAGGACTGACTCAACTACAGTGAGTTTTTGAGTAGGGTCACTATGAGTTGGAATCAACTCAACAAAAATGGATTTTTTTTTCCTCTTTGATTTAATATTGCTAGGAGCCCTAGTGGTTCAGTGATAGAGCTTGGCTGCTAACCATAAGGTTGGTCGTTCAAACCCACTAGTTGCTCCACAGGAGAAAGAGGTGCCAGTCTGCTTCTGTAAAGATTTGCGGCCTTGGAAATCCTATGGGGCTGTTCTGCTCTCTCCTATAAGGTCACCATGAGTCAGAATTGACTCAAAGACAATGGGGTTTGTTTTTGTCACTCTCCCATAATGTCAGTCTCTGAGGCTACCCATTGCTTGTAGTATAACTACTTCTAACCTTAGCTCAAGTACCTGAGAATCACCTTGTTTCCATAGGTCTTGAAAGGAAAATGTACAAGTCTCCTTGAGTCACCTGTGTTGATATTAAATTACCCTAACTGAATTTCTCTTGTTATCCACGATCTTTATCATTGCAAGCCCATTGGTTCACTCATTCATTTCATAATCATGTGTTGAACACTTACGTTGTACTGTATCTTGAAGATATATAAAGGGCATGGCTACCTTCAAGGAAATCCAGCAGGTGGGGAGACAGACAAAGAAGCGTGTATCTCCTCTGGGGAAGTAAAGGTTGGAGCATATCTTCCTCAGAGCTGCATAGTAGGCATTGCCGTGTGGGGCCTCCTGGGGCTCCTGGACTTCTGGGGGCAGGCACTGAGCCAGGGCTTGGGGGATGGAGTGGCCCAATTGAAATAGATTGGGGACAGAGGCCAGCATCTCCTGAGTGCTTAGAAAGATGTGCCTCGGGTCTAGTCTGAGTTCCTCAGCTTCTTTTCCAGATCCTTCCCATCACCTTTGAGAAGCAGAATTAAAAAGAGACCTGGAAATAAAGTTTATTATGGAAGAAAGAGAAACACATACCTGGGAAATTCATAGCATAATAAGCTGCTAATGGGTGAATGCCAGATAATATACATACACACCACATGTAATTCTCATGACAACTCTGCAAATGGGCTACCATCCCCATTTTATAGATGACAGAACTAAGGCTCAGTGAGATGAAGGCAGTGGATCAGGGATTCAAAGCAGTTGTGTCTGGCTTTGTTTCCCATAAAGATCCCTCTAGGCTTTGACATGAAGGTGGTAGATGGCAGTGTGGAGGAAGATGTCTCTCCAGGGGATGCCAGCATCACAGCCCAACTTAACTTTGTAATAGGCTTTCCCCATCTATACCAAGATTCCCTCTTTCTTCTCAGCTACTAATCTTCCTTACTGCCACCATCATTTCCTTACCACATCCTATGAATCCTACTTACTGATCCCCCCCTTCCTATGGCAAGAAAATAAACATAACTGTATTACAATGGAAAAGATTTGTAATATTTATCTTGCTGTTGATTGTTCTGGAAGCTCTGGTGGCATAGTGACTAAGGCATTTGACTGCTAACCAGAAGGCTGATGGTTCATACCCACCAATCACTTCTCAGAAGGAAGATTGGGCAACCTATTTCCTTAGAGATACTGCCTCGGAAACCCAAGGAGGGGTTCCTATGAGTTGCAATCTACTCCATGGCAGTGAGTTTGGTTTTTTTGTTTGGTTGATTGTTTACAAGTGTTTCACAACTATGATCTTATCTGAGTGTCAGCCATCCTATGAGCATTTACAGATTGTATTGTTCCTATTTTGTTGCTGTCATCAGGTGCGATCCAGTTGGTTCCAACCCATAGTAACCCTATGTACAACAGAATGAAATATTACCTGGTCTTGTGCCATCCTCACAATCATTGCTATATTTGAGCACACTGTTAGAGCAACTGTGGCAATCCATCTTTTTAAGGGTCTTCCTATTTTTCGCTGACAGGAATCCTCTGTCCTTCTCCAGTGACTAGTCTTTCCTGATAGCATGCCCAAAATACATGAGTCTTGCCATCCGGCCTTCTAGGGAGCATTCTAATTGTACTTTTTATTTTGTTTTTTTTCAATTGTGATTTGGGGGAAAGTTTGCAGAGCAAATTCATTTTCCATTAAAATATCTGTACACATTTTGTTTCATGACATTGATTGCAATCCCCACAAACTCTTTTCCCCCTTTATCTCTGTGGTTACATTTTTCCTATGCCCTTCTTTCCTATGCATTCCTGCTCTATGAGCTATCTCGCTGTGCAAATGCTGCCCTTCTGATCTCCCACCTTTTGTTGTTCTAAGTAGTGTGCCTACCTGGTGTAATTGTTCACCTTGTAGGTCTGTCTATTGTTTGACTGGAAGCCATGGATTGAGTTCAATTCCAGGCCCACAGAGTGACTAAGGTACATAGTCTCAGGGATTTTACCAGTCTCTGTTACCTAAGGCATTTGACTGCTAACCAGGAGGCTGGCAGTTCAAACTCCCAGCCACTCCACAGAAGGAAGATCGGACGATCTACTTCTGTAGAAATAGTGCCTTGGAAACCCAAGGAGGGGTCACTATGAGTCAAATCGACTCGAAGACAGTGTGTTTAGCTATGATTTTGAGGTTTTTTTCCCACATTTTTCTCCTATTTTATCCAGAATCTTTAATTTTGTTTCCTTTCATAGTGGTTGGCAGTGGTAGCTGGGTACCATCTAATTCTGGTCTCATGGTCATGTAGGCTGAAGTTCCCATGGTCCACTAAGTGTTTCCATGTGTCTTTAATTTTCTTCTTTTTTGCTCTTGATGAAGAGAGACAAACTGTTGCATCTTAGATGGCCACTCAATTTTTATTTTTATTTTCTTACCTTCCACACATTTTTTTTTAACCTTTTATTGTGATTTTGGTGAAAGTTTACAGAGCAAATTAATTTTCTATTCAACAATTCATATATATTTTGTTTTATGATTGACTGCCCACAATGTAAAAACACTCACCAGTTGCTCTTCACCAAAGCAGGATGTCACTCACTCTCACTAGCATCGAGTCGGATTTGACTCATAGAAATCCCACCTTGGGTTTCTGAGGTTTCTGAAGTGGTATCACTATGGAAGCAGATTGCCCAACTTTCCTTCTGAGGAGTGGTTGGTGGGTTTGAACCTCCAGCCTTCTGGTTAGCAGTCAAGTGCCTTAGGCACTATGCCACCAGAGCTCCCAAGTAGGCAGTAGAATATAGAACAATGTTATTGTGTAGTATGTCTGGCTTACTTCTTCCAAGACAGATATGTTCATTCTTCTGGCAGCCCATGGTATATTCAATATTCTTTGCCAATATCGTAATTCAAAGGCATCAATTCTTCTTCAGACTTCCTTATTCATTGTCAACCTTTTGCATGCATATGGTATGACTGAAAATACCATAGCTTGGGTCAGTTGCACCTTAGTCCTCAAGATGACATCTTTGCTTTTTAGCACTTTGCAGAGTCTTCTGCAGCAGATTTGCCCAATGCAATATGTCGTTTGATTTCTTTCCTGCTGCTTCCATGGGTGTTGTTTATGGGTCTAACTAAAATGAAATCCTTGGCAACATCATTTTTCCTCCATTTATCATGATGTTGCTTAATTGGTCCAGTTGTGAGGATTTTTGTTTTTTTATGTTAAGATGTAATCCATACTGAAGGCTGTAGTCCTTGATCTTCATCATAAGTGCTTCTAGTCCTCCAATCATGAAGCCTTGTTCCTCTTCATATAGTCTAGTTTCTCGGATTATTTGCTCAGCAAACAAAATGAATAAGTATGGTGAAAGGATACAACACTGACACATGCCCTTCCTGATTTTAAGCTATGTAGTATCCCCTTGTTCTGTTTGAATGACTGCCTCTTCCAACTTTAAAGATTGGTAAATTGAGAGTCAGAGAAGATTTTACTCTAAAGGAGATATTTTCATACTCTTTGCTCCTAAGACCCTTCCTCTCTTGACTTTTACTTTTGCCATTTCCCTTTCATAAAATCATTTCCTTCTCTCTTCCTCCCCAACCCCACCTTAGCCCTTTAATCCTTCAAAGCCCAACATGTGGCCATTCTCCATGAAACTTACCTCAAGGAGTCTGGTTGATACTGGTTTTGCCTTTTCTTGCTCTACTGCTCCTTTTCTCCTTGGGTGCTAACAGAGGGCATGGCACAGCCTAATACTGAAAGAGGTGATGCCATGTGGTGGGGAAGGCTTAGTGGTTATAGAGTACATGCTTGAATCTGGGTGCCACCCCTTAACTACTTGTGTGATTCTAAGAAAGTTATGGAATGTTTCAGGGCCTTTTCTTTCTTTCTTTTTTTTTTTTATTTTACCTTCCACACATTTTTTTTTTAACTTTTTATTGTGATTTTGGTGAAAGTTTACAGAGCAAATTAATTTTCCATTCAACAACTCATACACATTTTGTTTCATGACATTGACTGCCCACAGTGTAAAAATACTCATTTCACTTCCTCCCTGTGTTTTCATCTCCATTTGTCCTTCATTCCTATCCCTTCTTGCCTTCTGAACTTTGTCTCTGGGCAAGTGCTCCCTTCTTGATCCTGAATAGTTGATTGTTCTAAAGGAGTGCGTACCTCTCTGCATTATTATTATTATTATTATTTGTCTTTAAGACTGTCTATTATTTGGCTGAAAGATGAACCATGAGGGTGAGTTCAGTTCCAGGCTTGAAGGGTGACAAAGGTCATAGTCTCAGGGGTCCCACCAGTTTCTATCAGACCAGTATGCCTGTCTTTTTTTTTTTTTTTCTTTGAATGATTTTTGAATTTTGTTCCACATTTTCTCCCAATCTATGCAGGATTTCCTGATCCCTTTCAGTGTGATATGCAGTGGTAACTGCACACCATCTATTTCTTCTGGGCTCAGGGTTGTGGGAGCTGAAATCAGTGTAATCCGTTAGTCTTTGACTAATTGTCCCCATGTTTTTGTTTGTTTGTTTGTTTGTTTTTTATTTTCTTCACCCTTTTTTGTTCCACATGGAGAGAGGTCAATAGTTGCACCTTAGATGGCCACTCATAACCTTGCTTTATTTATTTATTTTACAAGCTTTATTGAAACAAAGTACACTGTCAAAGAGATAGAGAGCAGGCTACTCCTTGTGCAAAGGAGAATACTTTGTTAAGCAAAAGCACACTCTCCAAGGTATAGAGAGTGGGTGTACTCCTAAAGGAGGAGCAGCCCACTCATAAGTTTGAAGAACCTGGATGCTAATCACCAAAGGAGGACATAGAACAATTTATTTATGGACTATACTGTGCCAATTGGCCTTGATGTCCCGTGAGACTACAGTTCTGAGCCCCCATGCCAATCAGTTTATTCTCTCAGGGTTTTAGTTATGACTCAGAAGTTTTCATAACTTTGTCTCCTGTATGCTCTGCTATATTCATGGATATGTTTGCAGCATATGTAGATACATATGTAGAAATACTCTCTTTCCAACCCATATATATTTATAGATATAGTCCCATTTGCCTACCCACACATGGTCAGCTTATGTGTCTATATATTAATTTGTAGATTATTGTTATTATCATTGTTGCAGGATTATGATATAATAGTATTCATCTCTATTGCCTTTAACTTCTGTGCTCCTCCCAGTGTGCTCCTTTGTCTTGATCATATTGTCCTATCTCCCTCTCATTGTAAATTGCCTTTTCCTCTTCCCAAGTTAATACATGTATATAGGTATGTAGGAATATCACCTATAATTGGTGATACACCCACCCTTGCCCTTTCACTCCTGGTAACCATCAAAGAATGTTTCCTTCTGTTTGGAAATAATTTCTTGACTTTTTATAACAGTGGTCTTACACAATATCTGTCCTTTCATGATTGACTAATTTCACTCAGCATGATCTCTAGATTCACTCATGTTATGTCATTCACAGATTCATTGCTATTCTTTAACATTGCATGGTATTTCATTGTGTATATATACTATAGTTTGTTTATCCATTCATTCACTGATGGGCCTTTAGGATGCTTCCATCTTTATGCTATTGTAAACAGAGCTATGATGAGCATACATGTCACAGCTCTTTCAGTAGGATATGTACCTAATAATGAGGTTGCTGTATGTATGGTATTTCTATTTCTGACTTTTTAAGGAAATATCATACCATTTTTCACAGTGGTTGTCAGTGGCAGAAGAAAATCTATCCACCTATGTGCTGTTGATCTTTGACAATGGGTCAAAGATCTACTAGCAGTGTAAGAACATTCTAATCTCTCCACATCTTCATCAGCATTTGTGGTTTGCTTTATTTTTTCAACTTGGCTATTCATGCTGGGGTGAGATGATATTTCATTGTTGTTTTGATTTGCATGTCTGTAATGGTTAATGAAGGAGCTCTGGTAGCATAGTGCCTAAGGCATTTGACTGCTAACCAGAAGACTGGGAGTTCAAACCCACCAGCCACTCCTCAGAAGGAAGGTTGGGCAGTCTACTTCTGTAGTGATACCACCTCAGAAAACCAAGAAGGGGTTGCTATGAGTTGGGTCCAACTCGATGGCACATAACAACAACAACAACAACAATAATGGTTAATTATTTCAAGCATTTCTTCATATGTTTGTTGGATACTTGAATGTCTTCTTTGGTGAAGTGTCTGTTCATGTCCTCTGCCCATCTTTTTTGTTTGTTTGTTTTGATTTGGGTGAAAATTTATAGAGCAAATTCACTTTCTGTACAGCAGTTCATATACACTTTGTCTCATGATATTGACCACAATTTACCACAATGCAACATCTCCCCTCCCACTTCCTCCCTATAGTTACCTCTCCCCTGTGTCCATACCTCCATGCACTCCTGCCCCCTGAGCTGTCTCCCTGTGCATAAGCAGCCCTTCTTTCTCCTATGATTGTTCTCTCCAAAGAGTGTATCTACCTCAGAGAAATGTTCAACTCATATACCTGTCTATTGTTGGCTGGAAGCCACAGGCATGGTTTCCATTCCAGACCTGAAGGGCAGCTAGGGACCATAGTCTCAGTGGTTCCACCAGGCTCTATTGGACCAGCAAACCTGGTCCCTCCCCCCACCCTTTTTTTTTCTCCAAATGATTTTGACTTTTGTTCCACATTGTTCTCCCTCTCTATCTAGAATCTCCTTTATAGATCCCCTTCCAAGTGGTTGACATTGGTAGCTGGGCACCATCTAGTTCTTCTGGTCTCATAGTCGTATAGGCTGCAGATCGGATGGTGTACCAGTCACTAGGACTAATTGTTTCCATGACTTTTTAGTTTTCTTCATTCTTCTTTGCTCTGGATGAGGAGAGACCCATCATTGCATCTAGATGGCAGCTTGCAAGCTTTTAAGATCCCAGTCGCTATTTGCCAAAGTAGGAGGTTGAACAATGTTGTATGTACTATGTTATGCCAATTGAGCTTGATGTCCCCTGCAACTATGGTCCCAAGCCCGCAGGTTCAACTACTCGGTCCCTCTGGGTAGCTGGCTGTGACCAAACTTGCCCCTTGTCAGCTCTACTATACACCTGCCTCTGCCCATCTTTTAATTGGGTTATTTGTCTTTTTGTTGTTGAGGTGTTGATATTTTCTGTTAATTTTAGAGATTAGTCCCTTGTCTGATATGCCATTGCCAAAACATTTTTCCAAGTCTATAGGTTATCTTTTACTATTTTGGTGAAATCTTTTGATGAACATTAAGTGTTTAATTTTTTAGGAGGTAGTTTTTTTTTTAGTTGTGTAGTTTGTCTTTGGCTGTTTGTATATTTTTATGTTTGATTGTGTATTTATGCTATGTGTTAGGGCTTCTAAGTATGCCCCTATGTTTTCTTTGATGATCATTATAGGTATACATTACACATTAAGGCCTTTGACCTATCTTGAGTTAGCTTTTGTATATGATATGAGATATGGATCCTGTTTCTTTTTTCTGCCAATGGATATCCAGTTTTGCCAGCACAATTTGTTAAAGAGATTATCTCCTCTCTATTTAATGGGTGTTGACCCTTTGTCAAAGATCAGCTATCCACAGGTGTATGGATTTACTTCTGTCAATTATAGTCCACTGGACTATATGTCAGTCACTGTACCAACACCAGGCTGCTTTGGATTACCATGGCTGGACAGAAGATTTTGAGGTTGGGGAGTGTGAGGTCTCCTACTTTGTTTTTCTTCTTTAGTAGTGCTTTGATTATCTGCAGTCTCTTTCCTTTGAATGATGATGGAATCTGGATCAGGATTGTATTATATCTATAGATCACAATGAGTAGCACACACATTTTCACAATGTTGGGTTTTCCTGTCTGTGAGCATGGTATATTTTTCCATGTATGTAGGCCTGTGTTGGTTTCTTCTAGTGGTGTTTTGTAATTTTCTTTGGATAGGTCTTTCATGTCTCTGGTTAGATTTATTCCTAAGTACTTCATCTTTTGGGTGGTTATTAAATGGTATTATTTTCCTGATTTCTTTTTCAGAGTTCTCTATGTTAATGTAAAGAAATATGACAGATTTATCTGTGTTGATCTTGTACCTTGCCACTTTGCTGTATCCTTCTATCCGTTCCAGTAGTTTTCCCATTGAGTCAAGCCTTTTCTGCTTCAATTGATAAGATCTTTTGTTTATTTATGTGGTGGATTACATTGATTGCTTTTCTAATCTTGAACATCCTTACATGTTGTTAGGTGCCATCGAGTTGGCTCCAATTCATAGCAACTCTATGCACAATAGAATGAAACACTGCCTGGTCCTTCACCATCCTTGCAATCCTTGCTATACCTGAGCTCATTGTTGCAGCCACTATGTCAATGCATTTCCCTTTTTTGCTGACTTTCCACTTTACCAAAAGTGATATTTTTCACCAGGAAATGGTCCCTTCTAACAACATGACCAAAGTAGGTGAGACAAAGTCTGGCCATTCTTGCTTCCTAGGAGCATTCTGGCTGCACTTCTTCCAGGACAGCTTTGTTAGTTCTGGCAATCCATGGTACTTTCAGTATTCTTCTCCAGCACCACAACTCAAAAGCATCAAATATTCTTCCATATTCCTTATTCATTGTTAAGCTTTCGCAAACACATATGAGGTTATTGAAAATACCATGGCTTGGGTCAGGCATACCTTAGTCTTCAAAGAGACCTCTTTCCTCTTCAGCACTTTAAAGAGATCTTTTGCAGCAGATTTGCCCAGTGCAAGATGATGTCTGATTTCTTGAGTGCTGCTTCCTTTGGTGTTGATTATGGATCCAAATAATATGAAATCTTTGACAATTTCAATCTTTTCCCCATTTTTCATCATGCTGCTTATTAGTACAGTCTAATGCTTTTGCATAGTCAATAAAACACAAGTAAACATCTTTCTAGTATTCTTTGCTTTCAGCTAAGATCAATCTGACATGAACAATGATATCCCTCATTCCATGTCCTCTTCTGAATTCAGCTTTAATTTCTGGAAGTTCCCTGTCAATATACTGCTGCAACCATTTTTGAATTGTCTTCAGTAAAATTTTACTTATGTGTGATATTAATGATATTGTTTGATAATTTCCACATTCTGTGGGATCACCTTTTTCTGGAATGGGTACAAATATGTATCTCTTCCAGTCAGTTGGCCAGGTAGCTGTCTTCCAAATTTCTTGGCATAAACAAGTAAGTACCTCCAGCATGACATCTGTTTGTTGAAACATCTCAGTGGGTATTCCATCAAACTCTGGAGCCTTGCTTCTCACCAGTTCCTTCAGAGCAGCTTCAACTTCTTCCTTCCATACCATAGCTTCTTGATCATATGCCATCTCCTGAAATAGATGAACATCACCAATTATTTTTTGTACAGTGACTCTGTGTGTTTCTTCCACCTTCTTTTGATGCTTCCTGCATCATTTCAATTATTTTGCCCATAGACACGTTTAATATTGTAACTCAAGGCTTGAGTTTTTTCTTCAGCTCTTTTAGCTTGAGAAATTCTGAGCATGTTCTTCCCTTTTGGTTTTCTAACTCCAGGTCTTTGCACATTTCATTATAATAATTGACTCTTTCTTCTCAAGCTGCTCTTTGAAGTCTTCTGTTCAGCTTTTTTTTTGTCATTTCCTCCATTTGCTTTAGCTACTCTCTTTTCAAGAGCAAGTTTTAGAGTCTTTTCTGGCATCCATTTTCATCTTTTCCTCCTTTCCTGTCTTTTAAATGACTATTGCTTTATTCATCAATGACATTCTTGATGTCAGCCCACAATTGGTCTTATTTTCTGTCATTGGTGCTCAGTACATCAATCTGTTCTTCAGATGGTCTCTAAATTCAGGTGGGATATAATGAAGGCCATAATTTGGCTCTCATGGACTTGTTTTAATTTTTTCATTTTCACCTTGAACTTGCATTTGAGCAATTGATGGTCTGTTCCCCAATCAGTTCCTGGCCTTGTTTTGGCTGAAGAGTTTTAGCTTCTTCATGTCTTTCTCAACATATGTAGTCTCTTTGATTCCTGTATAATCCATCTGGTGAGATCCACATGTATGTGGACATTCATGTTGTTGAAAAAAGGTATTTGCAATGAATAAGTCCTTGGTCTTGCAAAATTCTGTCATGCAATCTCCAGCATCATCTCTATCACCAAGGCCATATTTTCCAACTAATGGTTATTCTCCTCTCTTTCCAACTTTCACATTCCAATCATTAGTAATAATTAATACATCTTGATTGCATGGTTGGTCAATTTCAGACTGTTGAAGTTGGTAAAAATGTCCAGTTTCCTCTTCTTTGGCTTTAGTAGTTGGTATGTGAATTTGAATAATAGTAGTATTAAGTGGTCTTCTTTGTTGGCATATGGATATTTTCCTATTACTGACAGCATGGCACTACAGGATAGACCTTGAAACATTCTTTGTGATGATGAATGTCACACCATTCCTCTTCAATTTGTCATTCCCAGAATAGATTATATCATAGCTTGATTCAAAATGGCCTAAACCAGTCCATTTCAGATCACTAATGCCTAGGACATTGCTCTTTATGTGCTGCATTTCATTTTTGACAACTTCTAATTTTCCTAGGTTCATACTTCATACATTCTACATTCTGATTATTAACGGATGTCTGCAGCTGCTTCTTTCCATTTTGAGTCACGCCCCATCAGCAAACGGAGGTGATGAAAGCTTTACTCCATCCATATTATTAAGGTTGACTCTACTTTGAAGAGGCAGCTCTTTCCCAATCGTATTTTGAGTGCCTTCGGACCTGAGGGGCTCATCTTCTGGCACTATATGCTTTTCTGCTACAATTGATATGATCTTTTGTTTTATTTATGTGGTGGATTACGTTGATTGCTTTTCTACTATTGAACATCCTTACATATCCAGTATGAATTCCATTTGGCCATGATGTATTATTTTTTTGATATATCCTTAGATTTTATTGGCTAGTATTTTGTTGAGAATTTTTGCATCAGTGTTCATGAAGGATAACCAAACCAAATTCACTTCCATTGAGTCGGTTCCAACTCATAGTGACCCCTCCTTGGGTTTCCAAGGTGGTATCTTTACAGAAGTAGGTTACATAGTCTTCCTTCTGAAGAGTGGCTGGTGGGTTTGAATCACCAGCCTTCTGGTTAGCAGTCAAATGCCTTAGGCACTATGCCACCAGAGCTCCTTCATGAAGGATATTGGCCCCTAAATTTCTTTTGTAGAGGTTTCTTTGCCTGGTTGTGTCATCAGGGCTATGTTTCTTCAAAGAATGAGTTCAGTAGTATTCCATCCTATTCTGGAATAGTTTGAGTAGTATTGGTATCAGCTCTTCTCTGAATTGTTGGTAGAATTTGCCAGTGAAGCCATCTGAGCCTGGATTTTTCTTTTTTGGTTGGGAGATTTCTTTCTTTCTCTCTCTCCTTGCTTCCTTCCTTCCTTCCTTCCCTCCTTCCTTCCCTTCCTCCTTCCTTCCTTACTTCCTCCCTCCCTCCCTCCATCCCTTCCTTCCTTCCTTTCTTTTGCAACCTGTTCACTTTTTTCTTTTATGATGGGTCTTTTCCTATCTTCTACTTCAGCTTGTGTTTGGGTAGGTGGTGTGTTTCTGGAAATTTGTCCATTTCTTCTAGGTTTTCAATTTCGTTGGAGTACAGTTCTTCAGAGTATTTTGTTATCATTCTTTTCATTTCAATATGTTATGTTGTGACATTGCCTATTTCATTTCTTTTTCATGTTATTTACATCTTCTCCTTTTCCTTTATTAAATTTGCCAGTGGTTTGTCAACTTCATTAATCCTTTCATAGATCCAACTTTTAGACTTGTTGATTCTTTCTGTTGTTTTCCTGTTTCATTTATTTCTACGTGAACCTTTATTATTTTCTTTCTTCTGGTGACTGCAAGCTTTTTTTTTCTGTGCTTTTTCTAATTGTTGGAGATGTTGGTTTAAGTTGTTGATTTTTGTTTTTTCTTCTTTTTTGATATGTGTATTTATTGCTATGAATCCTTTGAGCACTTGAGCTTTGCTGTGTCCCAAAATTTTGGTATGTTGTGTTTTTAGTCTTGTTTGATTTGAGGAATTTTTAAATTTAATTTTGTATTTCTTATATTACTTAGTTTTTAAGCAAGGTGTTATTAAGTTTCTATGCATTTGATTTTTTTTCTTTTGATATTCCTATTGTTGATTTATAATTTTATAGTATTGTGATCTGACAAAGTGCTTTGTAGTATTTTGATGTTTTAAAATTTGTGAAGGCTTGCTGTGTGGCTTAATGTATGATCTGTTCTGGAGAAATTCCATGTGCACTGGAAAAGGTTTATATTGTGGTGGTGTTATGTGGAGTGTTCTGTACACAGCTATGGGGTCTAGTTGGTTGATTGTATTGTTTAGATCTTTGTTTTAAATCTTTCTTTCTAGTTGTTCTGTCCTTCCCTGAAAATATTAAAATATCCATTTATTATTGTGGAGTTGTCTATTTCTTTTCAATTCTATAATAGTTTGATTTATTTATTTGGGGCACTTTCATTGGGTGCGTAGATATTTATTATGGTCATATCTTCTTCTTGTATTGACTCTTTAATTATTATGTAATGTCCTTCCTTGTCTTTTTTTGCTAGTTTTGCCTTAAAGTCTATTTAATTATTAATTAATATTGCTACTTTTGCTGTTTTTTGGGTGCCTTAAAGGCTATTTTATCATTGACTAATAGTGCCACCCTTACTCTTTTTTTGGTTACCATTTGCTTGATATATGTTACTCAATCCTTTAATTTTTAGTCTATTTTTATCTTTATGTTTAAGGTGTGTCCTTTTTTAACAGTATATCAATGGGTCATGCTTTCTTATCCATTCTGCTACTTCTGTCATTGGATGGTGAATTTGATCCATTTACATTCTTTGTAATCATCGATAGGTCTGAATTTACTGTTGCCATTTTCCTCTTTGTTTGTTTTGATTTTTTTTGTGGTGTTGATGATTTCTTTGTTCAATATATTTTCTATGCTGAATTCATTTTGTTTACGGATTTTCTTATCGTTTTCTTCATTGCTATTGTTTTAGTGTTCACTGAGATTTTAAGATTTTCTTCTTTTCTATTTTCAGTGAGAAGGTTTATTAATTTTCTTTGAAGTTACCTTGTAATTTATTATTACCTTCCAAAGTTTAAAGTAGTCTGTTCTATCTTTATATCATCTTGATTTTCTTTCCCTTTGTAATTATATCATTTATTCCCTCTGTCTGCATTGTAGTTGTCAATTTTATACAAACTGACATTTCTGATCCCCTATTTTCAGTCTTATAATACTACTTTATTTTTGATACTTCTATTTAGATTGATTTCCAGGTGATGTGATTCTCTATCCTTGTTTCTGGTTGTCGTCTGCCATAGTTGCTTATGTCTGAAGGATTCACTTTAGCATTTCTTGTAAAGTTGACCTGGTTCTTACAAATTCCCTTAATTTCTGTTTATTTGGGAAAATCTTAATTTTGCCATGATATTTGAGGGACAATTTACTGGATATATAATTCTTTTTTTTTTTCTTTCAGTTTTTTATATATGTCGTACCATTGCCTTCTTACCTGCATGATTTCTGCCAAGGAATACAAATTTAATTTTATTGGTTCTCCTTAGTACATGACTTTTCATTTTTTTCCTAGCTGTTTTCAGGAGTCTATTGTTGCCTTCTATTTTGAAATTTGATTATGATATGTTTAAGTGATTTTTTTGAGGAGGGGGATTCCACTCGCTCAGGTTTTTTGAGCTTCCTGAATGTATAACTTCTTGTCTTTGATGATATATTTATTTTCATCTGTATCTTTTTTGCTTTTCATGAAATTTATCATTACCCCATTTTTTCCGTTTTCCTGCCTTTCTATGATCTTATCATGATTTCTCCCCAGAAGTTCCAAAGACTCTTTTCACCTAATCTTAATCCCAGGTACTGTACCACTGGGATTTTTTCCTGAGATCTCCATGTTCTTAAGTCTCCTGCACACTGTTCCATACTGATATCTCTTTGTGTTTCTCATTTATAGTGTTCCTGTCCAGACTCCCAGAATTATCTTTTTCTCAGTTTAAACCTCTGTTTAAGTGTACCACATGCTCCCAAAAGGAGGTCTGGTAGCATAGTGCCTAAGGCACTTGACTGCTAACCAGAGGGCTGGCAGTTCAAACCCAACAGCCACTCCTCGGAAGGAAGATGGGGCAATCTACTTCCATAGTGATACTGCCTTGGAAACCTAAGGAGGGGTCACAATGGGTTGGGTCTGACTCAACGACACACAACAACAACAACAACACATGCTCCCAAAATCTACTAACATAAGGTACCTGAAAAGTAAATGTTTTTAGTTCTGGCCTGTCTAAACTGTCTCCATTCTATGCTTAGTCTTGATAGTTTAGCTGAGAATAGAATTCTAGATTGACATTTATTTTTCCTCTGAAGTTTAAAATTGTTCTTGCAATATCTTCTGATTTCAATGTGTATGGTACAATTGTGATTTCCAAATCTTTTGTGATTTTTATTGCTAAGAATTTTCACCACCTTTTCTTTATCCTTGGTTTGGGGCTATTCTTCATTCAATACCTAGTGACCCGGACCCCTTCAATCTGGAAACTTAACTCCTTCAGCTCTGGGAAATTGTCCTGCAAAAATTCTTTGGTAATTTCTTTTTTATTTTATTTAATTAATTAATTAATTTATTTATTTATTTATTGTGATTTGGGTGAAGATTTACAGAGCAAATTCACTTTCCATACGGCAGTTCACATACACTTTGTCTCGTGACATTGATCACAGTTTACCACAATGCAACAGCTCCCCTCCCACCTCTTCCCCACAGTTACCTCTTCCCAGTGTCCATCCCTCCATGGGGTCCTGCCCCTTGAGCTGTCTCCCTGTGCATAAGCAGCCCTTCTTTCTCCCATGATTGTTATCTCCAAGGAGTGTATCTACTTGAGGTAAATGTTCAACTCATATGCCTGTCTTTTGTTTGGCTGGAAACCTCAGGTGTGGGTTCAATTCCAGACCTG
>NW_006921597.1:10465234-10469513 GCF_000298275.1 Orycteropus afer afer
GAACATATGGTCTATCCTGGAAAAGTTCCATGTGCACTGGAGAAGAATGTATATTGTGTTGCTGTTGGGTGAAGTGTTCTGTAGATATGTATAAGGCCCAGTTGGTGGAGTGTATTATTTAGCTCTTCTGCATCTTTATTGAGTTTCTTTCCAGTTGTTCTATCCTTCAAAGAAAGTGGTGTATTAAAATCTCTCACTATGACTGTGGAGTCATCTATTTGTCTTTTCAACTCTTTCAAAGTCTGATTTATGTATTTGCGGGCTCTTTCATTGGGTCCATAGATATTTATTATGGGTACATCTTCATGATCAATTGATCCTTTAATCATTATATAATGTCCTTCCTTGTCTCGTATGTTGGTTTTTGTCTTAAAATCAATTTGATCAGAAATTAATATTGTCACTCCTGCTCTCTTACAGTTGCCATTTGCTCGATGTATCTTTTTACAACCTTTGATTTTTAGTCTATTTTTGTCTTTATCTCTAAGGTGTGTCTCTTGTAGGCAGCATATTTATGGTTTTGTTTTCTTATCCAATCTGCAACTCTCCATCTCTTGAGTGGTGCATTTAATCCATTAACATTCAGTGTAATTATTGACAAGTATGATTTGGTTGCTGTCATATTGGTATGTGTTTTTTCATGGTGTCCCTGGTTTCTTTGTTCCATATTATTTTCTATGCTGATCTCATTATGCTTATGAATCGTGTTATCATTTCCTTTGTTGCTGTGTTTTAATATTTGCTGGGTATTTGTGCTTGTCCTCTCTTTTACTCTAATATGAAGGTTTATCATTTTCTTTGAGGTTACCCTATGATTTATACTTTTCTCCCTGAGTTTCGAACAGTCTATTCTGTCTTGCAACTCTCTTAACTTCCTCACCATTTAGAAGTTCTGTAACTGCACAGTCTTTTTCCTCTTTTTGTTTGTAGTTGTCCTCACTTGCCAATTGATGTCTCTGGTTCCCTGTTTACAATCTTGAAATCTCATTTTATTTTGGCTATGTCCATAGCTGTGGTTGGGATATGTCATCTTGTGTATTACTGGTCTGTTGATATTTGCTATTTTTGATTTTGTGATCAAAGTACTCCCTTTAGTGTCTCTTGTAATGTTGGTCTGGTTTTCGCAAATTCCCTTAGTTTCTGCTTATCTGGAAATCTTCTAATTTCACCATCGTATTTGAGGGACAATTTTTCTGGGTATATAATTCTTGGTTGAAAATTGTTCTCTTTCTGGGTTTTATATATACCATCCCATTGTCTTCTCACTTGCATGGTCTCTGCTGAGAAATCAGAGCTTATTCTTACTGACTGACCTTTGTATGTAACTTTTTGTTTTTCCCATGCAGCTCTCAGGATTCTGTCTTTGTCCTTGGTTTTGGTGAGTTTGATGATGATATGTCTCAGTGATTTTCTTTTGGGGTCTATCCTGTTTGGGGTTCGTTGGACTTCCTGAATGGATATGTTCTCCTCTTTCATCATATCATGGAAGTTCTCCTCCAGCAAATCTTGGACAATTTTCTCAGTGGTTTTATTTTTCTCTTCCTGTTCTGGAATTCCAATGACACGTAAGTTATTCCTTTTGATGGTATCCCACATGAAACTTAGGCTTTCTTCATTTTGTTTTGATTTATTTTCTGACTGATCCCTTTTCAAAGCAGTATTCAGGTATTTGTCTTCAATCTCATTAATTCTGTCTTCCATTGCATCAATTCTACCCCTTTGCCCTTCCAATGTGTTATCTATGTCTAACAATTTAGTATTAATCTTCTGGATTTCTATCTGTAGATTTAGAATCATTTCTAATTTTTCATTTATTTTGTCATTTTGTTCTTGTATTTTCTTCCAAAATTCTTCTAAGGTTTTTTCTGTGTTTTCTTTGGTCTGTCTCTCAATCCTTTGAAGATAACTAAAGATAATTCTTTTGAATTCCTTATCAGAGAGTTCCAATGCTGCTTCTTCCTCAGGGATGTGTTCTGGGTCTGTAACCTGTTCCCTTATTTCTACCACTTTATCTTGCTTCTTTGTGTGGATTGTGATGGTCTCTTGTCTCTGAGGTATTGTGGTATTGTATTAAGATCTCTGTTAACTGTTTGTGAAGAGCAGCCAAGGGTGATTCAGGCTCTTCTTGGTGTTTTTCTATCATTGGCCCATTGGTAGAAAAGGAGATGCTGGTTCTCGCTCAATAAGTGAAGTTGCAGGAGATGTGGGTGTACTTGTATCTTATGGGGACTATTGTTGTCTCCCACTCAGTTAGGCAAAAATTATAATTGAATAACCATAGAAAAAACTGAAAGCACATGGACAAAAAATACACCTTGAAATCACACAGGAACAGTAAACCAAAGGAAAAAAAAAGTGGAGAAAAGAAGAAGAAAACAGGTAAATATGCAATATCTGGGGATAGGTCACTAAGAGAAAAAAGGTAGAGAAGGAGAATAATGAAGAAAGAAAACAAACTAGCAAACATGAAAGATAAAGAAAAAAAGCAAAAAAAAAAAAAAACCAACAACCCCCAAAAAACCAACAAGTAATGGGGTTAATCACGAGAGAAGAAAAAAAGAAGGTGCAAACTAAGACCTTTTCAGTCATGTAGTGCCAGTCCAGAGAGTTTTTGGGGTTACTAGAAAGAAGAACCTCTTCTAAAGGCCTTGGAATCTGGTAGAGCATTGTCTCTTTAGTTTGTCTCTAGGTGCTGATAGCGTGTTGATTTGTTTTGTCTTGGTTTTATGGTTTAATATTTTGAAAAGGTGAAGCTGGAGTGTTTTATCTTATTATTGATTCAGGTGTGTTGGGTCGCTCTCCTATTTTCTTTGTTATGGTGGAATCATTGTGTGTAGTGTGGCTATGTGATCCTATTTTTCGTACAGAAGGTTTAGAGTTTGAAGCGTGAGGTTTTGTGGTAATTGGCTGAATATGGTTTCTTCTATTGAATGAGTGAAGTTATTGATGGAGAAGAGGGGAGCAGAAGAAGGGAAACTTGGTGTTGCTAGGGTCAGTTTCTAGGGCTTTGATCTGGATATTATTGATGACATATTTATTTGCTAGACTGCAGCTCAATCTGAGGAAAGCTTCCTATTGTTAGAGGGTCACAAATTTCTGCCAATTTCATGCACGCTCAAAGCCCTGCCTCCGTGGCCCCACAGCACCAAAGTGCGGGTCCAGGGCAAAATTCGTGGGTTTGCGCTCAGCTGTGGTTTTTTTGCTCTCCGTGCCACATCTGCCTGTGCTGCTGACGCAATCCAGCCAAACCGCCAATGGCCGGCTCTGGAGTTTGTCTGTGATACTGCCCACCTGCAGCGCCAAAGATGCGTGAAATAGCAGGTGTGTTGGACTCAGGGGAGTACCTGAGCAGGCTCTTATTTATGACATATTTATTTGTAAGACCACTGTTCAATTTCAGGAAAGTTTCCTATTATTTGAGGGTCACAAATTTCCACCAATTTCATGCACACTCAAAGACCCGCCTCTGTGGCCCCACAGCGCCAATGCGCAGCTCCAGGGCAAAATTCACTGGATCGCACTCAGCTATGGTTTTTTTGCTCTCTGTGCTCATCTGCCTGCGGTGGTGACACAATCCCGCCTGGCCGGTAATGGTCAGCTCTGGAGTTTTTCTGCAATACCACCCACCTGCAGCACCAAAGTTGCGTGCAATTTTAGCTGTGGTGGAGTTGGGGGAGTACCTGCCAGTGACCTGCGGTCCCAATAACCATGGCAAAGAAAAGCACAGTGTCTCCCAGTCTGACCCAAGCCCACTCTGTAATCCGCTGGAAGGGGAGGGAATTAGCCTTTTTGGTGCATCAGTGAGATCTCCACCTGAGTCTCAGCAATGGTGCCTGTGTCTGGCCGCACCCTCACCACCCAAATTACCGACAAAATCAGCCACTGGAGACAGGTCTCTGCTGCTGCCCACTGGAATATTGTATTGGTTGCTGATAAGCTGCTATAAGTGATCTCATTCTTGGCTCCGGGATCTCAGGTGACCGCCTCCGTCTGGCAGACAGTGACTGCCCCAGAAACGTTTCCAATGGTCTCTCTCAGGTGCCTGTTCATCTTCGAGCTGTAGCTCTTTCCTAAAAAAATCTCCCTGTGCCTTTCCTCCAATTCTGCTCTTCTGTGTTTAGTGCACTCTGATTCAGTGAGCTGTTCAGAGTGCCAAAAATCTCAATTCAAACTGTTGTACCTAGTTTTTAAAGTTCTTAGATGCCAGAGGGAAAAATAAATGTGCTGCTCACTGGCAAGACTCCATTTTGAATACCGGTAATTTCTTCACTTCCATTTT
>NW_006921597.1:10470415-10488551 GCF_000298275.1 Orycteropus afer afer
CACATAACAACAACAACAAATATATATATATATATATATATATAAAATCTCTGCCTCCTGCATTATCTCTGTTTTCTATGTGTGTATTCACTTTGGTCACTTCTTCCAAATTAGAGGGTTTCCTCAAACTCCTATGACTCCTTGGCTCTCTGTTCATGGTTAAGGAGAAGGCAGGAAGAGGGACCTAGGTGCATAAGCAGGGCTCATAGACTGGTGAACAACCTCTGGAAGGAGGCACTGAGCTGAATTTTCCCCTAGGTAGTCTCCAATGTTATTATTGGAAGATCTGTTCTTTGGAACTCCCATTTCCTGCCTTGGGATTATATATCTTCCTGGCCATGTTCTGAGAATAGAGAAACAAAAGGGCTACAGCCTCACCAGTCCATACATAGCCTTTCACTGTCTTTTCCGCACCTTGTTTATCTCCACCTTTATTATGTTTGGTTTCCCCATGACCTAAGCATCTCCACTGCAGTCCTCAGGAAAGAAAGTAGGGTGGCATGATAGTGATAACCTGGCTGTGTTGGTTGAAGGGAGGGAACTCAGGACAGCTAACTTCTCCATATACAAATTGCTAGCCAGTTCCCCTGTCTTCAGTCCAGGCTTCATCTTACTAGACCTTTCAAGTCCTGAGAATTAGTGTACCTGAGGGGAGTATAAAACTCTCTTGTTCCCTCTATATAACCCTGGGCTAACCTTGAGGATGTGGTTTCCTTTTCTCTACCAAACCCTGCATTTAATTTCCATCTTCAAAGTCTTATCATTTCTCATTAGCTGTGATTTCCTTTTCCCACTCTTTGTCTTTGAGGGTTTATACTTTCTTATTCCTTTACTATCTTTTAAGTAGCTTGCTGTTGTTAGATGCCATTGAGTTGGTTCTGACTCATGGTGACCCCATGTACAACAGAATTAAACACTGCCCAGTCCTGCACCATCCACACCATCATTGCTATGCATGAGCCTATTGTTGTAGCCACTGTGTCAGTCCATTTCATTGAGATTCTTCCTCTTTTTTGCTTAAGGGGCTTAGGGAGATAGATGACATAAATGTATTACAAATGGTACTTTTTACCATTTTCCAAAACTAGTATGTTGAAGTGACAGTTATTAAGACTATATTGTATAGACACTACTTAGAGCAATAAGTATGGGATAAGCAGTCCGGCTCCTTTTTGAATATCTGCTGAAGCAGAGCTTCTGCATGGCTAGATCTTGGATGGCCCTTGGGTTAAATACAAGGTCTAAAATATAGTCAGAGGTGCCAACACCACACAAATGGTCACACAGGCACATGCATGTCAACATGCATGCAATTTCTCATACTTCCTCCTACACACACATACCCTCTCATACAGACAGGCCTGCTTCTTACACCAGAAAACATGTTGCACTCTCTTATCCCTGAAGCAAGACACACACTCACACACACACTCTCTCTCTCACACACACACACACACCGCTCATATCTGCCCAAGCTTAAGACTGTGAGGAACGGGTGGAAGAGATCACAGGGAGTTTTGTAAAATTAGGCTGGCTAAGAATTGATAGACTCATCAGCCTCTCCCTACCCACAGTCATCATCAGAGGAAAAAGTAGTCTAGAGCCTAGGAGAATGGCTCACTTTATAGAATAGATGCTGAGTTTATAGTTGCTATAATAGAGACACACCTCAGGCTGTTAGGGGATGAAATGCCTTCTCCAAATATCAACAGTGTCACCTCTACCATAACATGCTATCACATGAACTCTGAGAGATTCTGGAAGGTGGTTTCAAGGATAGAGATGGGAGTGGGGGCAGGTTGTCACATCCCCATGTCAGCCTACCTTTTGCCATAGCAATATAATTATATCTCCATCCAATGGAGTCCTGGTTTCTGTAATGGATGTTACATGGAATAACATGTTGTGCCTCACAATATGATGGTGGGCCCAAAAATCCCTTTGGAAAAGAACATTTCAATACCAGACCAAGCAGGATAGGGAAAACCAAAGCTGTCAGATGTGATTGGGTTATCTTGTGGGGTATAAGGTGGATTTCCTGGAGTTTGCTTACTGACAAGCTCTACTCCTTCCTATAGCAATTCCAACTCTTCAGCTACGGGGATCCCACCCACTGCAAATGCCCCCTCAGCATTCCCTGTACCACCAAGGCATTGCCTTTTATCCATCTCCAACATGGCTGACTTAAATGGAAACCCAGCCATCTCAGAGAGGCATCAAAGTGTAGTGGGGAAACTGAAAGATCTGGGGATGGGTGCTAGGCTTGCCACTCACTGGATGTGTGTCTGGAATGAGCTAGTTATCTTTCTGAACCTCAGTGTTCTCACCTGTAAAAGTGGGGAGAGTACAGACCAGTCTCCTGGGTGGTTACAGGGATGAAGAAAAGTAATCTATGTTAAGTGTTGGGCCATCCTGGGCTTCTCTCTGTGGGAGGGTGGATAACCCAGTCCACTGGTGATGACACTTGCATGTGCAATGTGGCTTCTGTGCCTTGGGATCAAGCACTCAAGCAGAGTTTTCACTGTGAGGGTGGGGTGATGTTTAAGCTTCAGTGGACAGGACTACTTTTGAAGGTGGTTGATACCATCTTTTGGAGTGAACTGATAAATTGGCTGATAATTTCCTTAGAAAAGGGGAAGGTACTTAATCAATCTACCTTCCCTTCGCTTGAATCAGTGCTGCTCAAAGTACTGGTTGTGGCCCATGACTTCTGCAAGAAGTGAGTAACTCTCCAAGTGAGATTAAGTGAAATTTTATAGAATTTTTACATTGCTGAAATATCTAAGCGGCATCCAATTTAAGTTTCTCTTTAGTTATTTTGTTTTCAGGTTTCTAATAATTTATATTTTTAACATATTTCTAAAAAGTAATGATCTGCAATGGATTAGGAAAAAGACCAAACTTGGTCCTTTACCACATACAATTTGAGAAGTACTGGCTTTAATGATACAAAAACAAAACAAAACAATTCAAACCCATTGCCATTGAGCCAATTCCGACTCATGGAGACCCCATGTGTTACGGAGTAGAATTGCCTCATAGAGCTTTCTCAGTTAGTAGCTGAACACAAATTGTTTGCGCCACTCGGAGATCTGATGACACCAAAGCCATTTAAAACCAGGTACAGATCCAGTTAGGGAGGAAGGGGAACAACCTTGAAGTTCATTGCAAAAATTAGTTACAAGTCTCACAGTGGAGGGAAAAAAAATCACTGCCATCGAGTCATTTCTGACACTTAGCGACCCCTCTTTGGGTTTCCAAGGCAGTATCTCTACAGAAGTAGATTGCCCAATCTTCCTTCCAAGGAGTGGTTGATGAGTTTGAACCACCAGCCTTCTGGTTAACAGTCAAATGTCTTAGGCACTATGTCACCAGAGCTCCATATGAGTCAGCAGCATTTCCTTTATTGCCTTGGGACAGAAACTCCAGTCTCCCTCCCACTTGCCCTGGCCCCAGACCCTGGCTGCGCAATGACCTGGCACACTTTGGTGAAGAGAAGTGTGTGCATGCATGGTCCAGAGTAAATGGGAGGCCCTCCCACCCCTTACATTGCCTAGGGCTTTTGATTATGATCTGAAGTCAAATTTCAACTGAATTAAACCCTGAGCACGAGAAATCAAAAGCCTTTCACCCATGTCTTAGCCATTCTTATTTCTCTCATTTGATCTCATTATTTGTTTTGTGTGCCTGGCATCCTGTTAATGTCTGAAGGATGAGTCCTTACAGGCACTCACTCATTTTTAAAGAGAGAACCTGGAGAACTTCGAATAACAGGTATGGGAGAGTAAATGCCTATTCTGGGCCAGGCATTGGGCTTGGCACTGAGTATGCAGACATGAGTAAATACACTCCCTGCCCTGAAAGCCTCACAGTCCAACTCACAGGTTGTAACTAAGTAATGAATGGGTGATGTAGGAGGAGAAACATCTCACAGGAAGTGGCATTAGGGAGGATTCTGAAGTTGAGGAGGATTTTGCCAAGTGGAGGAGGAAAGACCACCCATAGGTAGTACATGTGTGTGGGTTTGGTGAGATAGATATAGGAAATGGTGACCTATAGAAGATTAGTTTTGTCAGAGACGTCAGGGAGTGACCTATCACTGACAGTGCTGCTCAATATGGCCTGAGGACTAATCGTGTGCCATTGGGTTGGCTCCAACTGATGACCCCCTGTTCTTTGGAGTAGAACTATGCTCCATAGGGCTTTCTTTCTTATTTATTTATTTATTTATGTTGAGAATATACACAGCAAAATATACACCAATTCAATAGTTTCTACCTGAACAATTTGTTGAAATTGATTACATTCTTCCAGTTGTGCAACCATTCTCATCCTCCTTTTCTGAGTTGTTCCTTACTCATTGACAAAAGCTCACTACACCCTAAGGTTCTTACCTAATATTTCTGGTTGTTGTGATCAATATGATCTCATATAGATAGTTCTTGAAAGAGTATAATGCTCAATGCAGGAATTTTTTTATTAGTTAAGCTAAACTATTATTTGGGTTGACATCTTATTATTTGGTTTAAGATGGATAGACACGGTGGCTGCAACGATGGACTCAGGTATATAGCAAGGATTGTGAGGCTGGCACAGGACTGGGCAGTGTTTTGTTCTGTTGTACATAGGGTTGCTATGAGTCAGAGCTGACTTGATGGCACCTAACAACAACAACAACAACATTATTTGGTTTTAAGAAAACTTCAGGGGATATTTTTGGTTTAAGGATTAAAGATTATCCCAGGGCAATAATTTCAGGGGTTCATTCAGCCTCCATGGCTCCAGAAATTCTGGAGTCCATGAGAATATGAAATTCTGTTCTGCATTTTCCCTCTTTTGATCAGGATTCTCCTATGGAATCTTTGATCAAAATGTTCTGTAATGGTAGCCAGGCACCATCTAGTTCTTTGGGTCTCATGGTAAAGGAGCCAGTTGTTCATGGAGGCAATTAGCCACACATTCCAGTTCTTCCTCCTATTCCTGACTCTCCTTCCTCTGTTATTCCAGGTAAAGAGTGGCCAATTGCAGTGTCTTGGATGGCCGCTTGCAAGCTTTGAAGAACTCAGGCACTACACAATGAATTAGGAGGTAGAACAGAAGCACTAAATATGTTATTAGGCCAAATAACTGGGAGGTCCTGTGAAGCCACTATCCTAAACCTACAAACAAAAAAATCCAAATCTCACGAGGTCTTTGGTTGTGCAGGAACAGTCTCAGCAGTTACCCACCCCCCCATTAAAATATATCATAGGACTTTCAGTGGCTGTGATGTTTGGAAGTAGATGCAAGAATGGCATGGGCAGGAATCGGCCCAAGGTTGATTCCTATGAAGTGGAGATCAGATATGCTTCCATGTCCAAACTTTTTACCAATTCAGACACCAATTGTCTTTCCTGCAGCACCTTCAGCTTCTCTGTTGGGTTTGATAATTCATTGCAATGGACAAACAGAACTCACAGACAATACTCATGATTATGGGGTTTATTAAGGAGATTGTTGTTGTTGCTATGTGCCGTCAAGTCAGACCCTACTCATAGCAACCGCTCCTTGGGTTTCCGAGGCAGGATCATTATGGAAGTAGAATGCCCAACCTTCCTTCTGACAAGTGGCTGGTGGGTTTGAACTGCCAGCCTTCTGGTTAGCAGTCAAGTGCTTTAGGCACCATGCTATCAGAGCTCCTTATTAGGAAAGTAATGGGTTCCAATTCAGCATCAGAAACAACTGAGACTACAGTTCTTCAATCAGGACAGCTTCTTAGCTGTGCCACAGGTACACTTTTCTCTGGTCTCGGCCTTTTGGTCCTGTGGCCCTTTGACCTCTGCCCTGCTTGCTCAAGTGTTGCAAGGCTGTTTTACCTCTGATAATAGCTGCCCAGAGAGGCACCCTATTCTGCCAGCAAGCTTCCTCCTCAAGGGCACTCAGCTTTCTCACTCCATGGGTGCAGAAGACCACTGAGCTGTCTCCTCCCAGGTCTGTTGCTAGGTCTCTCACTGGGTCTGCTGCTTCTTATTGCTGTGTCAGCAAAGGGTTATAGCTCTATCTTTTTTTCCTGGGTCAAGGAGGTTTAGTGTTGTGATCTTGGGTCCAAGGACATGCTTCATTCCTGGTTCTTCTTTCTTAATGATAGTGAGATGCCCCTTCCTACTTCTGGGATGGTTCATTTTAAGACTACTGGGATGATTAAACTGACTGATCCCCACGTTAGGGTTCCACAGACCTTATTTCCATGATCCCATCCACATAAGTGTGCCATGCACATTATTTACATTATAAGCAAGCTATCCAATCCCCGTGGTGGGCCATAAGCACCTCACATATGTGTAGTCCTACTCAGTCATTTAAGGAGTTTGAGTGGCACAGGAAAAATGGGCAGTCTACTTTCATAGTGATGTTGCCTAGGAAACCCAAGAAGGTGTTGCTACAAGTCAAATCCGACTCTCTGGCAGTGAGTTTGGTTTTTTGGTTTTGGTGGCACAGTGCCTAAGGTATCTAACCACTAACTGGAAGGTTGGCAGTTCAAACCTTCCAGCCACTGCGTGGAAGGAAGATGGGCAATCTTTACTGCTTTTGAAACCCAATGTGGGGGGGAGGGGGTGTCACTATGAGTTGGAATTGACTTGATGGTAGTGAGTTTGCTTTTGAGCTTACCCAGTCATTTGGTGCATGTCATAAAAACTATGACTGGAAGGGCCATACCACGCTATTCACTATACTGTAGTAGATCACCAGGCCTTTCTTCTAAGAAATCTTTTAATGGACTTCAACCTCCAACCTTTTGGTTAGCAGCCTAGGGCATTAACCATTTGCAATACCTAGGGATCAATTATATCAAAATCACCTGAGTGCTCATTAGAAAAGTAGATTTCAGGCTCCCACCCCAGATCTATTTTGGATCACTCTGGAGTTTGAGAATCATTGCCGCAGGCTTACTCTCATTGCCAGCTTCGCCCTGACTGGCCAGGGGCTGAGTGCAGATTGAAGCTATGGACCTGAGAAATGCTGTAATTGCACAAAGTTGAGGCTAATTATCATCGTGTCCTCCCAAAACTGCACTGCTGAAATTCAGACGATGTGTGAGTTCAAGTCACAGGTGATCAGGACTCCTGCCTTAGCCTAAAGGGCTTAGCACATCAGGACTCTGGAAAAGTCACAGTGGAAAACAGTGAGAAATGGAATCCTCTCAATCAGAATGTCACTCCAACAGACCAGATTATACAAGGGACTGTTCAGTCATTCCCAGGCTCTTTCTTGGGGAATTTGACAAGTTACTCTAGAATATCTAGATCTGTGTTGTTTAACATTGTGGCCACTAGCTACATGTAACCATTTAAATAGACGATTTTGATGCTCACAGAAAATTCTTTAGGGTAGAGCTAAAGAGAAAAATAAATTCTCTTTTCACAAGTGTTATCAGAAATTTGTCATTGGGCCTCCTGTATGTGCTGGGAAAGATGGAAGAAATGTCAACTCTGAAGGATAAAGCTCAAAGTTTGTGTTGGATACCTGGACAGTCAGTTCATTTTGTTGGTCAGTTTCATGGGGAAAAGAAATTAAACTTGTTAGTCAGCATGGTCTGTATCAGTGGTAACATTGTTAGCTTATTAAAATATTCTCTTTTCAGCCATTAAGTCATTTTACAAACATTGTGGGGTACCTGTTATGTCTCAACACTATGTCTAGACACTGCAGATACAGTGACAGGACAGATGTGGTTCTTATCCTGGTGGAACTTAAAGGCTTGTGTGGTGGAGTTACCAGCATGGCTTAACATTTCTCTCCTAGAACTTATTCCAACCAATGACCTATGATTTCCACTAAAAGTATACAGGAAAAGTCTAAAGATCCCAAATTGTATTTCCAAGTGAGGAAACTACAACTCTACCTCTGAATGTCCTAGAATTTCTCTAGTGGGGTTCTGGAACACAGGATGCAAGCTGGACACATTTAGAACAATGGAGGCGAGAGAGGAGGCTTAGAGGCAGTTTGAGAGGCCCCCAAAGGGAACTCCTGGGGATGTAGCAGTAAACAAATACCGAGTGGCTGGTGAAATGGTTTGGCTGTAGAGGCTAATGCCCTAGGGTTCAATGCTTTGAAGACAAACTGCAGGGCAATAATAACAAATGACTTTGATTTAATTATGTACCACAGGCTTTCTAACTGACTTTTGAAAGAGACTTCTCAGACCCGAGTCTGGTAAGAATTTGCCATAGGTGATTTTTCAGGTTATTTTCAGACTGACATCTTTGTGAAACTCAGAAAATAAACAAACCCTTTGAAATCATGTGTGTGTGTGTGTGTGTGTGTGTGTGTGTATGACTCCACAACTTAATTTTTCAATTTTAAAATAGCATAGCTTGTGCCTCATCGTAGTATGTGTCTCAAATAGTAGCTAAAAGTCCTTTTGAGTGTGGTTCATCTGTTCTCAGAAAAAAAAATATATATAGAAGCATGTTTCAAAGTGTTTTATGAAAAACACAGGGAATCCTTGGGGAGGAGGAAGAGGATGACTTTTTAGCTCATAATTTAGGCAATTGTTCAAAGGGCAGAAGAATGGTGAGAAACACAGTTGTGTTAAAAATGAGCCTATTGTTAGCAAACTCTTTTTTTATATAATTTATTTTTGCTGTTGTTAAGAATATACACAGCAGAACATAAATCAATTCAACCGTTTCTACATGTACAACTTAGTAACACTGATCCCATTCTTAAGAGTTGTGCAGTCATTCTCACCCTCCTTTTCTAACTTGCTCCTCACCTATGGGGAGCTCTGGTAGCATAGTGGCTAAAGCACTTGACAGCTAACCAAAAGGCTGGCGGTTCAAACCCACCAGCCACTCCTCGGAAGGAAGGTTGGGCAATCCTACTTCCATAGTGATACTGCCTCGGAAACCCAAGGAGGGGTCGCTATGAGTCGGGGCTGACTCGATGGCACATAACAACAACAACAACCTCACCTATGAACATGAACTCACTGTCCCCAAAGATTTATGTCTAAACTTTTGGGTTGCTGTCTTCAATTGGATCTCATATGTTGTTGTTGTTATGTGCCGTCGAGTCAGACCTGACTCATAGCGACCCCTCCTTGGGTTTCCGAGGCAGTATCACTACGGAAGTAGATTGCCCCATCTTCCTTCCGAGGAGTGGCTGGTGGGTTTGAACCGCCAGCCTTCTGGTTAGCAGTCAAGTGCCTTAGCCACTATGCTACCAGGATCTCATATAGACACACCTTAAAAGAGCATGGTGTACAGGACAAATATTTTTTACTAGTTAAGCTAAACTATTGTTTTGTTTTAAGAAGACTTCAGGGGACATTTTTGGTTTAAGGTTTAAAGATTATCTTAGGGTAGTTGTTTCAGGGGTACAAAGTACTCTTAATGAACATTTCTGGTGGACTTCCTAGGTGGAAAGCACCAAGGTGGCTGCAAGGGAGGATACATAGGGGAATAATACAAACTTGACCTGGTCTTCAAAGCTTGTACAACTTTTCCCAGGAGAGATGAACACAGACCAGGCTGAGTGAATGGGAGAGATTTACCCTCACAGAAGGGTTGCAGGAAAACTTCTAGGAGGGGACCTTGGAGCTGGGCCTGGCATGTGCAGTTGTCAACAGGGAAAGGACTCCTCCAAAATCCTACCCATTGGAGACTGACATTACTCTTTATTGTCAACCATAATTATGAGAATCATTATTGAACTCTATATATTTTTGCAACTTTAAGAAATTGAGTTGTGGTAGGTGGAGATTTATAAGAAAATACTATAATTTCACTTGTATCTATAATGGATTTGAGAACTCTCACTTGGGGTGAAATCTTCATTGATCAAGTATATGTCACAGGCCTGAACTTGGGAAGCAGATGTGCAGTAATTACTTATTCTGTAGGGTCAGAGAGACCTGAGTTTGAATCCTGACTCCACTCCTGTGAAATCTTAGGTAAGCTCCTGAACTTCTTTGAGCCTCAATTTATTCATATATAAAACTAAAACCTACACTTTGAAATCAGTTTGAGGTAGGATTTAGTGAAAGCCTTTTGTGAATTTCTTAGTATATTCTTAGGTTCATGGTAGGTGCTCAATAAATGTCAGCTAAAATAAAACTGATTTCTGAATATCCCAATTTCACTCTATCATAACTGGGTCTAACCTGTCCTGGGGTAACTTACAATCTGGTACCAACAGTTTTGGGTAGGGGATATTTGGGACAAAAGGCATTTCATGAAGTTAAGCAAAAGTTCCAGTGCTACTCTGCATGAGCAAAGTTCTGGCTATCTCGTAAAAAGCACCCGCCCCAGGCTGCCCCAGTCATTCTCATGAGACTGAGTTCCTGTCTCTCCTCTCTAATCCTTAGTATCCCTTGCTGATCTCTTTCCATGGCTTGTTGAAATGACCTACTGATCTCTACTGCTTGACTGAAAGGATTAAGAGTCTCTTGTTACTTCAACAGCAAGTCCAGTGCCTGGGGTGAAGTTGGTGCTCAACAATACTTTGTGAATGGACAGAAGGATAGATGGTGTTCAAATCTGAACCAGAGCTAAGCCAAGCACCATTAACTGGGTTATTGTTTATATCACTCACATGACAGATAGAGGCAAACTAAGAATATGTATTCAATATAAGTTATTAATTTAGAAGAGTTAACAGCATTTCCATAAGTTGGAAAACTCAGAGAACTGTAATTTGAGTGTTAGTTTCATTCTATCCAACTTGTTGTCATGGCTCATCTAGATTGGGTGACCATGAAAATATGTGCTGTTCTTTGAGAAAAATTCACTCTCTCCGCCTCCCCTAAACTGGTAGACCTGGGACAGGGAGGAAAGAAGGACATCTGGGAAAGCCTCTCTCAGGTTGAATGTTGAATCAGGGAGCAGAAACAGGAACTTTCAGGATTAGAGAAAGTCAACAATTGGTGATTCTCCAGAGGAAAAGAAGCCTGTGTGACCACATATTTATGTAAGACTATGTCAACATTTCCTGCTTCCCTCACTTCAGTATGAACTCATCAATGGCTGGTCACTCACTGATTCACTCTATGTAGTAACTAGCTACCATTATTCAGCCATTCATTCATTCAAGAAATATAGGAAAATTTTTGTATGTAATATAGGAGTACAAAAGGTACCATAGTAGTGGATGTAGGAGTGTATACTACTTGGAACCCATCTTTGAGGAGTTTACAGTGTTCCTTGTGGAGTTGTCAAAAAGCACACATGACCAGGTGTGGCAGTCACTATGACTTGGTTGCAAGCATGAAATTTATTTTGGCTAACATAAGCAAATAATAAATACACTGGGAAGACAAAGAGTACTTAGAATTGATGGAAAGCAGTAGACCCATGCCTTGGGAAGGATGAGACACAGGGTGGTTTTGGGGTCTAGGTGGTGGGCTCGGAAATTTTCACTGCAGGAGTGAGCTCCATCTAATCTTCACTTTTGCCTCTCTACCTCCAGGGTTCTGACCCTGGAAGGGTCTAGTCAGGCTTGTTTGGTCCCATGCCCATGCATTGGCCAGGGGGTGTGGAGCACCTGGACTAGTGCCCCTTTGAAGCAACATGTGGGAATTAGGCATAGATCCCCAATGGAAAATGAGATGATTTTACCTGAATCAGTAATGAACATTGGACAGATTAAAAGCTGGTTTACAGCATGGTACCCATACCTATGGAATCAGCATCTGTGTGTGGGCCATGAGCAAGTATATTTCTGAAAAGTTCAACAAATAATTCAAAGATGCACCAAAGTTTGAGAGTTACGGAAAAAGCACTAAAATTGGAGTGGCATTGTTAGCTCTTCAGGCAGGAGGGTAGGTAGGGGACAATGTTGATTCTGCCTTCTTGTCTTTTAGTGGGGAGAGAAACATAATTACACAGCTACAACAATACTTGCATGGTTCTGAGGGAGCCTAGACATTTCTTCCAGATGGTTATTTTGGTCTCTATGACATTGGTTGCATCAAGGCCAGTTCAAGGCTTTTAGTAAGTGAGTGGTCCAAGGAGAAAATGTCCTACCACTGACCCAGAAGAGATAGCCATCTCTGTAATTGGAGACTATGACCCTATCAGTGGTTCCTCCAATCACAAAGAGAAGGCTTGTAAGCCATTCCAGGGACTGGTCCTCTCCCCGGTTTCAGGGTCAGCCAATTCCACAGGGAGATTGGGCATCTGCCAGGTAAGCTGTGGGAGTAACCTGCACTTTCTGAACTTTTCTGAAATGTTGAGGAAGAAAGAGGGAGCGGTAGGGATGGCGGCTGGCCAAGCAATATGGAATCATGGGAATGTGCCTGAGCAGCTCTGGGAAGTTGCCCAGTCCTACATATCTGGACTTCAGGATCTTTAAAGGACCAGACATTTTGCTCCAGGTCCATTAATCCTGATGACAAGTTCCAAAATTGCAGAGGGATTGCCCTTTGCCAGAACATAAGTAATCTATAGCTTGACAATAACAAACTGAATTTGCCTTTTCTGTATGTAATTGGCACCCAAATATAGCTAAAGCAAAAGAGAGAGAGAAGAAAGAATTTTTGGCTTCCTTGCCAGTTTAGAAATTATACCGTAGCATCTATTGCTTCCATTACCCAAAAATGTCAGGTTGCAGCAGGCTTGCCTCTATCTTTGCAGACAGCCCATCTCCTTCATAAAGTCTTCCTGGGCTGAGATCTAAATGACAGTGGGCTGTTCTTTCTTTAAGTCTCATTGAACCTTCTGTCCCTACTTGGAGAAACCTTGAGCAGAACTAGAGTAGAGAAGACTGTCTTTGGAAATCCTCAGCCTATCTCTTTTACTGGCTGTCTTAGGCTGTGTTCTCTAGAGGAGCAAAACCAGTGAATCATATATATGTAAATATATAAAGAGAAATTTAACTCAACAAAATTGTCCTTGCAGCTGTGGGGCTGTTGTTTTTACTTGCCATTGAGTCGGACCTGACTCATAGTGACCTCTCCTTGGGTTCCGAGGCAGTATCACTATGGAAGTAGATTGCCCCATCTTCCTTCTGAGGAGTGGCTGGTGGGTTTGAACCACCAGCCTTCTGGTTAGCAGTCAAGTGCCTTAGGCACTATGCAAGTCCCAAATCTACAGGTCAAGTGTCAGGCTGGATACTTCTCCTGACTCATGTGGTTGCAGGAGCTGACAAACCCCAAATCTGCAGGTCAGGCAGCAGACTACTGGCTTACATCCCAAGAACTGGGGGTCAGATGATGATGAGTTGGATGCAAGATCCAGAGAGAGTGAGCCTTGCTGGAATATTCATTTATATAATAGTGTCAGGCCACATCATCAAGGAAGCTCCCCTTTCAGTTGATTGGCAGCTCATATCAGATCTCCTCACGGAGGTAATTACATTATATTAAATTATGGAAAAACAATCAGTCTAATGTCTGCCAAATCATTGAGAGTGGTAGCCTAGCCAATTTGACACATAACATGAACCATAGCACTGGCCTTCCCAACTCTCCCTTTCACCAAGTGTATTTTCTCCTTAGCCTTCATCCAAATCTGAATCAAATCACCTGTTCAATAATTTATCTCAGTGAAACTAGCAACTTAAAATGCATAAGTGCTTTAATTTAGTTTTATTTATTTATTACTTGATAACTGTGTTTAAGGATATCTACCTTTTTATCCTTGTCTTTCATTGTCTAAAGAAAGGGTTGACTCCTCATGAGTTTTTAGGTTCACTCTCTGGGTTCTAGTTCATTGAAGAAAGTAAGTTAGTTAAACATTTTAATGTGTTTAATTGTAATTGCCCAGGTTTATCTTCCTCAGAATGAGGGAGAAGACCATAGCTTAATCCAAAGGGATCAGTTTGCAGAGTTTCAGGCAGCATTACTGATACGGAGAAGCTATGTTTGGCTGGGGATATATGATTGTTACAATACTGGTTTGGTTATTATAGCAAAGGCCATCATCATAGAGACTTAAGCAGGTAGGGATTTGTTTCTTTCTCACATAAAGTTCAAGCAAAGGAAGCTAAGTCTAATGTTCTCAGCATTAGGTCCTTTGCCACCACACATTACTAGTTGCTGTCCAGTCAGTTCTGACTCAAGGTGACCCCGTGTGTTTCAGAGTAGAATTGTGCATAGGCTTTTCAATGGCTATGACCTTTCAGAAATAGCTTTCTTTCTTATTGCCAGACTTAAAACGCAACTTTGGTCCAGGAAGCCTGCTAACTCCAGTCACCACATGTATGTTATGGCCAACAGGGAGGGGAGAGGGGAAGGACAGGGCTAAACTATGCTTTTTAGTGCCCAAACTTGGAAGTTGCACTGATTGTGTTTTCTCACATCCTGTTTTCTCAAGATTTGACAAAGGGCCAAACCTAGTTGCAACCAAGTCTGGGAAATGTAGTCTTTAGCTGGGTGGCCAAATGTCCAGGCAACACCTCTGTTACCAAAGAGGAAATGAACAGATGGCTGGGTGACAACTTGCAGCCTCTGCTGCAGAAGGCCTTCCAGTGCCTTTCAGCTCACACTCTTTGAGTGACTATCCACCCTGCTGAAGTCCAGTTTTACATATTCTCACTTCATAAAGAATTTATCATCGACTTTCAAGTATGTTCTGTGTCCTCTGTGGACAATGTCTATTAATGTTTCCATCATTCACTCTGCTGCCTAACTTAGAGATCCAGGGGACAGTATTGGTGCTTTATTATCCTCAGTTCTCACATTTAGATTGGTCACCAGATCCTGTTGCTTCTGCCTTAGAAATATCTTCCCCATCTGGCTTCTTCTCTCCATCTGTACCACCATTGCCCTGGTTCAGGGTTTCAGCATTTCATTTCAATCCCTCCTTTATTGATCTATTAAATAGGTAACTATTGAGCACCTGCTCTGTAACAAGTAATAATGCAGTTACTAGAGATAAAAAGATGATCCTTGCCCTTGAATAGCTCAGTGTAGCAGGGGAGATTAAAACGCTACCAAATGAACCAGAAGAAAAATTTCACAAAGCTAGAGAGAGGTGCACACACCACTGAAACTTACTATGTGGTCTCCAGGCCACCACTCCACCTACTTTTAATTCATTTTTCTCAGTTTCACAGTTACATTTCTTAAAAACATTCCCTGCCCCTCCTCCTACTTTTTATAATAATATAAGAGGAGGTAGGCTGTTGTTAACTGTTGTCCAATCATCCCTACTCATGGTGATCCCATGCACAGCAGGGGTGGACCATTGTGATCCATAGGGTTTATACTGACTGTTTTTCAGATATAGATTGCCAGGCCTTTCATTCTAGTCTCTCTTAGTCTGTAAGCTCCACTGAAACCTGTTCAGTCTCACAGCAACATACAAACCTCTGCTGACAGATGGATGGTGGCTGCCATTGAGGTGCATTAGCCAGATATTGAGCCCTAGTCTTTTGCATGGAATGTGGGAATTCTGTCTGTTCTGGTTACCTAGTGCCACTCTGACAAGAATACACCACAAATGGGATGGTCTTAACAAACAAGAGTTTATTATCTTAGAGTTTGGAGGCTTTAAGTGCAAGTTCAAAGTGCCAGGTTTTAGGGGCTAGGTGAAAGTCTTTCAACCTTGGGGTCCAGCTCTGCCTCCTGCTCCCAGTCCACTGGAGCTAGAGGCGTTTCTTCACTCAGACAGCTGCTGGCTGCTGAGGCTGACAAGTCCAAGATGGACAAGTAAAAAGGCACAGTCCCGATGTTACCAAACCACACTGCAGGCCATTAATTTAAGTCCGCTGTAAGTCCCAAGGTCGGCAGAGCATGGCAGGCTGCTAAACAATGACACAGCTACATGCAGGGTCCAAGTGTGCCATAAACTAGAGGCCATTCGCAAAGTTGTTTCTTATATATGGGAAACAGACCACATACCCAAAGGCAGCTACTCAGCTGCTCCCAGTAGATTCCACCATGGAGTTGATTATCAGTCTCACCGAGGGGAATACTACATCCAGCTGCCCAACCACTCAACCAGGCCGAGCCAAGCTGACACACAAACATAACCACCACACTATCTCTAATCAGCAAGGCTCTCAAAAGGAGGCAGAGACATTATTTAAAAATTTTAACTACTGCTATGGTATGAACACCAACTGGTCAACATGTGGATATCAGTTGAACCAACCTTCCAGGGAAGGTTTCTCCTCCCTTGGCTCCAAACCTCTTCTCTTTGAAATTGCCCTCATACTTTATGACCTCACTCTGAGCTGCTTCATGGTTTCTCTCTCTCTCTCTCTCTCTCTCTCTCTCTCTTTTTAAATTGTGATTTGGGTGAAAGTTTACAGAGAAAATTCACTTTCCATACAGTAGTTCACATACACTTTGTCTCGTGACATTGACTACAATTTACCACAATGCAACAGTTCCCCTCCCACTTCCTCCTGATAGTTACCTCTTTCCTGTGTCCATCCCTCCACGAACTCCTGCCCTCTGAACTGTCTCTCTGTTCATAAACAGCCCTTCTTTCTCCCATGATTGTTCTCTCCAAGGAGGTATCTACCTCAGGTAAATGTTCAACTCATATGCCTGTCTTTTGTTTGGCTGGAAGCCACAGAGGTGGGTTAAATTCCAGACTTGAAGGGCAGCTAGGGGCCATAGTCTCAGTGGTTCTACCATGCTCTTTCAGGCCAGCAAACTTGGTCCCCCCCTTTTTTTCCCAAATAATTTTGTTTTTTTTCCACATTGTTTTCCCTCTGTATCCAGAATCTCCTACATAGTTTCCCCCTCTGAGTGGTTGACAGTGGTAGCCAGGCATCATCTAGTTCTTCTGGTCTCATAGTCTTATAGGGTGCAGATCACATGGTGTACCAGTTGCTTGGACTAAATGTTTCCATGAGTCTTTGCTTTTCTTCATTTTTCTTTACTCTGGATGAAGAAAGACCCATTGTTGCATCTAGATGGCTGCTTGCATGCTTTTAAGATCCCAGTCACTACTCACCAAAGTAGCAGGTGAAACAATGTTTTGTGTGGTATGTTATGCCAATTGAACTTGATGTCCCCTGCAACTGTGGTCCTGAGCCCACAGGTTCAACTACTCGTTCCCTCTGGGTAGCTGGCTCTGACCAAGAAGTGTCTACAATTTTGTCTCGTCAGCTCTTCTATACAACTGGGAATTCTTACAGAATATACAAATAACACTTGTAGAACCATTGTCTGCCAACCCTATACATGGTCTTGGGTAAACTCCCCACTGCACAGACAAACCTAATTGTTCAGCCTCTCCAGCCATCTATCCACCCGTATACCCATGTTTGCCTTCACTGACAATGCAGTACTGTATGTGCAAAAGGGTTCATCTTTGTTGTCTGTGCCCCCCATGTACCTCTCTATGTCTTCCTCTTCCTCAATGCCACCATGTTGATTACTCACATTTGGTGCATTGCCCTTCTCTTCACCCAAATCAATACTTATCTCTACCTATCTAACTGTGTTCCCTCTCACCCCTGGTAACCAACAAAGAAAATTTTCTTCCATATATGAACCTTTTCTAGACTTTTACAATAACGGACTAATACAATATTTGTCCTTTTGTGACTGACTTATTTCACACAGCATAATGTCATCCAAGTTCATCCACGTTATGCAGTGTTTTGCAGATTCTACATTATTCTTGAGCCTTGAATAGTATTCCACTGTGTGTATGTACCATAGTTTGGTTATCCATTCCTTGGTTGATGGACACCAAGTTGTTCCATCTTTTTGCTATTGTAAATAGTGCTGCGATGAACATGGATGTGCATATGTCTGTCTTTGTCATGGTTCTCACTTCTATAGGATATATACCTAGTAATGGAATGGCTGGGTCAAAGGGTATTTCTAATTCCAGCTCTTTAAGGAATCACCGTACTGCTTTCTACAGAGGTTGTACCATTTTACAGTCCTACCAGCAGTGTATGAGAGTCCCAATATCTCCACATCCTTGCCAACATTTATTTTCTGTCTTATTGAACTTTGCTATTAATGCTGGAGCAAGATGATATATCATTATTCTTAGATATATCTCTCTAATGATACATCTCTCTAATGGCTAACGATCTCTCTAATGATACATCTCTCTAATGGCTAACGATCATGAGCAATTCTTCATATGTTTGTTGGCTGCCTGAATATCCTCCTTGGTGAAGTGTCTATTCATGTCTTCTACCCATTTTTTAATTGGATTATTTGTCTTTTTGTTATTGAGGT
>NW_006921597.1:10490699-10493263 GCF_000298275.1 Orycteropus afer afer
TTCATAAAATGAGTTAGGGAGGATTTCATCCTTTTCTATGTTTTGGAATAGTTTGAGTAGGAACAATATCAGTTCTTCTCTGAATGGTTGGTAGAATTCTCCAGTGAAATTGTCTGGGCCAGGACTTTTTTTGTTGGTAATTTTTTTTTTCTGACCTGTTCAATTTCTTCTTTTGCTCTCTTCAACTTTTCCACATCCGTCTGTATTAGTTAGGTAAGTGGTGTGTTTCTAGAAATCTGTCCATTTCTTCCAGATTTTCAAATTTGTTGGAGTTATCCATTTTCTTTCAGGTGGATCTGTTGTGATGTCACCCATTTCATTTCTTATTCATGTTATGTGTCTTCTCTCCCTGTTTTCTGTTGTTAAATTTGCCAGTGGTTTGTCAATTTTATTAATCTTTTCAAAAAACCAACTTCTGGTCTTATTGTTTTTTTCTATTGTCTATTTCCTATTTCATTGATTTCTGCTAGAATCTTTATTATTTCTTCTCTTCTGGTGACTTTAGGCTTTTCTTGCTGTGGTTTTTCTAATTGTTGGAGATGTTGGTTTAAAATGTTGATTTTGGCTCTTTCTTCTTTTCTGATGTGTGCGTTTATTGCTATAAATTGGCCTCTGATCACTGCTTTTGCTGTGTCCCAAAGATTTAGGTATGCTGTGTTTTCATTCTCATTTGATTCAAGGAATTTTAAAATTTTATTTTTTCTCTTATCCAGTCTTTTGTAAGGAGGGTGTTGTTCAATTTCGATCTGTTTATTTTTTTTTCTGTTGATCTTCCTATTGTTGATTTCTAATTGATAGCATTGTGATCTGAGAAGATCCTTTGCAGTATTTCATTCTTTTAAAATTTATGAAGGCTTGCTTTATGGCTTAACATATGGTCTATCATGGAAAATGTGCACTGGAAAAGAATGTATATTGTGCTGTTGTTGGGTGAAGTGCTCTGTAGACATCTATAAAGTCAAGTTGGTGGATTGTATTGTTTCACTCTTCTGCATGTTTGTTGAGTTTCTTTCCAGTTGTTCTATCTTTCACTGAAAGTAGTGTAATAAAGTCTCCTAACTATGACTCTGGAATCATCTATTTGTCTTTTCAATTGTTTTAAAGTCTAATTTATGTATTTTGGGGCTCTTTCATTGGGTCCATAGATATTATTATGGTTATATCTTCATGTTCAATTGATCCTTTAATCATTACATCATGTCCTTCCTTGTCTCATAGTGGTTTTTGTCTTAAAGTCAATTTGGTCAGAAATTAATATTGCTACTCCTGTTCTTTTACAGTTGCCATTTGCTTGATATATCTTTTTCCAACTTTTGATTTTTAGTCATTTTTGTCTTTGTCTCTAAGGCATGTCTCTTGTAGACACCATATTGATGAGGTTTTCTTATCCCAACTCTCTGTCTCTTGAGTGGTGCATTTAATCCACTAACATTCAGTGTAATTATTGACAAGTATGAATTGGTTGCTGTTATTTTGTTATGTGTTTTTTCGTGGTGTCCCTGGTTTCGTTGTTCCATCTTATTTTCTATGCTGAGCTCATTATGTTTATGAATTGAGTGATCATTTCCTTTGTTGCTGTTGTTTTAGTATTTCTGAATATTTGTGCTTTTCCTCTTTTTTTTATTATGATGTGAAGGTTTATCATTTTTTCTTTTAGGTACCCTGTGATTTATAATTTTCTCCTTGAGATTAGAACAGTCCGTTCTATCTTGCAACTCTCCTGACTTCCTCACCATTTAGAAGTTCTGTAACTACACAATATTTTCCCTTTTTTGGTTTGTAGTTGTCTCCATTTGCCAATGGATATCTCTGGTTCCCTGTTTACAATCTTGTAAGCTCATTTTACTTTGGATATGTCCATAGCTGTAGTTTCTGGGTTATGTTATCTTGTGTATTAATGGTTGGTTGTTATTTGCTATTTTTGGTTCTCTGTTCAAAGGACTCCCTTAGTATCTCTTGTAAGGTTGGTCTGGTTTTAAAAAATTCCCTTAGTTTCTGCATATCTGGAAATCTCCTAATTTCACCATCATATTTGAGGGACAATTTTTCTGGACATATAATTCTTGGTTGAAAATTTTTCTCTTTCAGTGTTTTATATATACCATTCTATTGCCTTCTTGCATGCATGGTTTGTGCTGTGAAATCAGAGCTTATTCTTACTGGTTGTCCTTTGTCAGTAACATTTTGTTTTTCCCATGCTGCTTTCAGGATTCTGTGTTTGTCTTTGGTTTTGATGAGTTTGATGATGATATGTCTTGGTGACTTTCTTTTGGGGTCTATCCTTTTTGGGGTTTGTTGGATTTCCTGAATGGATATATTCTCATCTTTCATCATATCATGGAAGTTTTCTTCCAACAAGTCTTGGACAATTTTCTCAGTGGTTTTATTTTTCTCTTCTTGTTCTGGAATTCCAATGACACGTAAGTTATCCTTTTTATGGTATCCCACATGAAACTTAGGCTTTCTTCATTTTGTTTTGATCCTTTTTCTGATTGATCCCTTTCCAAAGAAGTATTCAGGTATTTGTCTTCAATCTCATTAATTCTGTCTTCCAACACATCAAT
>NW_006921597.1:10493539-10500406 GCF_000298275.1 Orycteropus afer afer
GCACACAACAACAACAACGATAATTCTTTTGAATTCCTTATCAGAGAGTTCCAATGCTGCTTCTTCCTCAGGGATGTGTTCTGGATCTGTATCTTGCTCCCTTATCTCTACCACTTTATCTTGCTTCTTTGTGTGGGCTCTGATGGTCTGTTTTCTCCAAGGCATTGTGGTATTGTTGTATTTAGATCTCTGTTAACTGTTTGTGAAGAGCAGCCAATGGTCAGCCAGGCTCTTCTTGGTGGTTGTTAATCATTGGCCTGTTGGTGGAGAAGGAGGTGGTGGCTCTCACTCAGTAAGTGAAGTTGCAGGAGGTGTGGATGTAGTTGTGTTGTATGGGGATGGTTGCTTTCTTCCACCCACTTAGACAAAAACAACTGAATAACCATCAAAAAAGTAAAAGCAAATGGACAAAAAATCACACCATGTAATCCCACAGGAACAATAACCAAAAAAAGAAAAATGAGGAAAATAAAGAAAAGAATAAAGCCCCACAATATCTGGGGAGAGAAAAAATGTAGAGTAGGAGAATAATGAAAAAAAAGGGAAAAATGCAAAAAGAAAAACAACAAATGGGGTTAAACATGAGGGAAAAAAAATTGCAACCAGGAACAGGGAAAAGAAAAAAAAAACCTGAAAACTAGGACCTGGGAAGAGAAGAATAAAGAATAATAATAAAAAGCACAAAAGTAATAATAATAGTAGTAGTAGTAGTAGTTTTAAAACAGACAAACAAACTAAAAAAAGGAGAGAGAGAGAGAAAAGAAAGAAAATAAAAAATCAGGGCAAGGTGGGGCAGGGCACCCAGGCTCCGTAGGAGCATGCAGACCAAGGTGGATTTCCTGCTGGCCTAGAAGGTGGATGAGAGTGAAGGATGGCTGCACCTCCATTCACCAAGAGAGTGGGGGATACAAGAGTAACAAGGGGAATGTCACACCTTTCCAGTAGTCCAGGTTCGAATGTCTCTGTGGTTCCCAGCAAGTGGAGCCTATTCTTAAGTCCCTGGAATCTGGGAGAATGCTGTTGCTTTAAATATCCAAAATGGTCAAACTGCCTGTAGACATTCAAAATGGCTGTGCCCTCCGGACATGCAAAATCCACAGCTCAGCCCATCTTCCTCGTTGCTGCTTCCCCTTTTATTCACCAGCCACCAAAGCAGTCCTCCATGCTAGTCCCTGGCTAGCAGGGCTAGCAGGGCTGATTTTTAGGTTAATTCTTAGGTCCTACCACCACTGGGCAATATCCAAGCTGTCTGTGTCATCAGGGTTGCTGCCAGACTGCAGCTCTGTATGTCTCCTTTTTTGGTGTTTTCATGCTAATTCTTCTGTTAGTTGGAGTTTAGTCCACATCTATATCCTTCCCTTCAAAGCTCAGGAGTCCAAGATTATCTTCTGTATCTGTGTTAATTGGTTTCCCTTTTCTTTTTTTGAAGAGGGTCTGTGGAGTCTTTCTGCCTGTTCCACTATCTTATTGAAACCATTGCTTCATGTTCTCTTAGCAGGCCATGTTTTACAACCCCATGTTTTGTCCATGCTGTTTCTTCTGATACTTTCTACTCCCCTCATGACAAATTATAACTAAACAAGTTTTTGAATTTATATTTAAAAAAATTTAAACATATAGAAAAAGAGAGTATAATGATGAACCCACTAAAACAAATTTCCTAGCTTTAGGCCCAGTGATGCAATGGTTAAGTGCTCGACTGCTAACTGAAACACTGGCAGTTCAGAACCAGCCAGCTGCTCTGAGGGAGGAAAACCTGGCAATGTGTAAAGATTACAGCCAACAAAACCTTATGGGGCAATTCTACTCTGTCACATGGCATCACGACTAGCAGAAAATGGACTTGATAGCACCTAGTAACAATAACGTGAAATATCTGCATTCATTTTTGTTAGGGTGTTTCAAAATAAATTACAAGTATCATGACAGTTCACCACTATATACCTTAGGTTGCATCTCTAAATAATAACATTTTTTAAAAGCTACAATACCACTATGGCTCCTGACAAATTAACATATATATTTAGGAGCTCTGGTGGCATAGTACCTAAGGCATTTGACTGCTAACCAGAAGGCTGGTTAAATCCACTAGCCACACCTGGGAAGGAAGATTGGGCAGTCTACTTTTGTAGAGATACTGCCTCGGAAACCCAAAGAGGGGTCGCTAAGAGTTGGGATCGATTCGGTGGCAGTGAATTTTGTTTTTTAGTTTTATTTTCTCTGCCTGGTTAGTATTCAAAGTTCCCAAAATGCCTTTTATACAGTTTGTTTGCTCAAACTTAAATCCAAAAATGTTCGTGCATTTTGCATTTTGATGTTATGGCTCTTGAGTCCCTTTTAACCTACAATCTTCCTTTCATCCCCAATAGTTTCTGTTTCGTTGACTTGTTGAGGAAACTGTGTCAATTTTCAGCCTTCTGAATTGCTTCCTTGAAATGCCATTCAACGTATTCCTCTAATTCTTGCATTTGAATTGACAGTTGGGTGTTAATCACATTTCTGGTAAAAATACTTTATAGGGGACTGTATTTTATATTGCATCAAAATGTACCTAAAATAAATTTATTCCAACAAGGGTGATGATATGATTAATTGAGCAGTGAGTTTCAGTGGTGACAGCCTAATCCATTCCTTTTAAAGTTGTGCCTTTTCCCTTTAAACCAGAAAGTAATCTGTGGAATGATGTTTTGGCATCCTGCAAATAGCTAGTTACTCTTCAATCTTTTCTCTAGTGGTTTTACCAGCCATTGCTGAACAGCACCTAAATCAACTGTGTCACTGGGGATTGCAGAATGTTAATTTTTTTTTTCCTTTTTTCAATCATTTCTTCTCTATTTATTAGCTAGAATTTAATTGAGTTTCTGTTTCCTTTTATATTTACTAATGGGGATTGGTAAAGAAAATTTTTCCCTTAATAACTACAGCTATATGGTGAACCTCTGTTCCAGTTAATATTGCTGTGTAGCAAACCGCCCCAGACTTAGTGATGTAAAATAATTCTCTTTTTTCTTTATGTTTGTGGATTCTGTGGGTGAGGATTCAGATAGGGCACAGTTTGGATGACATATGTCTGAACTGTGATGTCTGGACCTCAGTTAGAAAGACTCAAAGGCTGAGGATGACTCAATGACTGGGTGCTTGAATAATCTGGAGGCTTATTCACTCATAGGTCTTTCCTAGGCCACCATGACTTCAACACTGAGCTTGGGTGGGGCTATTAACCATAGCTCCTACATACGACTTGTCCATGTGGCTTGGGGTTCCTCACATTATGGTAGACTCTGGGAAATTGAGCTTTTTTACTTAGAGGTTCACAGCTCCAGAGTGAATGTCCCAGCAGATACCTTTCATATTTTATTCTCAAAGCATCACTTTGACCATAGTTTATTAGTCAAAGTAGTCACAAGCCTGCCCAGATCCAAGTGGAAGGGACATATACCCCACTTCTTGATGAGAAGTTGGAAAGGTCACATTGTAGAAGAATATGGGGATGAGAGATACTGTGGCCATATATGAAAAATATAATGTACCATATTCTGAAATGCAGTTTTTGAGAAAGACAAAATAAATGCCCAATTCTTTCTTTTTAATTGTAATTTTAAGAATGAAATAGATACTGCAAATGATGACAAGTTTGAGTATCTTTTTGATAAGTGAAGAGTCTTTCTCATTTTTGACTAATATTGATTTTTTTTAATATTAAATGGGTTTCAATCTATTATTTTTGATTTCCAAATTGTTCCTACTTTGGCTCATGGGAGCCCCTTCAAGCTGGCTTCTGTGACCTTTTTACAATATTCCATTAGCCTTTGATAACTTCTTTGATTTCTGGCACAATAAGATGTCTCAGGATCATACTGTACATTTGCTACCCTACACCTGGAATTAGACATTTCTCTTGTTGTTGTTGTTGTTGTTTTTATGTGCCATCAAGTCGTACCTGACTGATAGCAACCCCTCCTTGGGTTTCTGAGGTGGTATCACTATGGATGTAGTTTGCCCAACCTTCCTTCTGAGGAGTGGCTGGTGGGTTTGAATCGCCAGGCTTCTGGTTAGCAGGCAAGCGCCTTGAGGCACTATGGTACCAGACCTCCCCCATTTCTTCTAGGAACCCAAATTCTTTTAATGGAGAATGATATTTAGAAGCCAAGATCTGAACACTAAAGATGTTCATTAACTTGGGGTTGGCTTTGCTTCCAGGGCTCTTCAGCGGACAGAGCAAAGAGGAAGAACAATGTGGAACAAAACTCAAAATCATTTGGAGGCAAAAAAAAAAAGAAGGTGGGGACCAGGTTTGCTGGTCCAATAGAGCCTGGTGTAACCACTGAGACTATGGCCCCTAGCTGCCCTTCAGGTCTGGAATTGAACCCACAACTGTGGTTTCCAGCCAAACAAAGTACAGGCATGTGAGTTAAACATTTACCTCAAGTAGACACACGCCCTGGAGAGAACAATCATGGGAGAAGGAAGGGCTGCTTATGCACAGGGACATAGCTCAGGGTGCAGAAGAGTATGAAGGGATGGACACTGGGAGGAGGTAACTATGGGGAGGAAGTGGGAGGGGAGCTGCTGCATTGTAAATTTTGGTCAATGACATGAGACAAAGTATATGTGAACTGCTGTATGAAAAGTGAATTTACTCTGTAAATCTTCACCCAAATCCTAAAAAAAAAAAATGTTGTATATCTATGTATGTAGGTATAAAGAGCCCTGGTGGAGCACTGGTTAAGTGCTTGGCTGCTAACCCAAAAAAGGTCAATGCTTCAAACCTACCAGCTGCTCCATGGGAGAAAGATGTGGCAGTCTGATTCCATAAAGATTATAGCCTTAGAAACGCTATGGGGCAGTTCTACTCTGTTCTATATGGTCACAAGGAGTCATAATCAAATCAACAGCTATGGGTTTGATTTGGTATATAGCTGTATCTTTGAAATTCTAAATTCATACTAATATTTACAATTCAAATTTAAATGCTGTAGAGTTTTTACCTAATATCTTTGACTTTACACTTGTATCTCTCTCTCTTACACTATTTTACATATAAATATGCTATAAAATTATCTTATAAAACAAAAAATATTTTTAAAATAACAATGTTAATCTTATTTCTAATATCATCATAACAATAATGAATGAAGTTTAAGGTTTATTTTAATTTTTTTCTTGTTAGTAGGTTTGTTTTATTTATTTTGTTATCAGAAGATAGCACACTACGTTGGTATAGCAAATATATTTTATTTTAAAGTCACTAGAAATAATCATTTTCTCTAATTAGTTATGACACTAACCTTATATACAGTCAGGTTCGTTTGTTTAAGTCTGTTTTCAATTTCTAGATGTAATTAATTGTATGTTTTGAATATAGGAAGCATTTATGTAGATTCAAAGTCAAAACTATGTATTAAAGTACGCTCAGGTAAGTCTTACTTCCTCACTGCCCCTTCACCTCATTCCCTTTCAGCTAGTCATTTTACTGTTGTGACTGTTGTTACTTGCTGCCCAGTAGGTTTCCACTATGCACAATAGAATGAAACGCTGCCCAGTCCTGCCCCACACTCATAATTGTTGCTTTGCTTAAGCCCATTGTTGTAGCCACTGTGTCAATCCATCTTGTTAAGGGTCTTCCTCTTTTCCACTGACCCTCCTAAGGCATTTGACTGCTAATCAGAAGGCTGCTTGTTCAAACCCAACAGCCACTCTGAGGAAGGAAGACTGGGCAATCTACTTCCATAAAGATTTACCACCTCGGAAACCCAAAGAGGGTCGCGATGAGTCAGAATCAACTTGATGGCAGTGAATTTGGTTTTCTACTTTACCAAACATGATGTCTTTCTCCAGGGACTGGTCGCTTCTAATAACATGACAGAAGTCCAAGAGTTGAAGTCTGGGCATTCTTGCTTCCAAAGAGCATTCTGGCTGAATTTCTTCCAAAACAGATTCTTTTTTTTTTTCCTGGCATTCCATGTTATTTTCAATATCTTTCACCCACAGCACAATTTGAATGCATCCATTCTTCTCTGGTGTTCCTCATTCATTGTTCAGTTGAACAGCATATAAGGCTGTTGCAAATACATGGCTTTGGTCAGGCACACTTTAGTCTTCAAAGTAACATCTTTACTCTTTAACACTTCAAAGAGGATTTTTGCATCAGATTTGCCCAGTGTTGTATGTCAATTTGATTTCTTGCTTGCTACTTCCTTGGGCATTGACTGTAGAAACAAGTAAAATGAAATCCTTCACAATTTCTATCCTTGCTCCCTTTATTATCAGGTTGCTTATTGGTTCACTTGTGAGGACATGTGTTTTCTTTATGTTGAGGTGTAATCCATACTGAAGGCTGTAGTATTGATCCTCATCAATAAGTGCTTCAAGTCCTCTTTGCTTTCAGCAAGCAAGGTTTTGTCATCTGCATATCTCAGGTTGTTAATGAGTCTTTCTCCAATTTGATGCCCTGTTCTTCTTCATACAGTTCAGCTTCTTGGATTATATGCCCAGCATACAGATTGATTAAGTATGGTGAAGGAATATAATCCTGATACACACCTTTCCTGATTTCAACCCATAGAGTAAACTTTGCTCTGTTTCAATGATTGCCTCTTGGTGTATGTACAGGTTCTTCATGAGCATAATCAGGTGTTCTGGAATTCCCATTCTTCACAATGTAACTCATAATTTGTTATAATTCACTCAGTCAATGCCTTTGCATAGTCAACAAAAGACAAGTAAACATCTTTCTGGTATTCTCTGCTTTCAGCCAAGATCCATCTGACATAGTAGTGATATTCCTCATCCCACGTCCTCTTCTGAATCTGGCTTGAATTTCTGGCAGTTCCCTGTCTATGCACTGCTGCAACTGTTTTTTTTTTT
>NW_006921597.1:10501116-10502492 GCF_000298275.1 Orycteropus afer afer
GTACCAAAGTTTGGTTATCCATTCCTCAGTTGTTGGACATCTAGGTTGTTTCCAAGTTTTGGCTATTGTAAATAGTGCTGTGATGAACATCGGCGGCTGCAACTGTTTTTAAATTATCTTCAACAAACTTTTATCCACACATAATATCAATGATATTGTTTAATAATATATGCATTCGGTTGGATCACCTTTCTTTGAAATGGGCACAAATGTGGATCTCTTCTAGTCAGTTGTCCAGGTAGTTAGCTGTCTTCCAAATTTCTTGGCATAAACAAGTGAGGGCTTCCAGTTCTGCATCTGTTCATTGAAACATCTCAATGAGTATTCTGGCAAATCCTGGAGTCTTATTTTCCTCAATACCTTCAGCACAGCTTGGGTTTCTTCCTTCAATACCATCAATTCCTGATCACATGCTACCTCTTGAAATACTTGAACAATGACCAGTTATTTTTGTACAGTGATGCTGTGTATTCCTTTCATCTTCTTTTGATGATTCCTGCATCTTTCAATATTTTGTCCACAGAATCTTTCAATGTTGTAACTAAAGGATGGAATTATTTCTTCAGTTCTTTCAGGTTCAGAAATGCCAAACATGTTTTTCCCTCTTGGTTTTCTAACTCCAGGTCTTTGCACATTTCATTATAATACATTACTTTGTCTTCTAGAGCTCTTCTATTCAGCTCTTTCACTTCATCATTTCTTCCATTTACTTTAGCTATTTTCCATTCAAAAGCAAGTTTCAGAGTCACTTCAGACATCCAATGTGGTCTTTCCTTTTTTTCCTGTCTTTTTGATGACCTGTTACTTTCTTCATGTATGATTTACTTTATGTCATCCCACAATACATCTGGTCATTTGTCATTGGTATTCAATGCATCAAATCTATTCTTCAGCTTGTCTCTAAATTCAGGTGGGATGTACTCAAGTTTGTATTAGTGTTCTTGTGTACTTATTTAATTTTCTTTGGCTTCAACTTTAACTTGCACATGAGCAATTGGTGGTCTGTTGCACAGTTGCCCCCTGGTCTTGTTCTGACTACTGATATTGAGCTTCTCCATTGCCTCTTTTCACAGATGTAGCCAATTTGATTCCTGTGTATTCCATCTGGTGAGGTCCACGTGTATAGTTGCCATTTAGGTTGTTGAAAAAGATATTTGCAATGAATAAGTTGTTGGTCTTGCAAAATTTGATCATGCGATATCCAGCATCATTTCTATCAATCAGGCCATTATTTTCCAGCTACCGATGCTTCCATAGTGCCTAAGGCGCTTGACTGCCAACCAGAAGGCTGGCGGTTCAAACCCACCAGCCACTCCTCGGAAGGAAGGTTGGGCAATCCTACTTCCATAGTGATACTGCCTTGGAAACCCAAGGAG
>NW_006921597.1:10502777-10504327 GCF_000298275.1 Orycteropus afer afer
CTGGTAGCATAGTGCCTAAGGCACTTGACTGCTAACCAGAAGGCTGGTGGTTCAAACCCACCAGCCACTCCTCGGAAGGAAGATGGGGCAATCTGTTCCGTAGTGATAGCCTCAGAAACCCAAGGAGGGGTGGCTATGAGTCAGGTACTACTCAATGGCACACAACAAAAACAATATTAGCTAGTCATCCTTGTAGGCATATGGATATTATCCTATCACAGAGAGGAATGAACTTTGGTATAGATCTTGAAATGCTCTTTTTGATTATGAATATGATGTCATTCCTCTTCTCTTTGTCATTCCCAGAATAGTGGACCTCATGATTGTCTAATCCAAAATGGCCAGTACCTGTCCATTTCAGCTTTTTAATGCATAGGATGTTGATCTTTATGTGTTCCATTTAATTTTTGACAGCTTCCAATTTTCTTAGATTCATACTCCATACATTCCACATTCTGATTATTAATGAATGTTTGCAGCTGTTTCTTTTCAGTTTTAGTCATCCCACTTCAATGAAGGACATGAAAGCTTAACTCTATCCACGTCATTTAAGGTTGACTCTACTTTGAGGAAACAGTTTTTCCCTGGTCGTATTTTGAGTACCTTCCAACCTCATGGGCTCATCTTCTGGAACTATATCAGACAATATTTCACTGCTATTCATAAAATTTTCTGGCACTGTATTAGACAATGTTTCACTGATATGCATAAGAGTTTCAGTGGCCAATTTTTTCAAAAGTGGATCACTATGTCTTTCTTCCTAGTCTATTTAGTCTGTAAGCTCCACTGAAACTTGTCCACCCTGGGTGGTTCTGCTGATATTTGAAATACCAATAGCATAACTTCCAGCCTTACAGCAACACACAAGCCACCACAGTATGACAAATCAACAGATAAGTGGTGGAATTTTATTAGGTACTGATTTATCCTTCCAGCATGTTATTCTACAAATATAAGTAAATTTATATACTGCCTCGGAAACCCAAGGAGGGGTCGCTATGAGTTGGGGCTGACTTGACAGCACATAACAACAACAACATTATAAATATATTTATAGATATATATTTATAAACATATTTGTATTCATATCCCCACCTCTCACTATACAAGATAGATTATTATTTATATTTTGTCTGCATTTTGCATTTGTCACTGAAGAGCATATTCTGAGGATCACTCCACAAAACTACTAGAATTCTTGTCACTTTTTATCATGCCTACTTTATTGTGTATATTTACCAGTTACTTAATCAGTCCGCTACTGATGGAGATTTGTATTGATTCCAATATTTTGCTATTACAAATAAAGTTACAGTGAATGACCTCGTGCATGTATTATTTTGTACTTGTACTACCATATCATTGGGGCATATTCCTGGAACTAGATTGCCAGATTAAAGGGTAAATGCATCTGTAATTTTACTTGATGTTGTTAACCCACCTCCTAAGGGTCTATACAATTTTTCATTCTTTTTTTTTTTTTTTTATTAGGATTTGGGTGAAGATTTACAGAGTAAATTCACTTTTCATACAGCAGTTCACATATACTT
>NW_006921597.1:10509017-10517158 GCF_000298275.1 Orycteropus afer afer
AGATTATCTTCTGTGTCTGTGTTAATTGGTTTCCCTTTTCTTTGTTGAAGAGGGTCTGTGCAATCCTTCTGCCTAGTCCGCCATCTTGCCCCGCCTCCTATTTTTCATTCTTAACAGCAGTGAATGAGATGCCAGTTCCCCATAGTCTTCTCATTAGAATATGTTATTAAACTTTTGGATTTTTGCCAATCTGATAAGTGAGGAATGGTATCTAAGTGTCCTATTGTTTTGCATTTTTCTAATAATGAGTTTATCTGAGCAACTTTAATTTGTTTAATGGCTATTTTCATTTCTTTCCCTGTCTGTTCGGGTCTTTTGCTTACTTTTCTACCAGTTATCAGTCTTCTTCTTCCAGTATTTGTAATACTGTTTTGTCATATGATAGTTTTTTCTTCTTTATGTTGCTGAATATTTCTTTTTATTGATTAGAATTTAAGTCATAATTCAAAAGGTGTTTTTCCCATTCTCAGTTGTAGTAATTATTTCTCTACTATTTATACTCACAAAGAACTTTGATCACTCCTCCAATAACTGCAAAATATTCACTATCATAAATAATATGATTATAAACATCTTTGTGCATAAAGCTCCCTCCCTCTCCCTGGTATTTCAGATTGTTACCTTAGGCTTGAGTCCTATAGCGAAATTTCTGGGTCAAGGAGTGAAAAAGGTATTAAATAAGCTTTAACACAATAGCCAGATTAACTGACAACAAATTTGGAGCATTAAGGACAAGGTTGTGGTGACTTCTTGGCCACAGCCAGCTACCCAGAGGAAGTGAGTAGTTGGACTTATGGGCTCGGGACCATGGTTGCAGGGGACATCAAGCTCATTGGCATAACATACTACAGAAAAACATTGTTCTACAGCCTACTTTGGTGAGTAGCAACTGGCTTGCAAGCAGCCATCTACATGCAAAGGTGGGTCTTTCCATGTCCAAAGCAAAGAAGAATGAAGAAAACCAAAGATGTGTGGAAACAATTAGTCCAAGAGACTGGTACATCATGCAATTTTCAGCCTATAAGACCATGAGACCAGAATAACTAGATGGTACCCTACTACCACTGTGAACCACTCAGAGGGGAATCTATGTAGGAGATCCTAGATAGAATGGGAGAACAATGTGAAACAAAACTCAAAATCATAAAAAGAAAAAAAAAAAAAAACAGGACCAGGTTTGCTGGTCTGATAGAGCCTGGTGAGACGCCTGAGACTATGGCCCTTAGGTGTCTTTTTTTTTTTTTTTAAATTAATTAATTAATTTATTTTTATTTGGGTGAAGATTTACAGAGCAAATTCACTTTCCATACAGCATTTCACATATACTTTGTCTCATGTCATTGACCACAGTTTACCACAATGCCACAGCTCCCCTCCCACTTCCTCCCCATAGTTACCTCTTCCCAGTGGCCATCCCTCCGTACTCTCCTGCGCCCTGAGCTGTCTCCCTGTGCATAATAAGCAGCCCTTCCTTCTCCCATGATTGTTCTCTCTAGGGCATGTGTCTACTTGAGGTAAATGTTTAACTCACATGCTTAGGTGTCTTTAAGGTCTGGAATTGAACTCACTCCTGTGGCTTCCAGCCAAATAATTGACAGGCATATGGGGTGAACATTTATATTCGGTAGATATTCTCCTTGGAGAGATCAATCATGGGAGAATACAAGGGCTGTGTATGCACAGGAAGACAGCTCAGGGGGCAGGAGTTCTTTTGAGGGAAGGACACAGGGAAGAGGTAACTATGGGGAGGAAGTGCAAAGAGAGCTCTTACATTGTGAGAAATTGCAATGTCATGAGACAAAATGTGCATGAACCTCTGTATGGAAAATGAATTGCTATGTAAATTTTCACCCAAATCACAACAAAAATTAAAAAATACGTCATAATAATTGGATCCTTGATTATTGGGAAAATTTTCAATCTACTTCTCTGCTTTAAAAATTCTCCAGGGGCACAAATATTGAAATTCCCTAGGGGCACAGCTGTGTAACCAGAATTTCCTATACTTCTGGAAGAAGTACAGCCAGAATGCTCCTTGGAAGTGAGAATAGCCCTACTTTGGTCATGTTATCAGAAGGAATAATTTCCTGGAGAAGAATATCATCCTTGGTGAAGTGAAGGGTCAATGAAAAAGGAGAAGGCCCTCAACGAGATGGATTGACACAGTGGCTACAATGATGGGCTCGAGTCTGGCAAGGATTGTGAGGCTGACGCAGGACTGGACTGTGTTTCATTCTGTTGTACATGGGTCGTTATGAGTCAGAGCTGACTCGATGACACTTAACAACAACAATACTAACCACATAGGTAAAAGTGGGATTTTGTTTCTCATTTATACCCTAATTTGCTGACTCATCTTCCCCCTCTTCATACTACTCAATTCTTGTATCAAAGCTCTCAAATTATTTGGAAGGTCATCAAGTGACTCAAGGAGCAAAGGTTCTTCTCATCTGGCTACTTTGCATATGTCTATTGGCCAGGAGGAGCCTTTTGAGAGGTGTCTCCCTATTGCCACTGGTGCAGAGGCCCTTTGTGAGGATGTCATGTTTGTGCAGCCTCCTCTCAAATAACCTGGGGACTCTGTTCCCTTTGTCCTCTTAGCATTGGAGTTATGTTATATTCAAAACAGAGATGAAGAGAATTTATAGCTCTTCTACTCTGATACCAGAGCCTTTAGTGCTTTGCTTATGTTGTGGATTACAGAGACAAGAGACCCCAGTGAAAACCATTCCTTGCTCCTGTCTGTAGGATGCTATACTCTCCATTGTCCAGTTGTCCATGTATGAGACTGGAAATTTCTCAGAAAGCTTCCTCTTCCAAGTCTTCCTGGCTCCCATGCACATAAATTCATGCAGGAAATGTGGAGATCTGGGTTGACTGTCTGATTTATCTGATACAACAGACTCTGGATTCAAGTTTTCCTGCTCTGTCTACTATTTGGTATGATGAATGTAAGGACTATACAGGGTAGATTATCATTCATTTGTGTAGTGGGTAAGGCATTTGGCTGCTAACCAGGTGGTCAGTGGTTCAAACCCACCAGCTGCTCTTTGGGAGGAAGATGAGACAATCTATTTCCATAAAGCTTTACAGCCTTGGAAACTGGATGGAGGTCACTATGAGTAAGAATTGACTCAGTGGCAATGGGTTTGGTTTTTGGCAGTGAGTTAGGCATTACTTTAGGTAATAGAGATTAGATGATAAAGAAAATAAAATCCCTGCCTCATGGAAGTTACATTCTAATGGTTGGAGATAGATAATTAATAAATGTATAAATAACATTATGTCAGATAGTCATCCTCCAGCCACTCCTCTGGAAGGAAGACTGGGCAATCTATTTCCATAGTGATACTGCCTTGAAAGGTTGGGCAATCCTACTTCCGTAGTGATACGGCCTCGGAAACCCAAGGAGGGGTCGCTATGAGTCGGGGCTGACGGCACATAACAACAACAACAACAACAACTGCCTTGAAAACCGGAGGAGGGGTTGCTATGAGTCGGGTCTGCCTTGAGGGCACATAACAACAACAACATTAAAAAAACAAAAAGAACAAAACAAAAACCTAAGTCAGGGTAAGAGGATAAGGCAAATGGGGAAAGATGTGGCTACCTCAGATAAGATAGAGAAAAACTACAGAGGAAGTGGTGTTTAAGCACAGACCAGAACAGATGAGAAACCAAAAAACCAAACCCACTGCCGTTGAGCCGGATCCGACTCATAGCGACCCTTCCTTGGGTTTCCAAGGCGGTATCACAACGGAAATGGATTGTCCAACCTTTCTTCTGAGGAGTGGCTGGTGGATGAGAGAGTGAGAAGAGAGCACATAGAAGCAAAGGCCCTGAAGTGAGGATAAGCTTGGCCAATTAGAGCAACAGCAATGAGGCCAGCGGGGTGGTTGAGAGTGGGGAAGGGAGATAGGGGTTGGAAAAGAAGTCAAAGAGGACTCCAGGGGCCAGATCATGTTGGAGTTTATAGGTCAATACTTGAGATTTTGTTGGTGAGCATGGCTTTTGGAGCCAAACTGCCTTGATTTAAGTCCTGGCTCCCCACTTACTCTCCAGGTAACTATGAGCAAGTTAATCTGGACCTCAATTTTCTCATCTGCAAAACTGGTATAATTACAGTATCTATCTCAAAATGTTATTGTGAAGATTAACTCAGGTAATATGTGTAAAGCACTTAGAATTTGGCACATGGTAAGTGCTGAAGTGTTAGCTGTTATTACGGTATCTTCAGGGCCAGCAAAACTTGGTCAAGAACTTAAACTCCACATATTTGAAAGAAAACTCACAAGAAAAAGCAGCATTGTTCATACGACCCTAGAAGCCCCTGAATGTGCCTTTCTCAGAGAGAACATATTGGAGTCATTTTTACCAATAGATCCACAACAAGGAATTTACCACTGCAGCACAGTAAGATCATTAGATAGACTATGTCCTGCTCAGAAAGTTAGGGTTTTAGACTTCAAAAAGGATCCCTTCTCATTAAGTGAAGATGAATGACATTTTCTGCATTCACCAAAGTACAGATCAGCATGCTAAAAGAACTTGCGTGCTTCTAAACCTCATCCCAATTAGTCACAGCAGTTAAAACTCAGAGAGAGACAAGCATCCTTTGTGGACTTTCACATTATAGCTCTTTCTATTAGAATTTGGTACAACTGTATCAGCTTTGAAATCTATAAACCCAATTAAAGTGTGTCTGGCTTTTTGGAAGGAGAGATAAGGCAGCTGAGAGTGGCTTTCCTCATTTTATGCTTTTACCAAACCACTTGACTTTTTGCCACCTCCTTTATAGAGGCTAAATCTTGGGTCATGGGGATAGGTGACCTACAGTGAATTAAAAACCTCAGCCTGAGTTGAAAAAAAGCTAATTTGAAAACAAAATCCACACTCACACGAAGATGTATTTACTCAGAATCACTTTCTATGATGAGGTTCTTTGGGAGTTAAAAGCTCTTACAGGGTATTTGGGGCAACCAGCTCTGTGGTCTTGTCCATTACCTTTTTGTGCAATAAAATCATGAGAAGTGCCCAGATTCAAAATAGAAAATAAGTGAGTTTGTTATAGATGGAATTGTGTCCCCCCCCAAAAAATGTGGAAGTCTTAATGCCTATACCTATAAATGTGACCCTGTGTGGAAATAGATTTTTCTTTTGTTATGTTAATGAGGTCATACTGGAGTAGGGTGGGTCCCACACCTAATCACATCTGAGTTATAAAAAGAGCAGACTAGATTCAGAGCCACATCAATAGAAAAGACACCATATGCATACAGATACATATGGCAGTTTCATCTACAAACCTAGAAATGCTTGGGATTGCCAGCAGTTACTAGAAGTTGAAATAGGTGAAGTGTCTTCCCCTAGAGCCACATCCTGAATTTGGACTTCTAACCTTCTAAACTGTAAGGATTAAATTTCTGTTCTTCAAAGCCACCCACTTGTGGTGTTTTCTGATATGGCAGCACTAGGTAACTAAGATAGTTATTCTGGTAACATCCTCTATGACCAGACACCACAAACTTTTGACCCTGACACAGATTTGCTCCTTCACATTCCACCAAGATATATTAGTAACCATAACCTTACAAAGTTTTTCTCTTGGGAAAACCAGTTGTCATCAAGTCAATTCTAGCTCATGACTTCTCTATGTGTTTCAGAGCAGAACTGTGTTTTCAATGATTGATTTTTTTTCAGAAGTAGATTGCCAGGCCTTTCTTCTGAGATACCCCTGGGCAGACTTGAACCTCCAGCCTTTTGGGTAGCAGCCAAGTGCATTAACCATTTGCATCACTCAGGGACTTCTTCCTATCTGTCATTTCCTGAACACCTAATGTGTGCACAATCCAATCTTATACTCTCTGTATCTTATCCTATGATCAGTAATTGGACATACTGAGATAAAGAGATGATGGAGGAGCCCAGGCTAGACAAGCCTTCAGCTGTTTGAGCCTTCCTGGCCAGGGCACCAGGCACGTTGGTGAGTGAGTAGGTCTTTAAGTATTTTTCACTCGTCAGCCTTGAGCCACAACAGTTGATCCTAAGTGATATGGAGCTAATCCATTCCCTCTGAGAACAGACTACAGATTCATGAAAAAAATATATCTAATGTTAAGCTTGTCAGTTTTGGGGTGGTTTGTTACATAGCAATAGATGATTAGAGAAATGAGGATAAAAATATCTGCTCTACTTAGAGTTGTTAAGCAATAAGAGAATGTATACGAAGATGCTTTGTAAATTTTAACTGAAAATATTTCAAATTTAAAGTATCTAATTTAAAGTATTATACAAATACAAACAGTTATTATGGGAGGATTCAGGTAACAACAAGCACACCTGTGCATACAGGAGAGAGTTTCTAGTTCTGTCCCACTTAAGAACTAGATTTCTAAATCTGCTGACCTTGATTGGGGTTTCTCAGAGGATCTGAAATAGTAAAAAATGAAGATAAGCCAAAACAGAGTAATAAAAACCATGATGTATTTAAACATTTTGTAATAAAAATTTGATATTTTTAAAATCAATACCGCTGTTGTTGTTCAGTGCTGTTGATTCGTTTCTGACACATAGAGACCCCACGCAAGCAGAACGAAACACTGCCCGATTCCACTCCAGCTCCACGATCCCTGCTATACTTGAGCCCATTGTCGCATCATCGTAGCCACTGTGTCAATCCATCTTCTTGAAGGCCCTCTCCTCTTTCATCGACGCTCCACCTTACCAAGCATGACATCCTTCTTCAGGGAATGCTCCCTTCTGACAACATGACCAAAGTAGGTGAGACGAAGTCTGGCCATTCTTGCTTCCAAGGAGCATTTCAGCTGTACTTCCTCCAGGACAGACCTGTTAGTTCTTTTAGCAGTCCATGGTACTTTCAGCATTCTTTGCCAACACCACAGCTTAAAAGTATTAATTCTTCTTCTGTTTCTTTATTCATTGTCCAGCTTTCACAGGCATATGAGACAATTGAAAATATCATGGCTGGTGTCAGGTGCATCTTAGCCCTCAAGGAGACATCTTTGCTTCTCAGCACTTGAAAGAGGTCCTTCGCAGCTGACTTGCCCAGTGCTATACATAGTTTAATGTCCTGACTGCTGCTTCCATTGGCGTCAATTGTAGAACCAAGCAACGTGAAGTCTTTGACAACCTCAATCTTGTCTCCATTTATCGTGATGCTGCTTATAGGTCCAGTTGTGAGGATTTTTGTTTTCTTTATATTAAGGTATAACCCATATTGAAGACTGTATTCTTCAATCTTCATCAGTAAGTGCTTCAAGTCATCCTCACTTTCAGCAAGCAAAGTTGTGTCATCTGTGTATCACAGGTTGTTAATGATTCTCCAATCTCGATGACACGTTCTTCTTCATACAGTCCAGCTTCTCGGTTTATTTGCTCAGCATATAGATTGGCCTTTGGTGGTTGGTGCATAAATTTGAATAATTTCAAATTGAGTAACTGGTCTTCCTTGTAGGTGTATGGATATTATCCTATCACTGACACCATTGTACTTCAAGAAAGATCTTGAAACATACTCTGTGATGATGAATGTCACACCACTCCTCTTCAAATCGCCATTCCCATCATAGTAGATTGTATGGTTGTCTGATTCAAAATGGCCCAAACCAGTCCATTTCAGCTCACTAATGCCTAGGATATCAATCTTTATGCTTTCCATTTCATTTCTGACAACTTCCAATTATCCTAAATTCATATTTTGTACATTCCATGTTCCAGTTATTAATGGATGTTTGCAGCTGTTTCTCCTCAATTTCAGTCATGCCACATCAGCAAACGGAGGTCTCAAAAGTTTTACCTTATCCAGATCAGTAAAACTGGTTTCACTCCGATGATGCAGCTCTTTCCCAGTGGTGTTTTGATAACCTTCCAACCTAACTGGCTCATCATCCTGCTTTGTATTGGACAATGTTTCTGGGCTATTCATAAAGTTGTGCAGTAATGTATCAGTCAGTGTTTCTTTACTATTCATAAGGGTCTCCCTGGCCAATTCTTTGATGCTTCTTCTTCTTCTTCTTTCTTTCTTTTTTTTATTGTGACTTGGGTGAAGATTTACAGAGCAAATTCACTTTCCATACAGCAGTTCACATACACTTTGTCTCATGACATTGACCACAGTTTAC
>NW_006921597.1:10528201-10528994 GCF_000298275.1 Orycteropus afer afer
GTAAACATCTTTCTGGTATTCTTTGCCTTGAGCCAAGATCCATCTGACAACAGCTATGATATCCCTTCTTCCATGTCCTCTTCTGAATCCAGCTTCACCTCTGGAAGTTCTCTGTCAATATACTACTGCAAACGTTTTTGAATTATCTTCAGTAAGATCTTTCTTACTTGTGTGCAATATTAATGATATTGTTCTATAATTTCCACATTCTGTGGGTTCACCTTTCTTTGGAATGGGTACAAATATGGATCTCTTCCAGGCAGTTGTCCAGGTAGCTGTCTTCCAAATCTCTTGGCATAACTAAATGAGTGCCTCCAATAGGGCATCCATTTGTTGAAATATCTCATTGGGTATTCCGTCAATTCCCAGACCCTTTTTCTTTGCCAATTCCTTCATTGCAGCTTTGAATTCCTCCTTCAATATCATTGGTTTTAGATCATATGCCACTTCCTGAAATGGATGAAGATCGACCAGTTCTTTTTGGTGCAGTGACTCTGTGTATTCCTGTCATCTTCTCTTAATGTTTCCTACATCATTCAATATTTTGCCCATAGAATCTCTCAATACAACTCAAGGCTTAAATTTTTTCTTCAATTCTTTCAGCTTGAGAAATGCCAAGAATGTCCTTCCCATTTGGTTTTCAAACTCCAGGTCTTTGCACATTTCATTATGGTAATTGGCTTTGTCTTCTTGAGCTGCTCTTTGAAATCTTCTGTTCAGCTCTCTTATCTTATCATTTCTTCCATTGGCTTTAGCTTCTCTCCACTCAAGGGCAAGTTTCAGAGTCTCTTCT
>NW_006921597.1:10529414-10542358 GCF_000298275.1 Orycteropus afer afer
CAAGGCCAAATTTTCCAACTACCTGTGATTCTTCCTTGTTTCCAACTTTTGCATTCCAGTCACCAGTGATAATTAACACATCCTGATTGCATGTTCGGTCAATTTCAGACTGCAGAAGTTGATAAAATCCTTCAACTTCCTCATCTTTGGCTTTGGTGGTTGGGGCATACATTTGAATAATAGTCGTATTAATGGGTCTTCCCTGTAGGCATATGGATATTATCCTATCACTGACAGCATCGTAATTCAGGAGAGATCTTGAAACATCCTTTGTGATGATGAATGCCACAACATTCTTCTTCAAACTGTCATTCCCAGCATAGTAGATCACATAGTTGTCTAATTCAAAATGGCCAAAACCAGTCCATTTCAGCTCACTAATGCCAAGGATGTCAATCTTTATACGTTTCATTTCATTTTTGACAACTTCCAATTTTCCTTGATTCATACTTCGTACATTCCATGTTCCAATGATTAATGGATGTCTACAGCTGTTTCTCTTCAATTTGAGTGGTACCACATCAGCAAATGGTGTTCTAAAAAGCTTTACCTTACCCATAGAAGTAAGGCTGGGTTTACTCAGATGATGCAGCTCTTTCTCAGTCCTAATTTGAGAGCCTTCTAACCTAACTGGACTATTCATAAAGTTGTGTGGTAATGTATCAAACAGTGTTTCTTTGCTATTCATAAGATTTTTCCTGGCCAATTATTTGAGAAGTGGAAGGCCTCTTCCTTCTTCCTAGTCTGTCTCAGTCTGTAAACTAGGATGATACCTGTGCACCATGTGCATCCCGCTAGGTTAGAAACACCAGTGGCTCAGCCTCAAAACTCACATCAACACGCCACCATGGTAGGACAAACCGACAGACAATTTGCCTCCCTGTTGAAAACCTCTTGTACCACCCTTACTTGGGTCCCTGTGGCTGACTCCTCTGTCCAGATTCCTAGGCCTTTTAATCCCCTTTCTCCCACTCTCCTGCCCTGCTGCTTTGGGTGTGCCTGATTTCTTTCTCCACACCTGGATCCCTGCAGCTGACTGCTCCTCTGTCAGGGTTCCAGGCTTTTAATCACCATTTACCTGTTCTCCCTTACTGCTGCTTGGGGTGTGCCTAATTTCCTGCTCCTTACCTGGATCTCTGTGGCTGACTGCTCCTCTGTCAGGGTTCCTGGCTTTTTTAACCCTTTTCTCCCACTCTCCCACCCTACTGCTTTGGGCGAGCCTGATTTCCCTCTCCTCACCTGGATCCCTTTGAGAATACCTAAATACAATTCTTTTGAATTCCTTATCAGAGAGTTCCAATGCTGCTTCTTCCTCATGGATGTGTTCTGGGTCTGTAACCTGTTCCCTTATTTCTATCACTTTATCTTGATTCTTTGTGTGGACTGTGATGATCTGTTGTCTCCCAGGCATCATGGTATTGTATTAAGATCTCTGTTAACTGTTTGTGAAGAGCAGCCAAGGGTGATTCAGGCTCTTCTTGGTGGTTTTTTATCGTTGGCCTATTGGTGGAAAAGGAGTTGCTGGCTCTTGCTCAGTAAGTGAAGTTGCAGGAGGTGTGGGTATGCTTGTATCTTATGGGGATTCTTGTTGTCTCCCACTCAGTTAGACAGAAATTATAATTGAATAACCATCAAAAAAACTAAAAGCACATAGACAAAAAATACACCCTGAAATTATATAGGAACAGTAACCCCCAAAAATAAAAAGTGCAGAAAAGAAGAAGAAAACAGATAAATATGCAATATCTGGGGATAGGTCACTAAGAGAAAAAAGATAGAGAAGGAGAACAATGAAGAAAGAAAACAAACTAACAAACAGGAAAGAGAGAGAAAAAAAGCAAAAACAAAACAAACAAACAAACAAAAAAACCCAACAAGTAATGGGGTTAACCACGAGAGAAAAAAAAAGAAAGAAATGAAAGTGTAAACTAGGACCTTTTCAGTCTTGTAGTGCAGGTCCAGAGAGTTCTTGGGATTACTGGAAAGCAGAACCTCTTCTTAAGCCCTTGGAATTTGGTAGAGTGCTATCTCTTTATGTTGTCTCTAGCTGCTGGTTGTGTTGATTTGTTTTGCCTTGGTTTTATGGTTTAATATTTTGAAAAGGTGAAGCTGGTGTGTTTTATTTTATTATTGATTCAGGTGTGTTGGGTTGCTCTGCTGTTTTCTTTGTGAAGGTGGAATCACTGTCTGGAATGTGGATATGTGTTTCTGTTTTTCGTAAAGAGGGTTTAGAGTTCAAAGCAGGAGGTTTTGTGGTAATTGGCTGAATATGGTTTCTTCTATTGAATGAGTGAAGTTATTGGTGGAGAAGGTGGGAGCAGAAGAAGGAAAGCTTGGTGTTGCTAGGGTTGGTTTCCAGGGTTTTGAGCAGGCTATTATTGATGATGTATTTATTTGCTAGATTGCGGCTCAACCTCAGGGAAGATTCCTATTGTTAGAGGGTCACAAATTTCTGCCAATTTCAGGCACACTCAAAGACCCCGCCTCCACGGTCCCACAGTGCCAAAGCACAGCACCAAGGCAAAATTCGCAGAACCACACTCAGCTGAGGTTCCTTTGCTCTCTGTGCCCCGTCTGCCTGCAGTGCTGATGCAATCCCACCACACTGTTAATGGTTGGCTCTGGAGTTTGTCTGTGATACCACCCACCTTCAGCACCAAAGCTGCATGCAATTTCAAGTGTGTTGGAGTCAGGGGAGTACCTGAGCAGGCTATTATTGATGACATATTTATTTGCAAGACCGTGGCTCAACCTCAGGAAAGATTCCTATTGTTAGAGGGTCACAAATTTCTGACAATTTCAGGCACACTCAAAGACCCCGCCTCCACGGCCCCACAGTGCCAAAGCACAGCTCCAAGGCAAAATTCGCAGAACCGCGCTCAGCTGAGGTTTCTTTGCTCTCTGTGCCCCGTCTGCCTGCAGTGCTGATGCAATCCCGCCAGACCATTAATGGTCAGCTCTGGAGTTTGTCTGCGATACTTCCCAGCTGCAGTGCCAAAGATGCATGCAATTTTAGCTGTGGTGGAGTCGGGGGAGTACCTGCTAGTGACCTGTGGTCCCAATAACCATGACAAAGAAAAGCACAGTGTCTCCCAGTCTGACCCAAGCCCACTTTGTGATCCGCTGGGAGGGGAGGGAGCAAGCCTTTCTGGCACAACAGTGAGATCTCCACCTGAATCTCAGCAGTGGTGCCCATGTCCGCCTGCACCCAGACCACCCAAATTACCAACAAAGTCAGCTTCTGGAGGCAGATCTCTGCCACTGCCGGCTGGAATATTGTAGTGGTCGCTAGTAAGCTGCTATAAGGTGACTTCACTCTTGGTTTGGGGATCTCTGGGGGCTTCCCTTGCCCGGCAGACAGTGACTGCCCCAGAAAGGTTTCCAATGGTCTCTCTAGGGTGCCTGTCCATCCTCCGGCAGTAGCTCTTTCCTAAATAATCTCCCTGTGACTTTCCTCTAATTCTGCTCTTCTGTGTTTGGTGCACTCTGATTCAGTGAGCTGTTCAGAGCCCCAAAGTTCCTAATTCAAACTGTTGTACCTAGTTTTCAAAGTCCTTAGATACCAGAGGGGAAAAAAAATATGCTGTTCACTGGTGAGACTCCATTTTTAATCCCCTGGCCAATTCTTTGAGAGGTGGATGGCCTCTTCTCTCTTCCTAGCCTGTCTCAGTCTTCAAGCCACCCTGAAACCTGTGCACCATGTGTACCTAGTTGGATTTGAAACACCAGTGTCACAGCCTCAAGCCTCACAGCCACACAACACCACAGAAGGACAAACTGACAGACAAGTTTGCCTCCCTTAGCTGTTCAAAACCTCACCAACCTCCCCTTACCTGGATCCCTGATGCTGCCTTCTCACTCTATCCCAGCCGCCCTGGCTTTCTCTTTCCTTTCCTCCGTTTTCCTGCCTTCCACTTGTGGGGCATGACCTGGGTTCCCTCCCCTTACCTGGATCCCTGCCGCTGCCTCCTTGCTCTGTCCCGATCCCCCTGGCTTTTCTCTCACCTGTCCCCTGCTTTCCTGCCTTGCCGCTTATGGGCATGGCCTGAGTTCTATCCACTTACCTGGATCCCTGCTGCTGCCTTCTCGCTCTGTCCCAATCTCCCTGGCCTTTCTCTCTCCTTTCCCCCATTTTCCTGCCATGCCACCTGTAGGGTTCCCTTCCCTTACCTGGATCTCTGTTGCTGCCTCCCCCCCCAAAAAAAATCAATACTATAATTAGTCTATTTACAATATAATGACATGATTCATTAAAAAAATCAATTCCTGACACATACAGATAACAACACAGCCTGTTGTTGCTGTTGTTAGGCACCGTCAAGTCTGCTCTGACTCATAGTGACTCTATGTACAACAGAATGAAACACTGCCCAGTCCACTGCCAGCCTCACAATCCTTGCCATACCTGAGCCCATCATTGTACCCACTGTGTCAATCCATCTCATTCAGAGCCTTCCCCTTTTTTGTTGACCCTACACTTTACCAAGCATGATACCCTTCTCCAGGGAATGGTCCCTTCTGACAACATGACCAAAGTAGGTGAGACGATGTCTGGCCATTGTCACTTCCAAGGAGCATTTCAGCTGCACTTCTTCCAGGATAGATTTGTTCATTCTTTTGGAAATCCATTGTACTTTCAGTATTCTTCGCCAACACCACAACTCAAAAGCATTGATTCTTCTTCAATTTTCCTTGTTCATTGTCCAGCTCTCACATGCATATGAGGCAACTGAAAATACCATGGCTTGGGTTAGGCTCATCTTAGTCTTCAAGGAGGCATCTTTGCCCCTCAGCACTTGACAGAGGTCTTTTGCAGCTGATTTGCCCAGTAAAATACATTGCCTGATGTCTTGACTTCTGCTACCATTGGTGTTGATTGTGGAACCAAGTAATATGAAATCTTTAACAACTTCGATCTTTTCTCCATTTATTGTGATGCTGCTTATTGATGCAGTTATGAGGATTTTCATTTTCTTTTTGTTGAGATGTAGTCCATACTATACAGTGAAGTCTTTAATCTTCATCAGTAAGTGCTTCAAGTCATCCTCACTTTCAGCAAGCAAAATTGTGTCGTCAGTTTACCACAGGTTGCTAATGAGTCCTCCTCCAATCCTGATGCCACATTCTTCTTCATATAGTCTAGCAACTCGAGGCTTGAGTTTTTTCTTCAGCTTTTTCAGCTTGAGAAATGCCAAGTGTGTTCTTCTGTTTTAGTTTTCTAACTCCAGATCATTGCACATTTCATTATAATAATTGACCTTGTCTTCTTGAGCTGGTCTTTGAAATCTTCTGTTCAGCTCTTTTATTTCAGCACTTCTTCCTTTCATTTTAGCTACTCTCCATTCAAGGACAAGTTTCAGAGTCTCTTCTGACATTCATTCTGGTCTTTTCTTCTTTTCCAGTCTTTTTAATGACCTTTTGCTTTCTTCATGGATGATGTTCTTGATATTATACCACAATTCTTCTGGTTTTCCATCATTGGTGTTCAATGCATCAAATCTATTCTTTAAATGGTCTCTAAATTCAGGAGGGACATAATCAAGGTCATATATTGGCTCTTATGGATTGTTTTAATTGTCTTCAACTTCAACCTGAACTTGCATATGAGCAGTTGATGGTCTGTTCCACAGTCAGCTCTTGGCCTTATTTTGGCTGAAGATATTGAGCATCTCCATTGCATCTTTTCACAGACGTAGTCAATCTGATTCTTGTGTACCCCATCCAATGAAGTCCATGTGTATAGCCCTCATTTGTGTAGTTGAAAAAAGGCATTTGCAATGAATCAGTCACTGGTCTTGCAAAAGTCTATCATTCCTAGCATTATTTCTATCACCAAAGCCATATTTTCCAACTACTGGTGATTCTTCTTTGTTTCCAACTTTTGCATTCCAATCACCAGTGATAATCAAAACATCTTGTTTACATGTTAGGTCAATGTCAGACTGCAGAAATTGGTTAAAATCTTACTTCATCTTTGACTTTGGTGGTTGGTGGGTAAATTTGAATAGTAGTGGAATTAACTGGTCTTCCTTGTAGGCATATGGATATTCTCCTATCACTGACAGCATTGTACTTCAGGATAGATCTTGATACATTCTTTGTGATGATGAGTGCCACATCATTCTTAATCTGTCATTCCTGTCATAGTAGATCATATATTTGTCTGATTCAAAATGGCCAAAACCAGTCCACTTCAGTTCACTAATGCTTAGGATACCAATCTTTATGAGTTCAATTTCATTTTTACAACTTCCAATTTTCGTAGATTCATACTTTGTATATTCCATGTTCTGATTTTTAATTGATGTTTGCTGCTGTTTCTTCCCATTTTGAATCATGCCTCATCAGCAAATGGAAGTTCTGAAAGCTTTACTCTATCCACATTATTAAGGCTGTGCAAAAATGGCAAAGAGGCCACATGTTCAGGCTCCTCTAACCCTACAAGAGGAAGACAGGATTACCAGCAGTAACCCAAGGCCTATTACTGCAAGGCCAGACATACTGCCTCCCTCCAGCCCTTTCACCAACCCTTTCTCCCAAAGCACCCACCACCTCTCTCCTGGGTTCAATAATTCACTGCAGTGGCCACACAGAACTCACAGATTATGAGGTTTATTAGGGAAGCACCAGGCTACAATTTGAGTTCAGGAAAAATGCTCAGTCTCTCTCCACAGCCCACCGTCTCTCAGTCAAGTCTCTCATAGTCTCTCCCCCAGCAGTGCACGTCCCTCGGTGTCTTACTCAGCAATGCATGTCTCTTGCATCTCTTTCCCAGCAGCACATGTCTCTTTCAGGGGTGCGTGTCTCTTTCAGCATCACGTCTTCTTCAACCAGCAGTCAGAGAGAGAGAGTTCTGTCCCTAGGAGGCCTCCTTTTGAGCTTGGCAGAGTGGCCAAACTAGCCAATCATAGCATCAGAACTCTAAGCACGTGAGAGAGAGAGTGGGAACCTCCCAGAACATTGTATTGTGCCACACCCACCAGAAATAATCCAGGTGGGCGACTTTAGCAATCAGGATCTCCTCAGTTGCTAATAGCAATTCCTACCTTGGAGTTTACAAAGACTTATGGGTAGAAAAGCCACACTAAGTAATTTACTACACCGCAGGCTGGCTCTACTCTGAGGAGGCAACTCTTCCCCAGTCATGTTTTGAGTGCCCCCAACCTGAGGGGCTCATTTTGGACAATGTTTCAGGGCTGTTCATCAATTTCATGGTGTTTCACTGTTATTCATAAGGTTTTAATTGGCCAATTCTTTAAGGAGTGAATGGTCCCTTCCTTCTTCTGAGTCTCCCTTAGTCTGTAAGCTCTGCAGAAACTTGTCTACCATGGGTGACCCTGCTGGTATTTGAAATACCAGTGGCACAGCCTATAGCCTCACAGCAACACACAAGTCATCACAGTATGACAAACTGACAGAAGAGTGGTGGTCACACAGCCTATTACCTAGTAATATGTCCATATTAAAGTTGTACAAGTAACATCTCATCCCTTCAGTGTCCCTGTGACTGTGTAAACTCATTTGGAAATAAGACAAAAAGTCTAAACTTAAGGCCCTTGCTTCCTGGCCAGTTGGCCAGGCCTGTGATAGCTCCTGAGCTAGACATTCTGGTCCAGAGTGACCTGTTCTCATGGTCCGATCATCTGCCCATGGATGATTGCATGCTTCTAGCAAGTTACCTTCTCCGGGGCAGGACCTACCACCTTCAGGCTCTGCCTTATCCTCACCCACAACCAAGAGATCTGTCTTTCTTTGCTGTCCAGGGTTTGCAGTTGTTGTTAGCTGCCATAAAGTCAGGCTCCAACTCATGGCAACCCCACACAGTATGGAACAAAATGCTGCCTGGTCCGGTGCCATCCCTATGGTTGGTTGTAGATCAGACCATTATAATCCATAGGGCTTTTATTGGCTAATTTTATTAGATCACCAGGCCTTTCTTCCTAGCTCACCTTAGTCTGGGAAATTTGCTGAAACCTGTTCAGCTTCACTGTAACAGGCAAATCACCACTGATAGATGGGTAGTGGCTGTTCATGAGGTGCATTGACCATGGATTGAACTTGTGTTTCTTGCATGAAGGTGAGGATTCTACCACTGCTCCCTGCCCAGTGTTTTTTTTTTTTTTTTCTCTCCCTTCCTCCTCCCAACCTTCCTCCTCCCAGACTACAAGGGCTCCTCTAGGAGACATTGTTGTCTCTCTTCACAGGCAGTTAGTCTTTCCTACTATAAACACCAATAGCAACTGGAACAATTAACATTTGTACAGTGAATTACAGTTTGCAGAGCACTTGCACTGACACTTTCTCATCTGAGCCTCACATAGAATAAATCATTATTATTTCAATGTGGTTATTATTATGATTTCAAATTTACACATGAGCAACAAGGCTCTTAGAGGTGAAGTAACTTGTCTGAGATCAAACAACCATTAAGTGGATGATCCAGGACTCAAATGCAGGTATTCTGATGCTGACTCCCATTTTCCTTCCATTCTGTCAAAGCCCTATTCCTGTGGGTAGACAGAGTGGCACCTCTTCTTCATACACAAGTAATTATCACGATGATTGTTGTCATTGTTCACCAGCTTGAATTCACTCAGTATGTTTCATTTTCTTTTCCATGAAAATAATTTTGTATTTACACAATAGGACTTTGTAGTGGGAACCTTCTGGGAATTATTATGTGTTTGAACCTCATTTTACCCATTAGTTTCTACTTATTCTATGTTTAAAGTATAATAATAATATAATAATTACTGTAATTACAGCAATAGAGAACAGTGTAAGTTTATGGCATTTGGTACTTCACAGTTTATGAGGTACTTTAACATATATAATCTCAGAGAGATTAAATGGCTATTCTACATTCTTTCATGTTACCAGGAGGGACCAGTCCCTGGAGAAGGACATCAAGCTTGGTAAAGGGTGAATGAAAAAGAGGAAGAACCTCAGGAGATGGCTTGATACAGTGACTGCAACAATGGGATCAAACGTAGCAACTATTGTGAAAGTGATGCAAGATCAGCCAGTGTTTCGTTCCGTTGTCCATAAGGTTGCTATCAGTTGGAATCAACTGGATGGCAATTAACAACAACAACAACAACAACATATTCTTTCAACAAATAAGAGTTGCTCTGTGATCTGAGCTCAAGGTTTTGGCTTTGTTCAGCATCTTTTCTAGTACCTCTAGTTGTAATGGAAATGGAAGACTGAATTTGAATTCAGCCTCTATTACTTACTCTGTGATGTAGGGCAGTGCTTCTGAAACTTTAGCATGTGCAGAAATCACATGAAGAGCTGTTAAAACTCAGATTCTTGGGTCCCACCATCCTTTTCAGTTGATCTAAAATGGAGCCCAAGAATTTGCATTTCTAACAAGCTTCCAGTTTACTGTTGATACTTCCTAATCTATGGCCCACACTTTGAGAAGCACTGATAGAAGGAAGGTGACTCACAACTTAAGCCTTAGTTTCATCATCTCTAGAGGGGTTAATAGTGTTATATGCCTCAGAGGATAAAATGAAATAATGCATGTAAAAGGTCTTTTTGAATAAGTAGTGGTTGCTAGTGTTGCTATAGGTCCCTGGGTGGCACAAACTACTAACTTAGAGGTTGGCCGTTCGAACTCATCCAGCAGTGCCATGAAAGAAAGGCCTGGTGACCACTTCCATAAAGACTACAGTCAAGAAAACTCTCTGGAGCAGTTCTATTCTGTAACATATGGTGTCACTACGAGTTGGAATTGACTTGCCAGCAGTGTGTTTGGTGTTTTTGGTTTAGTGTTGTTATTATTAGTAGTATCCACTGCCTATAATGTAAAATGCAAAGTATATCTGAAAGTTAAAAAAAAAAACTATACTAAAAGTATGCCATAATGGGCATTTGCTAAATCAAGTTCACTGTCTTGCACAACTCTCATGATATTCTATGCACATGGGGTCCATGGATTTGTGTAACATGCAGATATTGGCTAAATGAGAAATGCTCCACTCAACTCTGTTACTTCAAATTTGTAGTATGAGTTCCACTCAAAATTCAACCCAAGCTAAGAATACCTCTCCAACAGTAACGGTTTATCAGCACAGATGGTTTTCCCTCTGTGGCAGCTGCACTGACCCAGGAGTGTGATTATACCTCCCCATGTTGGAACACTGACAAGGATGGGGAGAAAGAGGGGAAGGAAACCTGTGTCAGATTACTCAATAAACAAGGTAAGTACAGGCTTACTCTGCTTACTTAATAATCTATAGTGAACAATTTCACACTTTTTCACCACATCAAAGATCCTGCTTCTAGGTATGGCTGGTATCTGTCTCTCTTTCAACCCCATAGCACCTTCCTACAGAATCAAAGCCTCTTTTCAAATTTACAATCCCTGAAGGAAAGGAGTACCCACTAAGCAAGGTAAGCATGGGCTTACTTGTGCTTACTTATCTGTGGTGAACAATTTCACAACTGTGAGCAGTTTCACTTGGTTCACAGATTAGTAGTTAAGCACAAAAAACCCGTGCTTTCCTTGCTGATTGGGTAATCCACCCCTGGACACCTCATATCCCTGTCCTTACCCACTGTCATCCTGACCTTCTGTTTTCACATGAGCCTTAGCCAAGCAGCCAGACAGGAGTGCCAAGATTGTCTTCCTTTGCTTACTCTGGTCCAAGGCTTCCTGGACACTTGGGAATGCCAACAAGGCTCAGCCAGTGAAAGGGAATTGGAGCCAGGGAAAAGGGCCCCTCAAGCCACATGTTGGTTAATCAACCTCTGCATGACAGAAAATCAGTCCCATAGAGATTCATGTATTCCTGAGCTTTGGAGTTATTTCATGTTGGGTTTACATCTGGGCTCTGTCATTTGTTAGCATTATGAATTCTGCAAGTAGTTTTGTCTCCTTGAGACACAGTTTTTAAAAATATTATCCAAGTGTCTGGTGTTGTCAGTAAATGGCAGCTATTATTATTATTAATAATATCCATCCAATAAAGATTTGTTGTGCATGTTCTATGTGCAAAACAATATGTTAGGCACTTACGATACAGAGATTAAAAAGACCTCAAGCTTGTCTCAGGGAAGACTGCAGTCCAGGTGGGGGAGTAGGGGTGGAGGTGGGGGACAGCAATTAAGCATAACCCATGTTTCAGGTTTGAAGAAGGGATATTGGCAGAGAATGATAGGATCATGTTCTCCTCAAAGTATCGGCTTTCTGATTCCTAACTCCTGCCCCTCCATGTACCCTACCAATACTGAAGAGCAAATCCAATTGTCCACAATTACAGGACCAAAACACACAAAGAAACAATCCAGCTGCCCTGGAGTGGATTTCAACTCACAGTCACCCGTGTATAATAGAGTAGAACTGCCCCCCATAGAGTTTTCTGTGGCTGAATTTGTGGAAGTAGATGGCTAGGCCTTCCTTCTGGGGTGACTCTAGGTGGACTTGAACCTTCAATCTTTAGCTTAGCAGCTGAGCATGTTAACCATTTGAACCACCCAGGGACTCTGTTTAAAGGACAGCTTAGACTTCTTGTCCTATGTCAATATGCCCTAAGCATCCCTGATCTCCAGCCTGCCTGAGCCTTTGCCAGTCAAAAGCAACATCCACTAGTATGAACTTACACTCTCTACTCAGCATTCCCTGTCCACTCAAGGCGTTTCATTCAGGTTTGGAAAGTTACAGGCTGACGCAGCTCTGAAGGTTTGTTTGACTTCTTTATTATTATTATTTTTCAGTGTTTCGTTTCTTTCCTTTTAGGATCTGTGCCCTAGTTGTTCTGGGAAACTTGTGACCTCTCTGTGTTTTTAATTAGAAGATGTCATTTTTCCATGGCAACCTATCTTAATGTCCTAAATAGAGAATCTGTAAAATCAGTTTCTCTATGAAAGGCCAAGCAGTGGGACAGGAGGCTGCTCAGCCAGTGGGTGCCCAGGCTTGGTGGCTCCACCACTGGGGGATGGTTCTCCCACCAGAGAAGTACCACTAGGGGCTCATGCTAAAATAGGCCTGCAATGGAATCTTTTAAGACTTATGGAATGTTATCAATCTGTGTATCTTAATGGATTGTGTTCACATACGTCAAAACTCATCAATTTGTATACATTAAATGATTGTAGTTTATGGCACATAAATGAAATCTCGATAAAGTTTAAATGTATGCAGAAAAAAAAAAGAAAAGAAAAGAAAAACCTAGGCCTGCACCACAGTGGATCCAGACAGGACCTTCCTGGACTGGGTTCATAAAAGGCAGTTCTTGTCAATTGTGTGGAGGAATTTGGACTTTCTGTCTGGCATGGGAACAAAACCATGTCAGCCATGAACTATGGTGTCTCCAGGGCCCATGGCCCATAGGTAATAACTGACAGAAGCCAGGAAAACATTGATGGGAAACATTTGAAATCAAACCACGCTCCATGGCAACCAAATGTGAACTGGCCCTTTCACCCCAGCACCTCACCTCCTAAAAGGAATAAGTGTTTTCAGGAAATGATGAAGGGTATCAAGAAATTCTGTCCCACCCTTTGCAAGTCAGTGCTGAGAAAATTGTAGTTAAATCATTTGGCAGAAAGTGGTCAGTTTCAAAGAGGATGACATAAATTGCATAATTCTGGTTTTCCTTTCTTTAATTTTTGTAAAACCACCACTGCCATTTGGTAAGACAATTGTGTTGATAAACGAAAGTTATCCTGACCACAGAGATTTTATTGATGCATTTCAAAATTAAGTGGTAAAATTAAAATTCTCTGTATTTGATCAAGATACAGGGCACCATGAGAAACACAAAAGTGACCCACTCATTATTAGTAAACATTATTGAAAATCCAATAGGCACTGTCTTAGCCTGGGTTGTCTAGAGAAGCCAAACCATATATATATATATATATATATATATATATATATATATAAGCTCTGGTAGCATAGTGCCTAAGGCACTTGACTGCTAACCAGAAGGCTG
>NW_006921597.1:10542576-10553936 GCF_000298275.1 Orycteropus afer afer
TCACACAGTTGTAGAGGATGGCAAGTCCCAAGTCCAGGGATCCAACATCAAGCTAGAGGCTTCTCCTTGCTCACACAGCTACAGTGGCTGATGAACTCAAGATCCACAGGCAATACAGCAGACTTCTGAATTCAGAGACTGATGAATCCAAGATCAGCAAGTAATATGGCAGATTGTTGGCTCACAGGCTAAAACAACAACAATCCTAAGGTTGGCAAACAATATAGGAGACCACTGCATTGGTTCAAGTCCAGGAACCAGAGATGATGATGAGCCAGATGCAGGATCCAGATCCACCAGAAATCTAGAGATCTTTGCCAGAATGTCCATATATATTGGAAGCAGGCCAGAGTCCTGAGGAAACTCCCTTTCAACTGACTAGCTGCTCATAGCATACGTCATCATGGGGGTTATTACATTTTATCAGATCTCATTATGGGGATGACCACATCTTAACTGCTAAACCACTGAGAATCATGGCTCAGCCAAGTTGACACACAACTTTAGCTATCACAGGCACCAATAACAATAGCACCAACAATAGCTAGCATTTGTTGATTGCTTATATATGTATTATATATATTAAAAAAAAAACCTCACTGCCATCGAGTCAATTACGACTCATAGCAACCCCTCCTTGGGTTTCCAAGGTAGAATCTCTACAGAAGTAGATTGCCTAATCTTCCTTCTGAGGAGTGGCTGGTGGGTTTCAACCACCAGCCTTCTGGTTAACAGTTAAATGCCTTAGGTGTTATGCCACCAGAGCTCCCATATATGCATTATAAATGCGTTAATTTATTTAAACCAATCCCACTGCCATTCAGCCAATTCTGACTCATAGTGACCCTGTAAGACTGGGTAGAACTGCCCCATAGGGTATCCAAGGCTGGAATCTTTCCAGAAGCAGATTGCCACATCCTTCTTCCTCAGAGCAGCTAGTAAGTTCAAACCTCTGACATTTCAGTTAGCAGTCAAGTGCTTAATCGTGGCACCACCCAGGGCTTCTTGTGTATTAATTAGGCACACATGAGTAGCAAGGATTGTGAGGCTGGAGCAGGACCGGGCAGTGTGTTGTTCTGTTGTACATAGGGTCACTATGAGTCGGAGCTGACTCGACAGCATCTAACAACAACAGCAACAATAATAGTAGTAATAGCTGACATTGACTCCCCATTATGCACCAAGAACTGTTCTAAGTGCTTTCATTTTAACTAATTTATATTCACTCTTGTTTTCAACCTCATGATTGCATGCATAATTTCTTTCAGAAGGATCAGCACAGGCTGGTCCCTATGAGGCAGAGTTTAAAGATGTCCCAAATGTCCAGCTTTTCCAAACTACTGAACCACTGCATCGTCTCTAACATTAACTACTCCTCTTTTCCTCAGTACTCTCCCTCCCATCTTCCAAAAAACTCCAAACTCACTACCATCAAGTCAATTCTGACTCATAGTGACTCCCACTGGGTTTCCCAGGCTGTCAAGCTTTATGGAAGCAAACTGCCTCATCTTTCTTCTGTGGAGTGGCTGGTGTGTTTGAACTACTGATCTTTTGGTTAGTACCAAATGCCTTAATTGTTATACCACCAGAGCTCCCTCCCATGTTAGGGTTCCATAATTTGCTGCAACATCTCACAAAATTCATGAACAACCAAGGGAAGGGCTCACATGGTTATAGAGCCTGGTAAGTCCCATATCCATGGATCAAGGGTCATTCTGGAGGATTCCAGACTTACATGATTGCAGGGGCTAGAAAACCCAAATTAGTAGATAAGATCTCAGGCTGGTGGCTCATAAGGCTGTCAAACCTGGTGAGTCAAGTCAGATGATAGGTTGCTGGCTCAAGTCCCAAGAACCAGAGGTCAGATGATGACGAACCAGATGCAGGATCCAGAACAAGAGAGAGAACTTTGCCAGAGCATTTGTATATATTGGATGCAGACCATACCCTCAAGGAAACTAAGGGTGGTGACGTGAGTCATACTCTCTAGTAAGGTGGTGACTCAAGATACATCCCACCCTATTCCTGCCTCATTAACATAATGGACAACTCACTCCAAAATGGGGCTATAACCACAGGCATAGAGGCTAGAATGTACAATACATAACAAAATGGAGGACTATGGCTAGAAGGGCCATATTAAGTAATTCACTCTCCTGCAATGACCCTTAGATACTTTTCAAGGCTGGAACCAATTCTACCATCCTGGCTCAAGTTTTGGCCCAAAATAGATACCCCTGTAAGGTGAACAGTGATACCAGAGAGATACACACTACCTATAACAACCTACCATAGAGATCAAAAGGGCAGTATTTGCTGGGATAAAGCTCAGAAGGCAGGAAAAGATAGGAAAGAAGGATGAATGGAAATGGTAAACACAAAGAGGAAGTGGGAAGAGTGGTGTTACATTGTGAGGACTGTAAGCAATGTCACAAATCAAAATGTGTATGAATTGTTGAATGGAAAAACAATTTGCTCTGTAAACTTTCAGTAAAATCAAAAGTAAAAAGTAAAAAAAAAAGGACAATCAAAGACTCAGGAAACAGTTACTCCAAAATATCCTTTGTCAAGGCTGTATATACTCATGATGTAGTCCCATTTGCTTTTCCACACCTGTTTAGTTTGCGTGTCTATATATTCACTTGTACATTATTGCTATTATTGTTATTGGAAGATTGTGTATGTAATAGTATTCACCTTTGTTTAACTCCCGGGCTCCTCCTAGTATCTGCCTTTGCCTGGAACATTTTGTGCTGACCTCCCCCTTATTGTATATTGCTTTTGCCTTCACCCAAGTTATTCTTGTCTTGTCTATCCTCTGTTAGTGATTTACTCTCCCTTCCCCTGCCCCTCTGGTAACCTTCAAAAAAAAAACGTTTCTTTTTGTGAGTAAACCTTTTATTGACTTTTTATAGTAGTGACTTCATTCAATATTTGTCCTTTAGTGGTTGACTAATTTCATTCAGCACGTCCTCCACGTTCATCCACGTTATGAGGTGTTTTGCAGATTCATCATTATTCTTTAACCTTGCATAATATTCTATATACCATAGTTTGCTTACCCATTCATCTGTTGATGGGCACTTAGATTGTTTCCATCTTTTTGCTATTGTGAATAACACACTGATAATTGTTGGGTCATATGGTATTTCTATTTCCTTTTTTAAGGAAGCACCATACTATTTTTTTTTTTTAAATGATTGCACCATTTTACAGTCCTATCAGCGGTGTATGAGGGTTCCAATCTCTCCACACCCTCCCTAGCCTTTGCTGTTTTCTTTCTAACTTTTTATTGTGATTTTAGTGAAAGTTTAAGAGCAAATTGGTTTTCCATTCAATGATTAGTACCCCTTTTGTTTCGTGACATTGATTGCAATCCACACAGTGTAATGGTTCTCTTCCTACTTCTTCCTTGTGTTTCCTGTTTCCATTCATCCTTCTTTTCTATCCCTTTCTGTGCTCTCATCTTTATTTCTGGGCAAATCTACTCTTTTGATCTTGTGTAGCTGATTGTTCTAACAAGTGTACACCCCTCTAATGTTATTGTTCCCTCTATGGGCCCAACCATTGCTTGGATGAAAGTTGAGCCAAGGGGGTGAGTTTAGCTCCAGGCTTGAAGGGTGACTAAGGGTCACAGTCTCAGGGATTTCACTAGTCTCTGTCGGACCAGAAAGCCTGTTTTTCTTTTTTTTTTTTTTTATGATTTTTATGATTTGAGTTTTGTTCCACATTTTTCTCCCACTCTACACATGACTTTTTATTGTGATCCCTTTCAGCGTGGTCAGTAGTAGTAGCCAGGCACCATCTACTTCTGGTTCATGGTCCTGGAGGCTGGGGTATGCATGGTCCATCAGTCCTTCGGACTATTTGTTTCCATGTGTCTTTTCTTTTATTTCCCTCACTTTTCTTTGCTCAGGACAGAGGGAGACAAATAGTTGCACCTTAGATGGCTGCTTCCTAGCCTTTAAGACCCCAGCTAGTCCTCACCACAGTAGGCTATAGATCAATGACTTTGTGAAGTCTGTTATACCAGTTGAGGTGGCTTTCCCTCAACACTGTGGTTTCAAGCCTCAAGTCCAATGACTTATTACCTCAAGGTATTTGGTTGCTAAGAAGTTTTCTTAACTTTGTCCTCAAATTGCTCTACTAAACCAAACACTCTGCCGTCAAGTTGATTCGACTCATAATGACCCCTCCATGGATTTCCAAGGCAGTATCTCTACAATAGTTGTTGTTGTTGTTGTTAAGTGCCGTCGAGTCGTTTCCGACTCATAGCAACCCCACGCACAGCAGAACGAAACACTGCCCAATCCCGCGCCAGCCCCACAATCCCTGCTATACTTGATCCCATCATCGCAGCCACAGTATCAATCCATCTCGTTGAAGGCCTGCCCCTCTTTCATCAACCCTCCACCCTACCAAGCATGACATCCTTCTCCAGGGAATGGTCCCTTCTTACAACATGACCAAAATAGGTGAGACGATACAATAGTAGACTACCCAATCTTCCTTCCAAGGAGTAGCTGGAGGGTTTGAACCACCAGCCTTCTGGTTAGCAGTTAAATGCCTTAAGAACTATGCCACCAGAGCTCCCTTGCTCTACTATATGTGTGGATATATTTACATCACATATAAATATGTGTGTAGAAAAACCTTCTGCCAATTGTATATGTGGTCGTGGGTATAATCCCATTCACCAACCCATGCTTGCTCAGCTTGCCTGTCTGCCTGTGTATCCACTGGTAGATTGTTGTTTGCAATTACTAGTATTGCATGATTGCATATGTTTTAGTGTTTACTTTTGTTGTCTGTAACTCTTGTGCACCACTCTGTGTCTTCCTGTGGCTTAGTGATTTTGTGCTGATCATTCTCTTATTGTGTATTGCCTTTCCCTTCATCCAAATTAATATGTGTTTGTTGTTTAATTAGTGATTTCCCCTCCCCTGCCCTTCTATCCCTGGTAACTATTAAAGAATATTTCTTTCTGTGTATAAATCTTTTCTGGTCTTTTTATAAAAGTGGGCTCATGTAGTATGTGTTCTTTTGTGATTGGCTTATTTCACTCAGTGTAATGTCCCCCTTCATCCATGTTATGAGTTATTTTGCAGATTCTTCATTATTCTTTAACATTCTGTAGTATTCCATGGTGTATGTGATAGTTGAGGTTGTGTGCCAACTTAGCTGGACCACGATTCTGAGTGGCTTAAGCAATTGTGATATGTTTATTCCCATGATGAGATCAGATGTATATGCGTTGAGCATCCAATCCATTGAAAAGGAATTTCTCTAGGGGTGTGGCCTGCTTGCCATATATATGGACATCCTGGGAAAACGAGACATTCTTCGGTGGATCTGGATCCTGTTGTGCTGCCTACAACTGTCTGTGAATGAACAATTCACCAGTCTGCCTCGTGATCTTGGATTCATCATCTGCCAGAGTCAACAGCCAGTATACTGCCTGCCAACCTTGAGCTCTTCAGCCCCTGAGCTGTGTCAGCTGGGAAAAGCCTCTAGTTTGACGTTTGATCCAGGTACTTGGGACTTGCCAGCTTCTAAGGCTGGTGGTTCAAACCCACCAGCCACTCCTAGGAAGGAAGGTTGGGCAATCCTACTTCTGTAATGATACTGCCTCGGAAACCCAAGGAGGAGTCGCTATGAGTCAGGGCCGACTCGAGGGCACATAACAACAACAACAACATAACTGTGTCAGCCATTTTCCTAAGACAAAATTCTCTCTCTCTCTCTAAGCTTTTCTGGTTTTGCTTCTCTAAAGAACCCATCCTAACACAGTGTATATGTACCCTCATTTATTTAACCATTGATGGGTACTTAGGTTGTTTCCATCTTTTTGCTGTTGTGAATAATGTGTGATGAACATGGATATATATATATATATATATATATATATATATATGTTCATGTCACAGATCTTATTTCTCTAAGATTTATACTTAGAAGTAAGATTACTGGGTCAAATGGCATTACTATTTCAACTTTTAGGAGCTCTGATAGAATAGTGCCTAAGGGACTTGACTGCTAACCAGAAGGCTGGTGGTTCAAACCCACCAGCCACTCCTCAGAAGGAAGATTGGGCAATCTACTTCTGTAGTGGTACTGTCTCAGAAACGCACTGAGGGGTTGCTATGAGTCAGGTCCAACTCGATGGCAAACAACAACAACAACAACATTTCAACTTTTAAAAGAAGCACCATGCCATTTTCCACAGTGGTTGGACCATTTCACAGTTCCATCAGTGGTGAATGAGATTTCCAGTCTCTCCACACCCTAGCCAGCATTTGCTCTTTTCTGTCATATTGAACTTTGTTATCATTGTTGGGGTAAGATGCTATCTCATTGCTTTGATTTACATCTCTCTAATGACTACCAAAAAGATGTTCGTCTGTATTTTGTTGACTATGGAAAGGCACTTGACTTTGTGGAACATAAAAAATAATGGACAACATTGAGAAGAATGGAAATTCCAGAATACTTAATTGTGCTCATGAGGAACCTGTACATAGACCAATAGATAGTTGTTCAAATAGAACAAGGGGTTACTCCATAGTTTAAAATCAGGAAAGGTGTGTGTCAGGGTTGTATCCTTTCACCATACTTAATCAATCTATATGCTGAGCAAATAATATGAGAAAATGGACTCTATGAAGATTACAGCATCAGGATTGGAGAAAGACTCATTAACAACTTGTGATATGCAGATTACACAATTTGGCTTGCTGAAAGTGAAAAGGACTTCAATCATTTACCGATGAAGATTAAAGACTACAGCCTTCAGAATGCATTACTCTCAACATAAAGAAAACAAAAATCCTCACATCTGGACCAATATGCAACATCATGATAAGCAGGGAAAGATTGATGTTATCAAGGATTTAATTTTACATGGATCCACAATCAACACCCATGGAAGCACCAGGCAAGAAATCAAATGATGTATTGCATTGGGCAAATCTGCTGCAAGAGATCTCTTTAAAGTGTTTCAGCCCTTTGTATATAGAGATGCTATGAGTCAGAAATGACTCAACAACACTTAACAACAACAATGGATAATTATTGTGATAATTTCTTTATGTGTTTTTCAACCACCTGAATGCCTTCTTTGGTGATGCATCTGTTCAGGTCCTTTGCCCATTTTTTAATTGGATTGTTTATCTTTCTATTATAGAAGAGGTGTTGACGTTTTTTCTTTAAAAGGGGTTAGAGATTAATCCCTTCTCTGCTATGTCATAGCCAATTTTTTCCCTCAGTCTGTAGGTTCTCTTTTGATGCCCATAACTTTAATTTTTAGGAAGTCCCAATCATCTAATTTATCTTACACTGTTTATGCAATTTTAGTTATGTTTAATAGTGTATTTATGTCATATATGACCCCTAACTTTGCCCTTATTTTTTCTTTGATGATCTTTATGATTTTAGGTTTATATTTAGGTCTTTGATCCATTTTGAGTTAGCTTTTTGTATATAGGGAGAGATACAGATCCTGTTAGGAGCTCTGGTAGCATAGTGGCTAAAGCACTTGACTGCTAACCAGAAGGCTGGTGGTTCAAACCCACCAGCCACTCCTCGGAAGGAAGGTTGGGCAATCCTACTTCCGTAGTGATACTGCCTCGGAAACCCAAGGAGGGGTCACTATGAGTCGGGGCCGACTCGACGGCACATAACAACAACAACAACAACACAGATCCTGTTCCATTTTTCTGCAAATGAATATACATGTTTTCCAGCACCATTTGTTAAACAGATTATCTCTTCCTCATTTAGTGAGTTTCAGTCCTTTATCAAAGATCAGTTGTCCATAGGTGGATGGATTTACTTCTGGATTCCCAATTTTGTTCCATTGATCTATGTGTCTGTCATTGAACCAATATCAGGCTGTTTTGGCTACCTTGGATGCATAGTAGTTTTGAGATCAGGTTGTGTGAGGCCTCCAAATTTGCTCTTCTTAGTAGTGCTTTACTTTTCTGGGGTCTATTTCCTTTCCATATAAAGTTGATGATTACTTTTTCCATCTCTTTAAAGAATGATTATGGATTCTGGATCAAGATTGTATTACATCTGTAGATTACTTTGAGTAGTATTGCTATTTACACAATGTCAAATCTTCCTACTCATGAACATGGTATATTCTTCCATTTACATAGGCCTGTTTTGGTTCCTTGTAGTAGTGTTTTGTAGTTTTCCTTGTATAGGTCATTTTTATCTCTGGTTAGATTTATTCTATATCTTTTGGGTGGCTATTACAAATGATATTGTTTTCCTTATTTCCTTTTCAGACTTCTCTTTGTTAGTGTAGAGGAATCTGACTGATTTTTCTGTGTTGATGTATCTTGCCACTTTTCTGAATCCTATTAGTTCTAATAGTTTTCTTATTGAGTTTCTAGGATTTTCTATGTATAAGATCATGCCATCTGCAAATAGAGATAGTTTTACTCCTTCTTTGCCAATTTGGATGCATTTTAGTTCCCTTTATTGGTCTGGCTAGGACTTCCAATAAAATATCGAATAAAAGTGGTGATAAAAGACATCCTGTCTGGTTCCCATTTGGAAGGGGAATGCTTTCAGTCTGCCTCCACTGAGAATAATGTTGGCTGTTAGCTTTATATATATGCTCTTATATAAATTGAGAAAATTCCCTTCTATTCCTATTTTGCTAAGCTTTTTTTTTTTTTTTAAATCAAGAATGAGTGTTGAATTTTGTCAAATGCCTTTTCTGCATTGGTTGATGTGATCATGTGGTTCTTTTCCTTTATTTTATTTATGTAGTGGTTTAGGTTGATTGTTTTTTTTTTTAATGCATCCATGCATACCATGAATTCCATTTGGTAATGATATGTTGTTAGATTTTATTGGCTAGGATCTTGCTCAGAATATTTTTCATCTATGTTTGTGAGGTATACTGGTGTATAATTTTCTTTTTTAGTGATGTGTTTGCCTGGTTTTGGTATCAGGGTTATACTTGTTTCATAGAATGAATTTGGGAGTATTCCACCCTTTTCTATGTTCTGGAATATTTGAATAGTATTGGTGTCAGCTCTTCTCTGAATGTTTAGTAGAATTCACCAGTGAAACCATCTGGGCCAGGACTTTTCTTGGTGGGAAGTTTTTTTATGATCTCTTCAGTTTTTTGCTTTTGCGATGTATCTGTCCCACTTTTCCACCTGAATTTTGTTAATTTGGGTAGGTAATGTGTTTCTAGGAATTTTTTCATTTCTTCTAGGTTTTCAACTTTGTTGGAATACAGCTCTGCATAGTATTCTGTTGTGATCCTTTAAATTTCATTTGTTTCTGTTACACCATCATCTATTTAATTTCTTATTCATGTTTTTGCATCTTTTCCTTCCCTACTTTTTTAATATTTGCCAGTGGTTTGTCAATTTTATTAATCTTTTAAAGTAACTTTTAGGCCTATTGATTGTTTCAATTATTTTTCTGTTTTCTATTTCATTTATTTCTGCTCAAATCTTTATTACTACCTTTCTCCTGGTGAATTTTTGTAGGCTTCTATTACTACTATTTTGCTGTTCTTTTTCTAATTGATGAAGATATTGGGTTAAGGTGTTGATTTTCATTCTTTCTTCTTTTTTAGTATGTGTATTTATTACCATAAACTGTCCTCTGAACACTGCTTTTACTGTGTCCAAAAGATTTTGGTACATCGTGTTTTCATTCTTGTTTGATTCAAAATTTTTTTTTTTTATTTCAAATTCATGTAAACAATTAGGCCTAGCAACTAGTACACCATGTAATCTGCAACTCATGAGACCAGAAGAACTAGATGGTGCCCGGCTACCACTGTCAACCACTCAGAGGGTGATCTATGTAGGAGACCCTGGATAGAGAGGGAGAACAATGTGGAACAAAACTCAAAATCATTTGAGGAAAAAAAAAAAAGAGGGACCCAGTTTGCTGGTCTGAAAGAGCCTGGTGGAACCACTGAGACTATGGCCCCTAGCTGCCCTTCAGGTCTGGAATTGAATCCCCACCTGTGGCTTCCAGCCAAACAAAAGACAGGCATAGGAGTTGAACATTTACCTGAGCTAGATAGACTCCTTGAAAAGAACATTCATGGGAGAAAGAAGGGCTGTTTATGCACAGGGAGACAGCTCAGGGGTTAGGGGTGCATGGAGGGATGGACACAAGGAAGAGGTGACTGTTGGGAGGAAGTGGGAGGGGAGCTGTTGCATTGTGGTGAATCGTAGTCAATGTAATGAGACAAAGTGTGTATGAACTGCTGTATGGAAAGTGAATTGCTCTGTAAAATTTTCACCCAAATCACAATTTAAAAAAAAAAAAAAAAAGTAACACAGTATGTTTAAACAATATGTGAATAATTAATAAACAGTAAGTGATAAAATTTGATCAACTACTTAAAATTTTTTTTATTGTGATTTGGGTGAAGATTTACAGAGCAAATTCACTTTCCATACAGCAGTTTACAAATACTTTGTCTCATGACATTGACCACAGTTTACCACAATGCAACAGCTCCCCTCTCCCTTCCTCCCCACAGCTACCTCTTCCCAGTGTCCATCCCTCCATGGACTCCTGCCGCCTAAGCTATCTCCCTGTGCATAGGCAGCCCATCTTTCTCAATGATTGTTCTCTCCAAGAAGTGTATCTACTGCAGGTAAATGTTCAACTCATATGTCTGTCTTCTGTTTGGCTGGAAACCACAGGTGTGGGTTCAATTCCAGCCCTGAAGGGCAGCTAGGGGCCATAGCCTTAGTGGTACCACCAGGCTCTATTGGACCAGCAAACCTGGTCCCACCCCACCCCCACCCCCTTTTTTTTTCTCCAAATGGTTTTGAGTTTTGTTCCACATTGTTCTCCCTCTCTATCAAAGATCTGCTACATAGATCCCCTTCCAAGTGGATGCCAGTGGTAGCCGGGCACTATCTAGTTCTTCTGGTCTCATAGTCGTATAGGCTACAGATCGGAAGGTGTTCCAGTTGCTAGGACTAATTGTTTCCATGAATTTTGTTTTTCTTTATTCTTCTTTACTCTGGATGAGGAGAGACCCATCATTGCATGTAGATGACAGCTTATTAGCATGTAAGATCCCAGTCGCTACTCGCCAAAGTAGGAGGTGGAACAATGTTTTATATAGTATGTGATGCCAATTGAGCTTGATGTCCCCTATGACTATGGTCCCAAGCCCTTAGGTTCAACTACTCAGTCTCTCTGGGTAGCTGGCTGTGACCGAGCAGTGACCACAACCTTCCCCTTGTCAACTCTACTATACAGCTGGAAAATCTGATCATTCACATAAACTTATAGGACCATTGTCTGCCAACCTTATGTATGTTCTTGGATACACTCCCCATTTCATAGACATACCTAAT
>NW_006921597.1:10557405-10578626 GCF_000298275.1 Orycteropus afer afer
GCTCTTCTTGGTGGTTTTTTATCATTGGCCATTGGTAGAGAAGGAGGTAGGGACTGTCGCTCAGTAAGTGAAATTGCAGGAAGTGTGGGTGTAGTTGTGTCTTATGGGGACTGTTGTTGTCTCCCACTCAATTAGACACAAATTATGATCTAATAACCTTCAAAAAACTTGTCAGTCTTGCAGGTCCCGAGTGTCCTTGGGGTTGCTGGAAAGCAGAACATGTTCTTAAGCCCCAGGAATCAGTAAGAGCACTGTCTGTTTAAATATCCAAAATAGTTAAGCCACTTTTTAAACCTACAAAGTGGTGGCACCATCCAGACCAGCAAAAGTCCACAGCTTAGCCCACCTTTTTCTTCACCTTCTCCATTTGTTCTCCAGCCACCATGCACAGTCCTCCATGCAGTCCCTGGCTAGCTGGGTGATTTTTAGGTTAATTCTTAAGTCTTACCACCACAGGAATCTGCGAGAGTGCTGTCTCTTTAAATATCCAAAATAGTCAAGCCACTTTTTAAACCTACAAAATGGCAGCATCCTCTGGACTGGCAAAAGTCCACAGCTCAGCCCACCTTTCTCTTCAGCTTCTCCATTTGTTCCCCAGCCACCGTGCACAGTCCTCCATGCAGTCCCTGGCTACCAGGGTGATTTTTAGGTTAATTCTTAAGTCCTACCACCACTCGGAAATCTCCAAGCTGTCTGTGCCATCAGGATCGGTGCCAGATCGCAGCTCTGTATGTCTCCTTTTTTTGTATTTTCACACAAATTCTTCTGCTAGTTGGGGTTTAGTCCACTTGTATATCCTTCCCTTCAAGGCTCAGGGGTCCAGGATTATTATCTTCTGTGTCTGTGTTAATTGGTTTCCCTTTTCTTAGTTGAAGAGGGTCTGAGCAGTCTTTCTGCCTAGTCTGCCATCTTGCCGGAACTCTAAATTTTTTTTTTAATTTTGTTTTTTATTTCTTCTCTTTCTCAGTTATTTTTAAGCAGGGTGTTATTCATTTTGTATGTATTTGATTTTTTTACTTTTTCTTCCTGTTGTTGATTTCTAGCTTATAGCATTGTGGTCTGAGAAGGTGCTTTGTAGTATTTCAATGTTTTAAAATTTACCAAGGCATACTTTGTAGCCTAAAATATGGTCTATTCTGGAGAATGTTCCATGTGCACTAGAAAAGAATGTATATTTTGTTGTTGTTGGGGGGTCTGTTCTGTATATGTCTATGAGGTCAAGTTGGTTGACTGTGTTGTTTAAATTTTCTATAACTTTGTTGAATTTCTTTCTAATTGTTCTGTCCTTCATTGAGTATAGTGTATTAAAGTCTCTGATAATTATTGTGGAATTATCTATTTCTCTTTTCAATTCAGTTATAGTCTTATTTATAACTTTTGTGGCTCTTTCATCGGGTACATAGATATTTATTATTGATACGTCCTCTTGTTTGATTGATCATTTAATCATGATATAATGTCCTTCCTTGCTTTTTACACTGTTTTTTGCCTTAAAGTCTATTGTATGAGAAATTCATATTGCCACTCCTGCTCTTTTTTAGTTGCTATTTACTTAATATATGTTTTTCCATCCTTTGATTTTTATTTTATTTTTGTCTTTGTGTCTAAGTTTCGTCTCTTGTAGACATGTGGATCATGTTGTCTTATCAGTTCTGTTACCTTTTGTCTCTTGACTGGTGTGTTTAATCCACTTTCATTCTGTGCAGTTATCAATAGATAGGGATTTACTGTTGCTGTATTGCTGTGTTTTGTTGTTCTTGTGCTGCTGATTGTTTCTTTGTCCATAAATTTTGTGCTGAGTTCATTTTGTTTATGGATTTTCTTATCATTTCTTTCATTGCTCTCGTTTTAGTGTTTACTGAATCTTTGTGATTTTCTTTTTAATTTTTATCAGAAGGTGTATTAGTTATCTTTGTGGTTATCCTGTATTTATTATTAACTTGCAAGTTTAAAACAGTCTGTTCTATCTTGACATTGTCTTGACTTCCTCTCTATTTAGAAGTTCTGAAACTACACTATATATCCCTTCTTTGTGCATTGTTGTTGTCATAATTTTAACATTGAGAACATGCTTGACATTTCTCAAGCTGAAAGAACTGAAGAAAAAAATCAAGCCTTGAGTTGCAATATTGAAAGTTTCCATGGGCAAAATATTGACTGATACAGGAAGTATCAAAAGAAAATGGAAGGAATACACAGAGTCACTCTACCAAAGAGAATAGGTTGATGTTCATCCATTTCAGGAGGTGGCATATGATCCTGAACCAATGGTATTGAGGGAAGAAGTTGAAGGTGCACTGAAGGAATTAGTGAAAAACAAAGTTCCAAGAATTGACAGAATATGCAATGAGATGTTTCAACAAATGTATGTCATACTGGAGGCACTCACTCATCTATGCCAAGAGATTTGGCCAACTGACTGGAAGATATCCATATTTGTACCTATTCCTAAGAAGGGTGATCCCACAGAATGAGGAAATTACTGAACAATATCATTAAAATCACATCCAAGTAAAATCTTTCTGAAGATAATTCAAAAATGGTTGCAGAAGTCTGTTGACAGAGAACTTCCAGAAATTCAAGCTGGATTCAGAAGAGGAAATAGAATGAAGGATATAATTGCCGATTTCAGATGGATCTTGGCTGAAAGCAAAGAATTCCAAAAAGATGTTTGCTTATGTTTTATTGACTGTGCAAAAACATTTGATTGTGTGGATCATAACAAATTATGGATAACATTGAGAAGAATGGGAATTCCAGGCCACTTAATTGTGCTCATTAGGAAACTGTACACAGACCAGGAGGCTGTTGTTCAAACAGAACAAGGGGATACTGCATGGTTTAAAATCAAGAAGGGAGTGTGTCAGAGTTGTATCCTTTCACCATACTTATTTAATCTGTATGCTAAGCAAATAATCTGAGAATCTGGACTATATGAAGAAGACTATGGTATCAGGATGGGAAGAAGAATTATTATAAATCTGCAATATGCAGATGACACAATGTTGCTTGCTGAAAGTGAAGATGACTTGAAGCCCCTACTAATGAAGATTAAAAACCACAGTTGGCAGTATGGATTACATCTTAACATAAAGAAAACAAAAAGCCTCGCAACTGGACCAATACCCAGAATCACGATAAATGGAGAAAAGACTGAACTTGTCAAAGATTTCGTATTACTTGGGTACCAATCAACATCCATGAAAGTAGCGGTCAAGAAATAAGGCAACATATTGCACTGGGCAAATCTGCTGCAAAAGACCACTTTAAAGTGCTGAAGAGCAAAGATGTCTCTTTGAAGATTAAGGTAAGCCTAACCCAACCCATGGTATTTTCAATAGCCTCATATGCATGTGAAAGGTGAACAATGAATAAGGAAGACCAAAGAAGAGTTGATGTTTTTGAGTTGTGGTGTTGGTGAAGAATACTGAAAGTAACATGAACTTCCAGAAGAACCAACAAATCTGTCCTGGTATAAGTGTGTCCAGAATACTCCTTGGAAGCGAGAGTGACCAGACTTCTTCTCACCTACTTTGGTCATGTTGTCAGAAGATACCATTCCTTGGAGAAGGATATCATGCTTGGCAAAGTGGAGGGTCAATGATAAAGGGGAAGACCCTTAATGACATGGATTGACAGTAGCTACAACAATGGTCTTGGGGATAGCAAAGATTGTGAGCCTGGCACAGGACTGGGCAGTGTTTCATTCTGTTGTACATAGGGTAGCTATGAGTTGGAGTTGACTTGAGGGCATCTAACAGCAAGTTTATTTTATTTTTCATACTACTATGTCTGGGTCCATTTCTATGTGAAGACACTGTGTGTTATGGTAGTTAAAGTTGTGTCTCAAGATGGCTGGGCTGTGATTTTGAGTGGCTTGGCAACTGGATGTAGTTATTCCCCCATGATGAGATTGGATGTGGTATAATCACTTCAATGGTGAAATCTGCTGTGAGCAGCTTATTAGTTGAAGGAGAGTAGACTTCAGGGTGTTACCTGCTTCCAGTATATATAGAGAAGCTTGGGAAAGGTCTCTAGCTTTTTGCTCTTTTACCATCCTGCATTTCGTTTGTTCTTTCATCATCTCTAGTTCCTGGACTTGAAGCAGTGGCCTGCTGTGTTGCTTGCCAATCTTAAGATCATTGCTTGTGTAGCCTATGAGTCAACAATCTTCCATTTTAACTGCCAATCTTAGATTTGTCAGCTTCAGCAGCTAGCAGCTGCATGAATGAGGAGAAGCCTCCAGCTTGCTCCAGTGGGCCTGGAAGGCAGATCTGAAGCCCCAAGTTGAGGGTCTCCACCCAGCTCATAGAGCCAACACTCTAAACTCAGACCTCTAGCCTAATCTTCCCCTAGAGTCAGCATTCTGAATTCAGATTTCTAACTGGGAGCTCTGGTAGCATAGTGGCTAAGGCACTTGACTGCTAACCAGAAGGCTGGCGGTTCAAACCCACCAGCCACTCCTCGGAAGGAAGGTTGGGCAATCCTACTTCCGTAGTGATACTGCCTCGGAAACCCAAGGAGGGGTCGCTATGAGTCAGGGATGACTCGACGGCACATAACAACAACAACAACAAACTGTAAGAGAATAAATTTGTTTGTTAAAGTCATCCACTTGTGTTATTTCTGTTATAGCTGCACTAGAGAACTAAGTGTCTTAATCTTAGATTGTTTTCTCTGTCCATAAGACTCCCTTTAGCATGTCTTGTAAGGTTGATCTGATTTTTATAAGTTCCTTTAAATTCTGTTTATCAGGAAATGTACAAATTTTGCCATCATATTTAAGGGACAAGTTTCCTGGATATATAATTCTTCATTATAAATATAATCAAGAATTGATGCTTTTGAGTTGTGGTGTTGGTGGAGAATACTGAAAGTACCATGGACTTCCAGAACTAACAAATCTGTCCTAGAAGAAATGCAGCCAGAATGCTCCTTGGAAGTTAGAATGGCCAGACTTCATGTCACCTACTTGGTCATGTTGTCAGAAGGGACCATTCCCTGGAGAAAGATATCATGTTTGGTGTTTTGGTTACCTAGCACAACTCTGACAAGAATATACCACAAATGAAATGCCTTGAACAAACAAGAGTTTATTCTCTTACAGGTTTGGAGGCTAGAAGTCCAAGTTCAAAGTGCCACACTCTATGGGCTAAGTGAAAGCCTCTCAACCTTGGACTTCAGCTCTGCCTCTTGCTCGTGGCCCACTGAAGCAGAAGGTTTTTCTTCACTCAGGCAGCTGGTAGCTGCTGAGGCTGACAAGGTCAAGGTCAACAAATAAAATGGCACAGTCCTGATATTACCAAACCACATGGCAGGCCATTGATTCAAATTTTGAAAAAGTCCCAAGATCAGCAGGGCAACATGGCAGTCTGCTAAACAATGACTCAGCTACATGCAAGGTTCAAGAGTGCCATAAGCTAGAGACCAATCCCAAAGCTTCTCCTTATATAAGGGAAGCAGACCACATCCCTAAAACAGCTACTCAGCTGCTCACTGCAGGTTCCACCATGGAGTTGATTGCCAGTCTCCTCATAGGCAATAACTACCTCCAGTTGCTCAGCCACTCAACCAGGCCCAGCCAAGTTGACAACAACTTTAACTACCACACTTGTTAAAGTAGAGGGTCAATGAAAAAGGGGAAGACCCTTAAGGAGATAGAGTGACACAGTGGCTGCAACAATGGGCTCAGGTATAGCAAGTATTGTGAGTCTGGTGCAGGACGGGGAAGTGTTTTATTCTGTTACACATAGGGTCACTATGAGTTGGAGCCAACTGGATGGCACCTAATAACAATGACAGCAACAACAACAACATAATTCTTGATTGGAAATTTCTCTCTTTCAATGTTTCACATGTGTCATTCCATTGACTTCTTGCCTGCATGGTTTCTGTTGAGAATCAGAGCTTACTCTTATTAGTTCTCCTTTCTAGGTTACTTTTGGTTTTTCCAAAGCTGCTTTTAGGATTCTTCTTTGTCTTTGTTTTGATAGTTTGATTATGATATGTCTTCGTAATTTTCTTTTGAGGTCTATCATATTTGGGTTTGTCCACGTTCTTGAATACTTATCTTCTTGTCTTTGATGATACTAGGGAAATCTTTGACCATTTTCCCTGTGGGTACTTATTTATTTATTTATTTTGGTTTCTTTTCTTTTGGAATTTCATTCACACATAAGTTATTCTTCCTGATGGTGTTTCACAAAATTCTTAGACTTCATTTTTTTTATCCTTTTTTTTCTGATTTTTCCTTTAATATATTAGTATTGAGAGATTTGTCTTCAATTTCATCATCTGTCTTCCAGTGATTTAGTTCTATCCATTTGCCCTTTCATTGTGTTATCTATTGCTGAAATTTTAGTATTAATCATCCAGATTTTTATGTGTTGCTTTTGTATGATTTCTAATTCTCCATTTAAAATTTGTCAGTTTGTTTTTTCAGTGTTTTCCTGAATTCTTCTAGAGTTGTTTCTGTGGTTTCCTTGATTTTGTCTTTGATTACCTTGCTGTTGTCTTTGATTTTCTTGCTGTTGTCTTTGTTTTCCTTGAGCTCTTTCTTGATTTGCTGAAGGGAACTAAACGTGATTATTTTGAATTCCTAATCAAGTAGTCGATGGCACATAACAACAACAACAATCAAGTAGTTGCAATAGCTTTCTTCCTCTGGAAGATTTTCTGGCCCTATGCTTTGGACGCTTGTTTAAGCCATCTCATCCTTGTGTGTATGTGATTTGAAGTTGTCTGTTGTCTCTGACACATTGTGGTATTACTGCATTTATTTGTTGATTGCATTTTGGTTTTCATCATCCCGATTTTTGTTTTATTTTGCTTTAATATATCCAGGCCATAGGGTGGGTGTACTACTCTGATTTCTAGTTTGGCAGTATTGGGCCACTTGCTACCTGTCTCAAGGTGAATCTGGTAGTGGTTGGGAGTGTGGGCATGAATCTCTAATCACCAGTTGTATAGAGAATCTTAGGGCAGGCTGAATATATATTGGCTACCATTTTTCATTGACTGATGCTGTAGCATTGGTGCTCTAGCATGTGGTGGCACTCACCCAGTGGGTGGAGTGGCAAGTGTGGCAGGCACAGCTGGGTAGAGTCACTAGTTCCTGACTGATGGAGGGAAAAAAAAAAAAAATGGAGCAGGGGTAGAGGAAGAAAAAAGAAAAGAAAAGAAAAGAAAAATAAAATAAAATAACCCCACAAGGTGTGGGGGGGGTAGGATAGAGGGAATAACTAAGAAGAGAAGGAAGAAAAAGAAAGAAGACAGGAAAAAAGTGGCACAGTAGTGGTGCAAGTGCTAGCTGCCAAACACTGCTGGAGTGGGAATGTGGCCCTAGCTCTGTGTAAGCACACACTGCCAACTGTGGGGAAGTGGCAAGTGCTGCTGATGGCAAAGGTGGGGGTGGGTGGAGGTCCAGCCCCACAAGATCACAAACCACTCCCTGCAAAGGCAGTGGAGGTAAGCACTACCATCTTTGGAGGTTGCAGGTGCAGGATACCTGCTCCATTATGTCAATAATGAAATAAATACAAGAAAGTGCAAAGAGATTTAAAAAGAACAAAAAAAGGTGGTGAAAGGAGAACTATGAAAACGAGAAAACAAGTGGCATAGTACTGTTGTGAGCGATAGTCTCTAAACACAGTTACAGTGGAAATATGCTCACTCCATGGTAGCATCCACCACCAACTGTAGAAGGATGGGGGTGGGCACTACTAATCACAGAGGTGTCTGGGGGTGGGGCACCCACCCTACAGAGCAGAATAAAAAAGAGAGAGGTGGGGAAGAAGGAAAAAACAATGGGGTTGGGGGAGAGGGACAAGCTATGAAAAGAAATAAATGCAGCACAGTACTGGTGCAAATGCTATTCACCAAATATGACTGTACAGGAAATGTGGCACTCACTCTGAGGGACTGTCCAGGAGTGGGAGTGTTCACTGCTAGCTGTGGAGGCAGCAGGGGCTGGGGCACTTGCTCTACAGGATAAGAAAATAAATTGGTAGGGGGAAGTAAAAGAAAAGAAAAAGAGAGGAGGAAGAGCAAGAACTAAGAAGAAAGAAAAAGAAAAAAGAAAAATATGCAGCAGAGCACTGGCAGTGGAGGGAGGGGCATTTACCAGCTGCCAGTTGAGTGGGGGGGGGGCTAGGGGGATGAGTGAGCATGTCTCTGATCATTAGGAGTTTGTGTGAGATAGGGAAGGAAATCACAGATCACACTTCTCTGGTTGCTGATCAACAATGTGGGTGCTGGTGCAGTTCTGGGAAGTGGAGCAGGTTATCTGGTTCTGGTCCCATTTGGAATGTGGTGTGTAATAATGCAAAATGGTGGTGATGTGCCAGGCCTGTTGACAACTTACTGCTCAATGTGTCTTCTTGTTCACTGTTTTCATTCACTTTATTTCTCTAATTGGTATTTGATCTACTTTTTATTCTTTCCTTTGAAGCTCTGGGTTCCAGAATTGTCATTCATATTCTTTTTACTTGGTTTCTCAGGTCTTTATTGTAGAGGGTCTAGGTGGTATATCTGCTTAGTCTGCCATCTTGGCCCTAGTTTAACTCATAGAATTGTTGTTGTTGTTTTTACGTGCCATTGAGTCAGTTTCAACTCACAGAGACCCTATGTACAACAGAATGAAATATGTCGTGTGCCATCCTCACAGCTGTTGCCATGCTTGAGCCCATTGTTGCAGCCACTGTGTCAATCCATCTCATTGAGGGTCTTCTCCTTTTTACTGAGCCTCTACTTTACCCAGCATGGTATCTTTCTCCAGGGTCTGGTCCCTTCTTACAACATGACCAAAGCATGAGAGATGAACTCTACCTATTCTCATTTCTAAGGAGCAGTCCAGCTATACTTCCTCCAAGACAGATTTTTTCTTCTTTTAGCAATCCATTCAATAGTCTTTGCCAACACCACAATTCAAATGCATCAATTCTTCCACAGTCTTCCTTATTCAATGTGCAGCTCTCATGTGCATATGAGGCTATTGAAAATACCATGGCTTGGGTCAGTTACACCTTAGTCTTCAAAGTGACATTGTTCTTTAACACTCTCAAGAGGTCTTTTCCAGCAATTTTCCTAATGCAATTTCTTTGATTTCTTGACTGCTGCTTTCATAGGCATTGATTATGGATCTAAGTAAAATGAATTCTTTGACAACTTTAATCTTGTCTCCATTTATCATGATGTCGCTTATTGGCCTCGTTGTAAGGATTTTTGTTTTCTTTATGTTGAGGTGTAATCATACTGAAGGCTGTAGTCTTTATCTTCTTCAGTAAGTGTTTCAAGTCCTCTTTACTTTCAGCAAGCAAGGTTGTGTCATCTACATATCAGAGATCGTTAATGAGTCTTCCTCTAATCCTGATGCAGTGTTTTTCTTCATATCATTCAGCTTCCTGGATTATTTGCACAGCATACAGATTGAGAAAGAATGGTGAAAGGGTACAACCCTGACATACACCTTTCCTGATGTTAAACCACTCAGTATTCCCTTGTTCTGTTTGAATGACTACCTCTTGGTCAATGTATATTTTCCTCCTGAGCACAATTAAGTGTTCTGGAATTCCCTTCTTCTCAATGTTATCCATAATTTGTTATGATCCACCCAGTCAAATGCCTTTGTATAATCCATAAAACATAGGTAAACATCTTCCTAGTATTCTTTGCTTTCAGTAAGATCCATCTAACATCAGCAGTGATATCACTCATTCCATGCCCTCTTCTGAATCCAACTTGAATTTCTGGCAGTTCCCTGTCATTATACTGCTGCAGCCATTTTTGAATTATCGTCAGCAAAATTTTATATGTGTGTGATATTAATGATATTGTTTGATAATTTCCCCATTCTTTTGGTTCACCTTTCTTTATACTAGGAACAAATATGTATCTCTTCTAGTCAGTTGTCCAGGTAGCAGTTTTCCAAGTTTCTTGGCATAAATGCATGACTGGTTCCAGCCCTGCAGCCATTTGTTGAAAAATCTCAATGGACATTCTTTTAATTACTGTAGTTGTTGTTGTTGTTATGTGCCATCGAGTCAGCCCTGACTCATAGCGACCCCTCCTTGGGTTTCCGAGGCAGTATCACTACGGAAGTAGGAATGCCCAATCTTCCTTCCGGGGAGTGGCTGGTGGGTTTGACCCGCCAGCCTTCTGGTTAGCAATCAAGTGGCTTAGCCACTATGCTACCAGAGCTAGAGACTTGTTTTTCACCAATGCCTTCAGTGCAGCTTAGACTTCTTCCTACAATACCATCAGTTCTTGATCATATGCTACCTCCTGAAGTAGTTGAAGGTCAAAAAATTCTTTTGGTTTTGTAACTCTGTGTATTCCTTACATTTTCTTTTGATGCCTCCTGCATCTTTCAATATTTACCCCTAAACCAAAAACCAAACTCACTCCTGTCAAGTCAATTTTCAACTCACAGTGACACCTCCTTGGGTTTCTGAGGTGGTATCTCTACAGAAGTAAATTGCCCAGTCTTCCTTCTGAAGAGTAGTGGGTGGGTTTGAACCACCAGCCTTCTGGTTAGCAGTCAAATGTCTTCAGCACTACACCACCAGAGCTCCCATTTGCCTATAGAGCCCTTCAATATTGCAATTTGAGGCTTGATTTTTTTTCTTCTGTTCTTTCAATAGAATTCTTATGAAGTAGATATTTTATTGTGTCCATTTGACATAAGAAGAATCTGAGACTTAGGGTATGTGTTGTTGGTGTCATCATAAGGCCAAGAAACACTGAAAAACACATTTATATGCGGAAAGTTAAAAGCAAGAATTTATTGTTAGTGACACAAAAGCTGCAGCCAGCGAACAATGGAGCATGTCTTTAGCCCTCCTGGGACCTCTATTTCCATCTCAGTTAAAGTGGGTAAATTGAAGTTTATAGTTATTAAGTGGCAGGGCCTAGAATGGCAGGATGATTCAGTGGCAGAACCCAGATACTGGCTCTAGAAAAACTTAGGTTTCACTTATAACTTTACCCTGACCAGTCGTGTGGCTATGAGAAGTCCCTTGATCTCTTTGTGTGTCAGTTTCTCTATCTGTGAAATGACATAGTGGGACTTGATTTGTCTGCTATGAAGCAATGCTAGGGAGACTAGGTTAGGTAGAGTATGTAAAAGCAACTAGCACCATGATTTGTGTGTTGTTGTTGTTGTTGTTGTTGTTTGCCATCGAGTCGGCCCCGACTCGTAGTAGTTAGCACTAAATAGAGGTAGTCCCTGACTTATGACTTATTCAAGTCAAAACAAACCTCACTTACCACCAACCTTTTTTTTTGGTACATCTTACTGTTAGTAATATATACTACACATAATGCTGTAGCATGTAATTTTTTGATGTTATCATTCTCAGAGGTAATTTTTCCAAGCCCCAAAGACAAATAAAGATTGGATTTCTAAAGATGGTGATAATAAAAGACAATGATAATGAAAACTCAAAAAAAAAAAAAAAAAAAAAAGGTATTCGACTTACATAAGAAACTTAGTAGGGATACTCATTGGAATGGAACCCCTCATAACTTGGGACTACCTGTAAGTATGAGTTTCCCTGCCCCATTCCTTTGCTGCAACTTATTCAATATTTATTTCCCCAAAATGACTTTGTGATTTCTGGCTGTTTGAATTCCCTGTCTTCAAATTAAGCTCAAAACTCTATAGGTCCCTTGTGGCCAGATGGCTCAGTCTTTGACCTCATTAGAGAGATGAAGGTTGGTATGTAAAAAGGAGAGAAAAAAAAGACCAGGAAAAAGATTTCAAGGAAGAAAATAGAAACTTTTCTGGCAGAGGAAAAACTGTGTGGGAGGAGGAAATATCGCAGGAATCACATAACAGGAAGTGCCCTGGCTCAGGAGAAAAATAGTGTCAGTCAACAATAAGTCACCGAGGACACAGTGTTTCCTTCACTCACTGGGAGGAGGGTGCACCTGGAAATGGTTGCATTAGCTAGCTAACCACGTCCTGAACCTTCAGGGTGTTTGTTCTTCTTTCCAGGCTATCAGAAGAGGCACAATTCACCGTCTGGTAGTGCAGGGAACCCGAGACACAAAGCAAGGCAGGGAAAGGCTACCTTTTCCTGCAGCCAGCCAGTAAGGACCTGCTGAACGCCTCACTAAATGCCCTCACCAGGAGCAGGTGGCCACCAGTGCAGCCCCCACACCGGCACTGCCCCGATTCCATGCTCAGCTGCTTTACAGCTTCTGAAACACCTCTCACCTCTCTATTTCAGGAGACTTTCTTGGGTCATGAAAGCGTGAAGTGAAAAGGTAACATTCGAGGTTGATGGACTAATCAATTCTCAGGGTTTAATAATGCCTTTGGTAGATGTTTAGATGAATATTTGATTTAAATAGATTTTTCCTCTTCAGGAAGGAGAATTTGGATAAAACTAAGCACCACCCGTGAAGCACGTGGTTCCTTCTCCCTTCATGCAGAATACTGAGGAGCTGCTTCCATTCCACTGAGGTGTGGGCATGGGAAGGCAAGACTGGCCAACAGATAGAAGTAAACCAGAATGGGGCAGGTGAGTCCAGTGAATACTCACAGACATGCAAATGTGGCTAACGGGTCAGCATCTTACACAATGCTTCTAGTGCAGTAGTTCTCATACTTTTAAGATATATTCAAATCACCTGTGAAAGCTTGTTACAACACAGACTACTGGGTCCTACCTGGCCCCCAGAGTTTTTGATTCAGTAGTTCTAGGGTATGGCTGAAGAATTTGCACTTCTGTCAGTTCCCAGGTAATGCTAATGCTGCAAGTCAGGTGACCACACTTTTTGAACTTCTAGCTCTGGTAGCATAGTGGCTAAGGCACTTGACTGCTAACCAGAAGGCTGGTGGTTCAAATCCACCAGCCACTCCTCGGAAGGAAGATGAGGCAATCTACTTCCATAGTGATACTGCCTCGGAAACCCAAGGTGGGGTTGCTATGAGTCAGGTTCGACTCGACGGCACATAACAACAACAACAATAACAACTCTAGCTTAGGGAGTCCCTGGGTGGCGCACATCGTTAAGCACTCAACCAGTAACCAAACATTGGCAGTTCAAACTCACCCAAAGGCACCTCAAAAGACAGGCTCGGTGATCTACCTCTGAAAGGTCATAACCTTGAAAACCCTGTGAAGCAGTTTATTGTCACGGATGAGATTGCCATGAGTTGGAATAACCTCAGTGGAAATTGATTTGGCTCTAGCATAACTCTTCATCACTCGCTGGGCATCACTTACTTTCTCACCTTTGGACTTTTACTTTCACTATGACCTTCATCTCAGTGTCCTTCCTCCAAATCTCTAATGATCCATCCAGATTTAGACTGAAGGAACACGACTATCTCCTCCTCCCACCTTTTGCTCTTTAAATGGCCTGCTCCATCCCAAAGGGTGCTTATAGCTGCTGAGGGTGCATGTGGCTGCTAGCTTATGTGGAAAAAGCCCCCATGGCTCCTCCCTCTGAAGAAGGAGCCCAGAGCAAGGTCAAGAGTTACCCAGGTTCTAGATCTGGATCTACTATGTATTAGCTAAATAAACTGGGCTCATTAAGTAAACTCTCTGCACCTCCAGCTGCTTACTTGCTTTACATAATTGCTTTCAGGATTATGTGACTCAGCACATGCAATACTCTCAAATGAACACCCAAAGATGTTTATCTTGGTTACTATTATCACTACGAATTTATTATGATAATTGCATACAGTTTCATATCCGACTCATAGCGACCTCTCCTTGGGTTTCCGAGGCGGTATCACTACGGAAGTAGATTGCTCAACCTTCCTTCTGAGGAGTGGCTGGTGTGTTTGAACCGCCAGCCTTCTGGTTAGCAGTCAAATGCCTTAGGCACTATGCCACCAGAGCTCCCATATAATATATAGTGTATAAATAAAATGAAATAATATAAAAGTAATATATATGCCATACAGCAAAGTAGTTGAGATTGCAGCCTTTGTAACCAGACTACCTGGGCTCAATTCTTGGTTCTGCCACTTATTACCTGTGTGATTGATTTTGGATAAGTTCCAAATACCCTATGTTTAAGTGTCTTCATCTATAAAAAGGGAATAGTAATAGTTCTTATTGCATAGGTTGCTGTGAAGACAAATTAAGTTAATTCATTTTAACTTTAATTAAAAGTTAATTAAATTATCCAGGTAATTTAAAACTTTACCTGGAATGTAGTAAGCGATTAGCAAATTTGAGGAAACAATAGTTAAGTAATTTGGCAAAAAGTGATCATCATCACCATTATAATGACCCTAACAATAAACCCTGGAGCTCCTGAAGTTGTAGAAAGACCTTGTAACTTCTTATTGTAATTTGGGTAAAAGTTTACAGAGTAAATTATTTTCCATCAACAGTTCATACACATTTCGTTTTGTGACATTGATTACAATCCACACAATGAATGTAACAGCTTTCTTCCTCCCTGTGGTTACCTTTTCCCTGTTTCTCTCTTTCCTATGCATTCCTGACTTCTGAGTTTATCCCTGTGCAAATGCTGCCCTTTTGATCTCTTACGGTTTATTGTTCCAAGGAGTGCACCTCTCTGGTGTAATTGTTTACCTTTTAGGCCTGTATATTGTTTGGCTGAAAGCTGAGCAACTGGAGTGAGTTCAATTCTATGGCTGAAGAATGATTAGAGGCCATAGTCTTAGGAAGTTTCCAGTTTCTAACAGACCAGTAAGTCAGGGGTTTTCAGTGATTTTAGTTTTATTCCACATTTTTTCCCATTCTACCCAGGATTTCCAATTTTGATCCCTAATGTTGTGTTGATAAACTTTTTGTTGAAAGGTATTTTTAAATTTCTTCCAAATCCATTCATTTTACAAACATAAATCAAGGGACTACTGTGTGCCAGGTACTAGGATAGCCAGTAGGGGATACACAGATGAATAAACACAGACCTTATCTCCAAGGGCTTTATGACAAGATAGGGTCATAGGTGATCCATAGATGAGATGTGCAAAACTTGGTGAAAGAGCAACTAATTTGCTCTGTAAACTTTCACCCAAACTACAATAAGAAGTTGGAAAAAAAAAAAAAAAAAAGAAAAGAAAGAGCTGTGTGGCTACCTCAGGCCATGAACCCACTGAAGGGGAAGAGATAAGGCTCCCAGCTGGAATCCTCCAACATTGTGGGGTTATGATTGATGTTGAAGGAGGTCTATAACTGCATGCTGACTAAATGCAAATTACTTGCACCAAGACTTGAAGCAACCAAGAGTGAGACGTGAAAGGAAACAGATCCTTGATTTTAAAGCCCATCCTAATAGCATCCCTGGTTGGGATGTTCCTCAAGCCACTATCATGGATGTGAACATGGCTCTGCCCTGCTCCAACCACAGTGTTCCCTAGTTGCTTCTGATGTCAGTAAAACATTTGAAAGACAGATGTCATGCAAGCACTTTATGGTTGGAAGAACAAGCCTGGACTTTGGAGACAGAAAGATCTGAATTGAATCATGATGAATCATGACTAGATATCTTGTTTAGGCAAATGACATGTTCTCTGAGCAATGAATCCCTCACATTACAACACCATATATTTATCATATACATTAAAATAAAATATACCAGAAATTAACAAATATCATATGTTGACAAAATGTGAAATAATTGGAACTGTTGTTACAATCGTAATGCTTTTCTTGGGATTACAAATTCATATAACTACCCTAGAAAACAGTTCAGCAGTATCTTTTAAAGCTGGATATGAGTATATATTATGAAAAAAAAGCATAATACAATGAATTATCTCTTTTAATCTTTAAATAACCTTGTGCATTTACTGCTGCTATTATTATCCTTATACAGATGAGGAAACTGAGGTTTAGCTAAATCAGGCAGATTTTCCAAGGTCACTGAAGTGGTAGATAGGTAACTCAGATTTTAACCCATGTGTGTCTAACTGTAGGAGCTCTGGTGGCATAGTGCCTAGGGCATTTGACTGCTAACCAGAAGGCTGGCAGTTCAAACCCATCAGCCACTCCTCAGAAGGAAGATTGGGCAATCTACTTCCATAGTGATACTGCCTCGGAAACCCAAGGAGGGGTCAACTTGACAGCAGTGTAGAACCTAAGTTATAACATAGAGTTTCTGTGAGAATTAATCCTTCAAAGACCAGCTAAAACCTTGCTATTCAAAGTCTGGTACATGGAACAGAGCATCAGCATCATCCAGGAGCTAGTTAGAAATGGAGATTCTCAGGCCCCACCTCATACCAACTGATCAGAATCAATGTTCTAACAAGATTCCCACCCCAGCTGAGTTGTATGCACATTCAAGTTTGAGATGCACTGAGCTAAAACATTACTACATCTATGAAACTTTCTCGAAGTCTGAGGGAAAGAAATTTTTAGATGGGAGGAGTGACTTTTCACTTGTTTCATGATCATGATTCAATCATGCTCAACCTTCTCATTATGGAAAATAATTCCAATCTTCTCAAGCTGAACTTCAGGCTTCTCAAACTTCTCTTTCTATTTTTCTGTCTTTGTCATTGCTGGAGACTCTCACGAGATTTCTTAATCCTGATTAAGTTAGAGGGAAACTAATAGATTAAACATAGTTAAACATGCAGGCTTTGGAATCAGAAAAACTGTATTTCAATCTTCTTTCTGTTCTTTGTTGGCTGTATGAACATAAGCAATTCTTCTGTTCTCAGGTCCCCAGTTTTTTCAGCAGTGGAATGAGATCAGTAATAGATAACCTCATGAAGCCATAGTGAGAATTAAATAATAATAATAAGAAGAAGAATATGCAAAGTGCTGTCACAATGTTAAGCGCCCAACAATTGGCTGCTATAACTGCTGTTGTTTAAGATCTTAAAACCTAAAACTGAGCACTGACTTCAGTTCTTATTGTTGTTGTTAGATGCCGTCGAATCATCTCCAACTCATAGTGACCTTATATACAACAGAATGAAACACTGCCCAGTCCTATGACAGCCTCACAATCCTTGCTGTACCTGAGCCCATCATTGTAGCCACTGTGTCAATCCATCTTGTTGAGGACCTTCCCCTTTTTTGTTGACCCTATACATTACCAAGCATGATATCCTTCTCCAGAGAATGGTCCCTTCTGACAACATGACCAAATTAGGTGAGACAAAGGCTGGCCATTCTTGCTTCCATGGAGCATTCTGGCTGCACTTCTTCCAGGACAGATTTGTTAGTTCTTTTAAAGTTCATAGTACTTTCAGTATTCTTTGCCAACACCACAACTCAAAAGCATCAACTCTTCTTTGGTCTTCTTTATTCATTGTCCAGCTCTCTCTCACATGCATATGAGGTGACTGAAAATACCATGGCTTGGGTTAGGCTCACCTTAGTCTTCAAGGAGGCATCTTTGTTCTTCATCACTTGAAAGAGGTCTTTTGTAGCAGATTTGCCCAATGCAATATGTCATCTGATGTCTTGACTGATGCTTCCATTGGTGTTAATTGTAGAACTAAGTAATACGAAGTCTTTGACAACTTCAATCTTTTCTCCATTTATCATGATGCTGCTTATTGGTCCAGTTGTGAGTATTTTTGTTTTCTTTATATTGACATGTAACCCATACTGCAGACTGTAGTCTTCAATCTTCATCAGTAAGTGCCTCAAGTCATCCTCACTTTCAGCAAGAAAAGTTGTGTCATCTGCATATCTAAGGTTGTTAATGAGTCTTCCTCCAATCCTGATGCCACATTCTTCTTCAATAGCCCAGCTTCTTGGGTTATTTGCTCAGCATACAGGTTGTGTAAGTATGACTTCTGAAGAGGTTCCTAAATGCTACCTCTTTGCTCATTCAGCCAAGGAACACAATCTTCACCACCGTAGGCTGGTAGTAACTCAGTGTGGGTATCCGGAAATCCTGTGTAATAGGGAATTAATGTCACAGTGTACACTATGAAGATAGACACTCATTCGCTGATCAGGATGAAACACACTATGACATTGTATGGCAGTATCAAGTGTCTGCCAATATCCTCCTGAGAAATGTAGAATAACAACCTCCTATGGAAGGAAAATTGGAAGTTGTCAAAAATGAAGTGATATAAAAATCAGTATCCTCGGCATTAGTGAGCTGGAATGGACAATCATATGGTCTACTATGCCAGCAATGCCTTTTAAAAAAAAAATTATTGTACTTCGGGTGCAAATTTACAGAGCAAAATTTGTTTTACATTCAGTAGTTCGTGTACATTTGATTTCACACCCTAGTTACCATCCCTGACCACAACAAACCCTCCTCCCCTCCCTTCCCTGTGACTAACCCCTCCCAGTGCCCTTCTTAACTATGTGCTCCTGTCTGTCCAGTTTTCCCTCTATGTGAATGCTGTCCCTCTGGTGCGCCATGATAGATTACTATAAGGGTTGTATCTCCCTAGAGTAGGTGGGTGCATCGCCTTGGGATAGGTGTTCTGCAGGTAGGTCTTTCTACTGTTGGGCTGAGAGCCAATCCATGGGAGTGAGTCCAATTCTAGGCCTGAAGGGTAACCCAGGGCCATAGTCTTAGGGGTTCCACCAGACTCAATCTGATCAGTAATTCTGGTCATTTTTGTGCTTTTGGATTTTGTTCCACATTTTTTCCCACTCTATCCAGGATCTCCAGACTTGATCCCTTTCTAAATGGTTGGCATTGGTAGCTGGACACCATCTAGTTCTTCTCATCTCGGGGTCCATCATATCCTTGGGCTAATTGTTTCCAGATGCCTTTGATTTTCTTCACTCTTCTTTGTTTCAGATGACAGGAGGCCAATAGTTGTGTCTTAGATGGCTGCTTGGAAGCTTTTAAGACCCCAGTCACTACTCACCAAAGTAGGTTGTGGAGCAAGGATTTTATGTACTATGTGGTGCCAATTGAGTTTGGTGTCCCCTGAGACTATGGTCCGAGTCTGCAGGCCCAGTGATTCTCTCTCTCAAGGGGTATGGTTGTCTCTGAGAGGTTACTCCAACTCTGTGTTCTGTTGCTTCTGTAATGTGTGTGGCTAGTTTTGTAGCGCAAGAGCATATATAAGATTATCTTCAGCTAAATCTATCCTTGGTCTAGAGTATATCCCTGTTCGCTGATCCCCACCTGATCTTCTCACTTGTTTATGCATTTATCTGTAGCCTGGTGGTGTTAGTGGTAATGCAGTATTGTGCATATACTATTATTTGCCTCTGTTTTCTATATCTTATGTGCACGTTTCAGTGTCCTTCCTTTCCCCAATGTCATCATGCTGGTCACAGACCCTTTCCATATCATCCCTCCCACCACCCAAATCAACATGTAACCCCCCACTAGTCTGAAATTTTCCCTCCCCTTCCCTCTCATCCTTGGTAATCTACAAAGTTGTGATGAACATGGGTGTGCATATGTTTATGTCCTGTCTTTCACCTCTTTAGGATATATTCCAGTAAAGGAATTGCTGGATCAAATGGTATTTCTATTTTCAGTTTTTTAAGGAAATGCTATACCATTTTCCACAATTGTACCATTTTGTAGTCCCACCAGCAGTGTTTGAGAGTTCCAATCTCTCCACAACCTCACTAGCACTTGTTATTTTCTGTCTTGTTGAACTTTGTTGTTATTGCTGAACGAGATGATATCTCGTCATTGTTTTGATTTGTGTTGAGCTCTGGTAGCATAGTGGCTAAAGCACTTGACTGCTAACCAGAAGGCTGGCGGTTCAAACCCACCAGCCACTCCTCGGAAGGAAGGTTGGGCAATCCTACTTCTGTAGTGATACTGCCTCGGAAACCCAAGGAGGGGTCTCTATGAGTCGGGGCCGACTCGAAGGCACATAACAACAACAACAACAATGGCTAATGATCATGAACATTTCCTTATGTGTTTGTTGGCCACCAGTATATCATCTTTAGTGAAGTGTCTGTTCATGTCCTTTGCCCATTTTTGAAATGATTTGTTGTCTTTTTGTTGTTGAGTTGTTGAAGTTTTCTATAAATTTTGGAGATAAGTCCTTTATCAGATATGTCATAGCCAAATACATTTTTCCAATCTGTAGGTTCTCTTTTGGAGAAGTCTTTCAAAGCACATAGAAATTTAATTTTCAAAAGGTCCCAGTCATCTAGCTTCTCTTCCACTACCTGTGCATTTTGGGTTATGCTTGATAGTTTATTTATGCTATAAATTAGGGCCCCTAGATTTTCCCCTATTTTTTATCTTTGATGAGCTTTATAATTTTGGGTTTTACATGTAAGTCTTTGATCCAACTTGAGTTTGTTTTTGTGTATGGGGTGAGGTGTGGGTCTTGTTTCATTTTTCTGCAAGTGGATGTCCAATTTTGCCAGCACCATTTGTTAAAGAGGCTATCTCTCCCCCATTTAATGGGTTTTGGTCTTCATCAAAGATCAACTCTCCACAGATGGATGGATCTATTTCTGGGTTTTCAATTCTGTTCCATTGGTCTCTCTGTCTATCACTTACCAATACCACACTGTTTTAATTATTGTGGCTGTATGATAGGTTTTGAGATCTGGGAGTGTGTGACCTCCTACTTTGTTTTTCTTCTTCAGCAGTGCTTTGCTTATCTGGTATCTCTTTCCTTTCCATATGAAATTAATAATTGTTTTATCCATATCCTTAAAAACTGTTGATGGTATCTGGATCAGGATTGCACTGAATGTGTAGAATGTCAATGGGTAGTATTGACATTTTCATAATATTCAGTTTTCCTATCCATGAAATCCAAGTTCTTCCTTTTATGTAGATCCCTTGTAGTTTCTTTAGTAGTGTTTTGTAGTTTTCTTTGTATACATATTTTGTGTTTCTGGTAAGATTTATTCCTAGATATTTTATCTTTTTGATAGCTATTATAGATTGTATTGCTTTCCTTATTTCCTTTTCAGAGGACTCTTTGATGATTTAGAGGAATCCAACTGATTTTTGTATATTGATCTTGTATCCTGCCATTTTGCCAAACCTCTCTTTAGTTCAGTAATTTTTTTGCTGAATCTCTTGGGTTTTCTATGTATAGGATCATGCCATCCACAAATAGATATAGCTTTACTTCCTCTTTGCCAATTTGGATGCCTTTTATTTTTCTTTCTTGCTTTATTGCCCTGGCTAGGACTTCTAATGGGGAGCTCTGGTAGTGTAGTGCCTAAGGCACTGGACTGCTAATCAGAAGGCTGGCGGTTCAAACCCACCAGCCCCTCCTCAGAAAGAAGATGGGGCAATCTACTTCTGTAGTGATACTGCCTCAGAAACCCAAGGAGGGGTCGCTATGAGTCGGGTCT
>NW_006921597.1:10579606-10602066 GCF_000298275.1 Orycteropus afer afer
CTTATTTCTGCTCTGATATTTATTATTTCCTTACTTCTGGATACTGTAGGGTTCTTTTGTTGCTCTTCTTCTAATTGTTGGAGTCATTGAGTTAGAGTTGATTTTGTTTCTTTCCTCTTTTTCATTGTGTACATTTATTGCTATAAATTGACCTCTAAGTATTGCTTTCACTTTGTCCCAAAGGTTTCAGTAAGTTGTATCTTCATTCTCATTTGTTTCTAGGAATTTTTTTATTTCACACTTTGTTTCTTCTGTTACCCAGTCATTTTTGAGCAGTTTATTATTCAGTTTCCACATATTTGATATTTTTTCTTGATCTTCCTATTATTGATTTCTAATTTTATAGTATTGTGATCAGAGAAGATACTTTGTAGTATTACAACATTTTTTAATTTATTGAGGCTTGTTTTGTGTCATAACATATGGTGTATTTTAGATTATGATCCATATGCACTGGAGAAAAATGTGTATTGTGCTCTTTTTGGGTAGAATGCTCTGTATATGTCTATGAGGTCAAGTTGGCTGATTGTGTTGTTGAGTTCTTCTGTATCTTTGTTGAGTTTTTTTCTAGTTGTTCTATCCCTCCTTGAAAGTGATGTATTAAAATCTCCTACTACTATTGTAGGAGCTCTGGTGGTGTAGTGCCTAAAGCAGTTGACTACTAACCAGAAGGCTGGTGGTCCAAACCCACCAGCCACTCCTCAGAAGAAAGGTTGGGCAATCTACTTCCATGATGATATCGCCTCAGAAACCCAAGGAGGGGTCGCTGAGTTGGATCTGACTTGACAGCAGTGCATGCATGTGCATACTACTATTGTAGACATGTCTATTTTTCCTTTCATTTCAGTTAATATTTGTTTTATATATTTTGGAGCACTTTCATTGGGTGCATAGATATTAATTATGGTGATGTCTTCCTGGCCAATTGATCCTTTTAGCATCATATAATGTCCTTCTTTGTCCCTTATGCTGTTTTTTACCTTGAAGTCTGTTTTATCAGAAATTGATATTGCCATTCCTGCTCCTTTTTAACTGCTGTTAGCTGCCACCTCTTAGTTTTTAAGTTGTTTTTATCTTTGTGTCTAAGATGGGTCTCTTGTAGGCAGCATATTGATGGGTCTTCTTTTCTTATCCAGTCTGCCACTCTCTTTCTCTTGACTGGTGCATTTAGTCCATTCACACTGAGTATAATTGTTGTTGTTGTTGTTGTTGTTTGCCGTCGAGTCGGCCCCGACTCATAGCGACCCCTCCTTGGGTTTCCGAGGCAGTATCACTATGGAAGTAGGATTGCCCAACCTTCCTTCCGAGGAGTGGCTGGTGGGTTTGAACCGCCAGCCTTCTGGTTAGCAGTCAAGTGCCTTAGGCACTATGCTACCAGAGCTCGAGTATAATTCGTGATAAAAAAACAAAAACCAAACTCACAGACTTCGAGTTGATTTGATTCATAGCAACCCCTCCTTTGGTTTCCAAGGTGATATCTCTACAGAAGTAAGTTGCCCAATCTTCCTTCCAAGGAGTAGTTGGTGGGTTTGAACTGCCAGCCTTCTGGTTAGCAGTCAAATTCCTTAGGCACTTTGCCACCACAGCTCCCATAGGTATGAATTTATTACTGTCATTCTATTGTTTTGTTGTTGTTGTTGTTGTTGTTGTTGTTAGTGATTTCCTTGTTCCAAATATTTTTCTGTATTGACCTCATTTTGTTAACAGGTGTTTCTTCTCTTTTCTTCATTATTGTTGGTTTTGTGCTTACTAAGCCCAAGTGTTTTTCTTCTTTCTGAGTTTGCTTAGAGGGGTTTTCTTTATGGTTACCCTGAATTAAATTCTTGTCTTCTTATGGTAGGAAGAGTCAGTTCTATAAAGACATTATCCTGTGTTTCTTTCCATCTGGAAGTCTTGTAATTAAAGCTTTTATTCCTTCTATTTGCTTTGTGGCTGGTGTAGCTTGCAGATTGACTCCCTTTTTTCACTGTGTACATTATTTTATGAGATAATTTTGAGCATCTATTTTTGGTTTGGTTTCTAAGTGGTGATGTCAAGTGTCCTGATTTTAATTTGTTCTCTGTTGTGAGTTCTCTATTTGAAGGACTCCCTTTAGCATTTCTTATAGGGTTGGTCTGGTTTTCACAAATTTCTTTAATTTTTGTTTGCCTGAGAATGTCTTGATTTCACCCTTATATTTGAGGGACAATTTGGCTGGATATATAATTCTTGGTTGGAAGTTCTTTTCCTTCAATGTTGTACATATGTCATCCCATTGCTTTCTTGCCTGCATGCTTTCTGCTGAGAAATCATTAGTTAGTCTTATTGGTTGTCCATTGTAGGTAACATTTCATTTTCCCCAAGCTGCTCCCAAAATTCTTTCTTTGTCTTTGGTTTTGGAAAGTTTGATTATGATATGTCTTGGTGGCTTTCTCTTGGAATCTATCTTGTATGGGGTTCATAGATCTTCTTGGACAGATACCTTTTTTTTTCCTTCATGATATGGGGGAAATTTTCTATTAGGAAGTCTTCTACAATTTTCTCAGGTTTTTTTGTTTTGTTTTGTTTTGTCTCCTCTTGTTCTGGTATTCCAATGAGGCATATATTGTTTCTTTTCATGTCATCCCATATAACTCTTAAATTCTCTTCATTTCTCTTAAAGCTTTGTTCTGGCTTTTCTTCATACAGGCTGGCATCAAGGGATTTGTCTTCCAGTTGGGATATGCATTCTTCAACCAGTTCTAGGCTACTCTTTCATCCTTCCACTGTGTTGTCTAACTGTGTAATTTTAGTATTCATCGTCTGGATTTCTAACTGCTGTTTTTGTATGAGTTCTAATGGTGTATTTATCTTGTTATTTTGTTCTTGAATGGTTTTCCTGAATTCTTCCAGTGTACTGTCTGTCTTTTTGTTGATTCTGTTTGTGGCTTCCTTGAGCTCTTGGAGAGTCTTGTGTATGTGTATATATATATATATATATATATATCTTCTAAATTCCTTCTCAGATAGTTCTATTGCTTTTTCTTCTTCCATGCTAGATAATTCTTTAGCCTGGGCTTTTATTTCTATTGTCTTATCCTTTTTGTTTGTTTGTTTGTTTGATTTGAGATTGTCTTTGTTTCCTAGACATTTTCAAGGTGTTATCTTTGTTAGCTATGTATTGATTTGTTTCACCCTGATTTTATGTTTTACTATATCTGAAAGTGTGAAGCAGGTGTAACTTTTTGGTTATTAACTCAGTTGTACTGGCTTGCTCCCCAGCTCTCTCTATGTTGGTGGAATCACTGGTGGGAATGCGGGTACAGGTCTCTGTTGTTAAGGGGATTTGGAGTTGGGATGAGCAGGTGTTGTCCACTGTCTGTCATTGTTTCTGTGGTGCAGGAATTATTGGTGTTACCTATTGGGTGAGGTGTTCAGTATATTAACTCCTCTGCATGGTGGCAGTTTAATGTGTTCCTTCTATTGAATGAGGCAGGGGAGAAGAAGAAAAAAATAAAAATAAAGGTGCCAGTAGTGAGTCCCCATTTTCTGCATTTGGGCAAGATAGTACAGACAGACAGTGTAGTTTGTGTCTTCCTGAGCCATCTACTAATGATGACATTCTACTGTCAATCAAAGACCCACAGTTCAAAATCCACAGAGACCCTAATGGGTAGAGGGCCACTACTTTCCTGCTGGATCGAGAAGCTGAAAAACCTAGTCTCCTGGTCCACTCTATGCTATAAAAGTGGTTTTGGAAGAGTTGAACACCAGCTCACTTCTGTGAACTCACTCTGGGGCTCTGCCTACTTGTAGGGAGTTTTTCTCTTTCCCCCATTCCTTTCTGGACTTTGTGGCAGCCCAAGCCAAGGGAGTCTTGATCTATTCCCCAGTAAGACTATCTACTGACTCTGCTCCCATGGTTGCCATCAAAAACTCCCAGTGTGGGTATTCTGAGTATCCAATGCCTCTGTGGGTTCCATGATGGCTTTTTTTTTTTTTCTTTTCTTTTTCCCTTGTTCCCTCTGCTGATCTGTTTTATTTCTAATGAATCCTCGCCTTCTTTGTCTCTCCATCTCCACCAGCTAGATGGGTTCATCTATTTTTCCCAGTTGTTTAATCTGCTCTTTTTCTCCACCTTCTCTAAATCTGATACTTTGGCTTCTCCTTAGTTGCTCATAACTCTAGCATCATTATTTCTATTTTCTTTACCTAGTTATCAAGGGAACAAATGTGTGGGTTATAGATACTACACCATCTTCCCACAGGTAGGAATGACAAATTGAAGAGCAATGACATCACATTCATTGTCAAAAAGAAAATAAAATCTAACCTGAAGTATAGTGCTGCCACTGATAATGTCTATACTCATACAAGGAAGACCAATTAATACAACTATTATTCAAATTTATGCAACACACACTAAACGCATAGAGGAAGAAATTGAAGATTTTTACCAACTTCTGCAGTCTGAAATTGATCTAACATGCAATTGAGATTTTTTATTATTATTATTTTTATTGTGATTTGGGTGAAGGAGCAAAATCATTTTCATACAGCAGTTCAGACACATTTTGTCTCATGAAACTGACTGCAATTTCCCACAGTGTAACAGCTCTCTTCCCACTTCTGACCCATGGTTACCTCTTCCCTGTGTCCTTCCCTCTCATGCACTCCTGCCCCCTGAGCTGTCTCTCTGTGCATACACTGCCCTTCTATTCTTCCACAATTGATCTCTCCAAGGAATGTATCTACCTAATGTAAATGTTCAGCTCATAAACCTGTCTGTTGTTTGGCTGGAAGCCATAGGAGTGAGTTCAATTTCAGACCTGAAAGGCACCTAGGGGCCATAGTCTCAGGGGTTTCACCAGGCTCTATCAGACCAGCAAAATTGGTTCTTTTTTTTTTTTTTTAAATGATTTTGAGTTTTTTGTTCCATATTGTTCTCCCACTGTATCCAGGATTTCCTACATATATCCTCCTCTGAGTGGTTGACAGTGGTAGCTGGGCACCCTTCATTTCTTCCAGTCTCATAGTCATATAGGCTGAGGATTGCATGGTGTACCAGTCCCGTGAATTAATTGTTTCCATGTGTCTTTGATTTTCTTTATTCTTCTTTGCTCTGGACAAGGAGAGACCTATCATTGCATCAAGATGGCTGCTTGCAAGCTTTTAATATACCAGCTGCTACTTACCAAAGTAGGATGTAGAAGAATGTTTTTGTGTAGTATGTTTTGCCAATTGAGCTTGATGTCTCCCGGAACCATGGTCTTGAGCCCACAGGTCCAATTACTCTCTCCCTCCAGGTCACTGACTGTGGCCAAGATGTCACCTCAACCTTGTCCCTTGTCAGCTCTACTATATACCTGTAAATCCTTACAGAAGATACAAATACTCTTGTAGAAACATTGTCTGCCAACACTACACATGGTCATGGGCACACTGCCCCCTGCATAGACATACCTAATCATTCAGCCTGTCCACCCATCTATCCACTCATATATCAATGTTTGCCATCACTGACAATGCAGTACTGTATGTGCAAAAGCATTCATCTTTGTTGTCTGTACATTCCATGCATCTCTGTATGTCTTCCTCCTCCTCAATGCCACCATGTTGATCACTCACATTTGGTACACTGCCCTTCCCTTCACCTAAACCAATACTTGTTTCTACCTATCTAGTAGTGTTCCCTCCCCTCCCCTCACACCCTTTGATAACCAACAAAGAAAATTTCCTTCCATATAGAAACCTTTCCTTGACTTTTTACAATAACAGACTAATAAATTATTTGTACTTCTGTGATTGACTTATTTCCCTCAGCATGATGTCCTTTAAGTTCATCCACATTATGTGGTGTTTTGCAGATTCTACATTATTCTTTAGGGTTGCATAGTATTCTATTGTGTGTTTTTACCATAGTTTAGTTATCCATTCTTCAGTTGATGTGTACCTAAGTTGTTCCATGTTTTTGCTGTTGTAAATAGTGCTGCATTGAACATGGGTGTGCATATATCTATTCTTGTACTGGCTCTCAATTCTTTAGGATGTATACCTAGTAATGGAATTGCTGGGTCAAATAGTATTTCTAATTCCAACTTTTTAAGAAATCACCATACTGCTTTCCACAGTGGTTGTATCATTTTACAGTCCCACCAGTAGTGTATGAAGGCCCCAATCTCTCCACATCCTCATCCACATTTGTTATTTTCTGTCTTGTTGAACTTTGCTACTAGTGCTGGTGCAAGTGGTATCTCATTGATGTTTTGATTTGCATCTCTTTAATGGCTAATGATTGTGAACATTTCTTTGTGTTTTTGGCTGCCTAAATACCCTCTTTGGTGAAGTGTCTATTCATGTCTTCTGCCCATTTTTGAGTTAAATTATTTGTCTTTTTGTTGTTGAGGTGTTGGTGTTTTCTATAAATTTTAAAGATAAGTCCTTTGTCAGATATGCCGTTGCCAAATATTTTTTTCCCAATTTGTAGGTTCTCTTTTGACTCTTCTGGAGAGGTCTTTGGAAGCACATAAAAATTTAACTTTCAGGAGGGCCCATTCATCTAGTTCCTCTTCTGCTGTTTGTGCATATTGGGTTATGCTTGATAGTCTATTTATGCCATATATTAGGGCCCCTAAATTTGTCCCTACATTTTCCTTGAGAAACTTCTATAATTTTAGGTTTCACATTTAAGTCTTTGATCCATCTGGAGTTTGTTTCTGTGTATGGTGTGAGATCTTTTTTTTGTTGTTGTTGTTTTCCTGCAAGTGGATATGCAGTTTTGCCAGCACCATTTGTTAAACAGGCAATCTCTTCCCCATTTAATGGATTTCAGCCCTTTGTCAAAGGTCACCTGACCATAGGTTGATGGATCTATTTCTGGGTTCTTGATTCTATTCCATTGGTCTATGTGTCTGTCATTGTACCAATATCAAGCAGTTTTGACTACTGTGGCTGGATAGTAGGTTTTGAGATCCAGCAGTGTGAGACCTCCTACTTCGTTCTTCTTCTTCAATAGTGCTTTGCTTACAAGAAGTCTCTTTCCTTTCCATATAATGGTAGTCACTGGTTTTTCCATATTCATAAAGAATGTTGGGATCTGGATTGGGTAGAATTGACATTTTCACCATGTTCAATCTTCCTATCCATGAGCATGGTATGTTCTTCCATTTAAGTAGATCTCTTATGGTTTCTTGAAGTAGCTTTTGTCATTTTCTTTGTACAGCTCTTTTGTGTCCCTGGTAAGATTTATTTCCAAGTATTTTATATTTCTGATAGCTATTGTAAATAGTATTGATTTCCTTTCTAACAATTTCTTTGTTGATGTAGAAGAATCCAACTGATTTTTGTTCATTGATCTTGTATCCTGCCCTATGCTAAATCTTTCAATTATTTCCAGTATTTTTTTTTTTTTTTCTGCGTTTCTTAGGTTTTCTATGTATAGGATCACATCATCAGCAATCAGGGATAGGTTTACTTCTTCCTCACCAATTTGAATGCCCTTTATTTCCCTTTCTTGCCTTATTGCCCTAGCAATACAGTGTTGAATACAAATGGTGATAGAGGACATCCTTGTCGCTTCCTGTTTGCAAGGGGAATGGTTTCAGTCTCTCTGTTTGAGGTTTTGCATATATGCTCTTTATTACGTTGAAGAATTACCCTTCTTATTTTTCTGTGAGCTTTTTTTTTTTTTTAAATCAGGAATGGGTGTTGGATTTTATGAAATGCCTATTCTGCATTGAGTGATATGATCATGTGGTTCTTTTCATTTGTTTTATTTATGTGATGGATGGCATTGATTTTTTTCTAATGTTGAACCATACTTGCATACCTGATATGAATCCTACTTGGTCATAATACTTTTTTTTTTTTTTTTTTTTAATATGTTGCTGCTGTCTATTGGCTATTATTTTGTTGAAGATTTTTGCATCTATGTTCATGAAGGATATTGTTCTGCAGTTTTCTTTTTTAGTGATATCTTTGCCTGGTGTTGGTATCAAGGTTATGCTTGCTTCATAAAGTGAATTTGGGAGGATTCCATTCTTTTCTGTGTTCTGGAATAGTTTGACAAGGATTGGTTTCATTTGTTCTCTGAAAGTTTGGTAGAATTCTCCAGTGAAACCATCTGGGCTAGGACTTTTTTTTGTTGTTGGTAATTTTTTTTTTTTTAATGTCCTGTTCAATTTCTTCTTTTGTTATGGGTCTGTTCAAATTTTCCACCTCTGTGTAAATTTAGGTAAGTAGTGTGTTTCTAGAAATCTGTCCATTTCTTCTAGATTTTCAAATTTGTTGGAGTACAGTTCTTCATAGTATCCTGATGTTAAATTTTCCATTTCTGTGGTTCTGTTGTGATGTCACCCAATTTATTTCTTTTTCATGTTATTTGTATTCTTTCCCTCTTTTCCTTTGTTAAATTTGCCAGTGGTTTCTCAGTTTTATTCATCTTTTCAAAAAACCAATTTCTAGTCTTGTTGATTTTTTCTATTGTCTTTATATTTTCTGTTTCATTTATTTCAGCTCAAATCTTTATATTTCTTTTCTTCTGGTGAATGTAGGCTTTTCTCGCTGTTCTTTTTCTAATTGTTGGAGTTGCTGGTTTAAGGTGTTGATTTTGGCTCTTTCTTCTTTTGTGACATCACAAAATTTATGCATTTATTGCTATAAATTGGCCTCTGATTACTGCTTTTGCTGAGTCCCAAAGATTGTGGTATGTTGTGTTTTCATTCTCATTTGATTCAAGGAATTTTTAAATTTCATTTTTTATTTCTTCTATTACCTCTCATTCTTAAGGAGGGTGTTGTTCAGTTTTCATGTGTTTGTTCTTTTTCCATTCATCTTCCTATTTTTGATTTCTAATTTGATAGCATTGTGATCTGAGAATATGCTTTGAAATATTTCAATGGTTTTAAATTTATTAAGGCTTGCTTTATGGCCTAACATATGGTTAATGTTCCATGTGCACTAGAAAAGAATATATATTGTGCTGTTGTGGGGTGAAGTGCTCTGTAGGTGCCTATTAGGTGAAGTTGGTGAATTGTATTGTTTAGTTCTTCTGTGTCTTTGTTGAGTTTCTTTCCAGTTGTTCTATCTTTCATTGAAAGTGGTATATTAGTCTCCTACTATGACTGCCTAGTCATCTATTTGTGTTTTCAATTCTGTTAAAGTCTGATTTATGTATTTTAGGGCTCTTTCATTGGGTGTGTAGATATTTATTATGGTTATGTCTTCTTGTTTGATTGATCTTTATTTATCATATAATGTCCTTCCTTGTTTCTTATGGTGTTTTTTGTCTTAAAGTCAACTTCATCAGAAATTAATATTGCCACTCCTGCTCTTTTATGTTGCCATTAGCTCGATATATCTTTTTCCAACCCTTGTTTTTCAATCTATTTTTGTCTTTCTCTCTAATATATGTCTCTTGTAGACAGCATATTGATGGACTATGCTTTCTTATCCAATCTGCAACTCTCTGTCTCTTGAGTGGTGCATTTAATCCATTGACATTCAGCGTAATTATTGACAAGTATGCATTTGTTGCTGTCATTTTGTTATGTGTTTTTTTTTTCATGGTGCTCCTGGCTTCTTTATCCTATGTACTTTTCTGTGCTGAGCTCAGTTTGTTTATGAACCATGTTATCATTTCCTTTGTTGCTGTTGTTTTAGTATTTGCTGAATATTTGTGCTTGTCCTCTTTTTTATTGTGATGTGAAGGTTTTTCATTTTTCTTTGCGGTTACCCTGTGATTTATAATTTCACCCTGAGTGTAGAACAGTCCATTCCTTCTTGTAATTGTCTTGACTTCCTCATCATTTAGAAGTTCTGTAACTACACTATTTTTTCCCTCTTTTTGTTTTGTAGTTGTCATCATTTGCCAAATGATGCCCCTGGTTCCCTATTTGCAATCTTGTAAACTTATTTTACTTTGGATACTTCCATAACTGGTTATGTCATTATGTGTATTAATCATCGGTTGTTTGCTATATTATTGGTTCTCTGTCCAAAGGACTTCCTTTAGTAGCTCTTGTAAGTTTGGTCTGGTTTTAACAAATTCCCTTAATTTCTGCTTATCTGGAAATATCCCAATTTGACTATCATATTTGAGGGACAATTTTGCTGGGCTTATAACTCTTGGTTGGAAATTTTTCTCTTTCAAGGTTTTATGTATACCATCCCATTGCCTTCTCACTTGCATGGTTTCTGCCAAGAAATCAGAGCTTAATCTTATTCATTGACCTTTGTAACTTTTTTTATTTTTTGGTAACTTTTTATTTTACTCATGCTGCTTTCAGGACTTTTTCTTTCTCTTTGGTTTTGGTGAGTTTGCTATGTATATCTTGGTGATTTCTTTTGGGGTCTAACCTGTTTGGGGTTCATTGTACTGCCTGAATAGATATAGTCTCATCTTTTATCATATTAGGGAAATTCTCTTCCAAAAACTCTTTAACAATTTTCTCTGTGATTTATTTTTTCTCTTCCTGATCTGGAATTCCAATTCATTGTATGTCTTTCTCTTCATGACATTCCACATGAATCTTAGGCTTTCTTCATTTTGTTTTGATATTTTTTCTGATTGATCCCTTTCCAAAGAAGTATTCAGGTATTTTTCTTCAATCTCATTAATTTTGTCTTCCATTGATTCGATTCTACTCCTTTGCTCTTTCAATTATCTATTTCTGAAAATTTAGTATTAATCCCCTGGATTTCTATCTGTAGATTTTGTATCATTTCTAATTTTTCATTTATTTTGTAATTTTGTTATTTTATTTTTTTCCAAAATTGTTTTAAGCTTTTGTCTGTGTTTTCCTTAGTGTTGCCAGTATTTTCCTTGATCTGTCTTTCAATGCATTGAAGGTACCTAAATATAATTCTTTTGAATTCCTTATCAGGGAGTTCCAATACTGCTTCTCCCTCAGGGCTGTGTTCTGGGTCTTATTCTGGTCCCCTGTTTCTACTGCTTTATCTTTCTTCTTTGTGTGGACTGTGATGGTCTTTTGTCTCTGAGACATTGTGACATTGTTGTATTTATATTTAATTGGTGATTTTATGTTGGAGTGATTTGTTCAAGATTTTTGTTTACTTTGTGGATTTTTTTTTTTTGGATGTATGTGAGTAAGCAGGGTACTGTGCTCCTCTATTAGGTAGTTGGTAACACTTATGCACTCACCACCTGTCTCCTGGTGGTTATGATAGAGAATGAGAGTGGCTGTACAGATCTCTGTTAACTGTTTGTGAAGAGCAGTTAAGGGTAAGTCAGGCTCTTATTGGTGGTCATGTGTCATTGGCCAGTTGGTGCAGAAGGAAGTGGTGGCCCTCACTCAGTAAGTGGAGCTGCAGGAGGTACAAATGTGGTTGGCTCATATGGGCATAGTTGCTGTCTTCCATTAACTGACAAAAACAGTAATCAAAAACTATCAAAAAAGTAAAACAAAGAGGACAAAAAAGCACACACCACAGAAACACACAGAACCAATCACCAAAATGGGAAAAAAGGAAAAAAAAAAAAAAGAAAGGAAAGGCAATAAATGGAAGAAAATACTTATAGAAATACTTTAAAAAGAGAAAAGAAATATGAATAGCAAAAGGAAAAAAAAAATCCCACAATATCTGGGGAGATGGGGAATAAAAGAAAAGGATAGAGCTGAAGAATAATGAACAAAAATAAATTGGAAAAATGCAAAAAGAAAAACAATGAATAAGGAGAACCACAAGAAAGAGAAAAATGGGAACCAGGAAAACAGAAGAGAGAAAAAGCTGAAAACTATAACCTGGGATGGGAAGAAGAAAGAAGAAGAATAGAAAGGAAGAAAAAGAAGAAGAATTTTAAAACAGACAAAAACAAACTAAAGCAAACAAACAAAAATCTGGGTGGGGTGTGGGAGGGCACCTAGGCTCCATCAGAGCATACAGACTGGGATGGAATTCCTGCTGGCCCAGAAGGTGGGTAGAGGTGAGTTTTGGCCACAGTTCCAGTCACCAAGAGATTATGGGGTATAAGAGTAACAAGGGGAATATCACACCTTCCAGTCCTCAGTGTCCAGTGTGTCCTTGCTGTCCTCATCAAGTGGAGCTTATTCTTAGGTCCTAGGAATCTTTGAGAATGCTGTCACTTTAAATATCCAAAATGGTTGAACTGCTTGTAAATATTCAAAATTGCTGCACCCTCTGAACAGCCTATTCAGTCCACAGCTCTGTTTATCTCCTTCTTTGCTATTTCCCCTTTTATTCACCAGACACCAGTGCAGTGCTCCGTGCAGTCCCTGGATAGCAGGGCCAATTTTTAGGTTAATTCTTAGGTCCTAACACCGTTTGGAAATATGCAAACTCTCTGTGCCGTCAGAATCTCTGACAGTCCACAGCTATGTTTGTCTCCTTTTTTTCTGTTTTCACGCAGGTTCTTCTTCTAGTTGGAGTTTAGTCTACTTCTGTATCCTTCCATTTAAAGCTCAGGGCACCAGGATTATCTTCTGTATCTCTGTTACTTGGTTCCTCTTTTCTTTGTTGAAGATGGTCTGTGTAGTTTGTGTGCCTATTCTGCCGCCTTACCAGGATTCCCAAGGTATATTGATTTTTATTGGTGATTGGAATATGAAAGTTGGAAACAAAGAAGAATCACCAGTAGTTGAAAGATATGGCCTTGATGATAGAAATGATGCTGAAGAGCACATGATAATATTTTGCAAGACCAATGACTTATTCATCATAAATACCTTTTTCAACAACAAAAATGGTGACTATACACATGGACTTCACCAGATGGAATACATTTGTGGAAAGAGGTGATGAAGAAGTTCAATATCTTCAGTGAAAACAAGGCCAGGAGATGACTGTTGAATAGACCTTTGATTGCTCATATGCAAGTTTAAGTTGAAGCTGAAGAAAAGGAAAACAAGTCTACAAGAGCCAAAATAAACATTGAGCATATCACTCCTGAATTTGGAGACCATGTGATGAATAGATTTGATGCATTGAACACCAATGACTAAAGACCAGATGAGCTGTGGGATGACATCAAGAACACCATACACGAAAAAAGCAAAAGGTCATTGAAAAGACAGGAAAGGAAGAGAAGACCAAAATGGATGTCAGAAGAGACTCTGAAACTTTCTCTTGAATGAAGAGTAGCTAAATGGAAGAATGATGAAATAAAAGAGCTGAACTGCAGATTTCAAGGCACAGCTTGAGAAGACAAAGTAAAGTAGTATAATGGAATGTGCAAAGACCTGGAATTAGAAAACCAAAAGGGAAGAACATGCTTGGCATATCTCAAGCTGAAAGAACTGAAGAAAAAATTCAGCCTTGAGTTGTAATATTAAAGAATTCTATGGACAGAATATTGAACAATGCAGGAAGCATCAAAAGATGGAAGGAATAGACAGAGTCACTGTACCAGAAAGAATTAGTCAATGTTCAACCATTTCAGGAGGTAACATATGAAAGAAGCAGTGGTATGGAAGATAGAAGTCCAAGCTGGATTGAAGGAATTGGTGAAAAACAAGACTTCAGGAATTGACAGAATACTCACTGAGTTGCTTCAACATGCAGATGCAGCACTGGAGGTGCTTAGTTATTTATGCCAAGAAATTTGGAAGAAGCTACCTGGCCAACTGACTGGAAGAGATCCATGTTTGTGCCCATTCCAAAGAAATGTGATCAAATATAATGTGGAAATTATTGAACAATATCATGAATATCACACACACAAGTAAAATTCTGAAGAAGATAATTAAAAACAATCACAGCAGTATATTGACAGGAAACTTCCAGAAATTCAAGCTGGATTCAGAAGAGGAGATGAAATAATGAATAGCATTGCTGATGTCAGATGGATCTTGTCTAGGAGCAAGGAATACCAGAAAGATGTTTACCCATGTGTTATTGACTATGCAAAGGCATTTGACTGTATGGATCATAACAAATTATGGATAATATTGTGAAGAAAATAGCAGGCATTGTGAGGCTGGCACAGGATTGGAAAGTATTTTGTTCTCTTGTCCATAGGGTCACTATGAGTCAGAGTTGACTTGGGGGCACCTAACAACAACACAACATTTTGAAGACTGGGAATTTTGGAATACTTAATTGTGCTCATGAGGAACCTATACATAGATTGGGGTGTTGTCGTTCAAACAGAACAAGGAGATACTCCATGTTTAAAATCAGGAAGGATGTGCATCAGGGTTGTAGTTTTTCTTCACACTCATTCAATCTGTATGCTGAGCAAATAACCCAAGAAGCTGGACTTTATGAAGAACACAGAATCAGGATTGAGGGAAGACTCATTAACAATCTGTGATATGCAGATGACACAACCTTGCTTGCTGGTAGTTAAGATGACTTGAAGCACTTACTGATGAAAATGAAAGACTACAGCTTTCAGTATAGATTACACCTAAACATAAAGAAATAAAAAATTCTCACAACTGACCAATAAGCAACATCACAATAAGTGGAGAAAAGATTGAAGTTGTCTGGGATTTTGTTTTACTTCGATCCACAATCAGCATCCAAGGAAGCAGCAGTCAAGAAATCAGACATCATATTTCTCTGGACAAATCTGCTGCAAGGGACCCCTTTAAAGTGTTGAAGAGCAAAGATGTCACTTTGAAGAATAAGGTGCTCCTAACCCAAGCCATGGGAACTCTGGTGGCACAGTGCCTAAGGCATTTGACTGCTAACCAGAAGGCTGGCAGTTCAAACCCACCAGCCACTCCTTGGAAGGAAGGTTGGGAAATCTACTTCCATAGTGGTACTGCCTTGGAAATCCTAGGAGGGATCGCTATGAGTCACAATCCACTTGAGGGTAATGAGTTTGTTTTTTTGGTTAACCTAAGCCATAGTATTTTCAATCACCTCATATGCATGTGAGAGCTGAAGAATGAATAAGAAAGACTGAAGAATTGATGCCTTTGAGTTGTGGTGTTGGTAAAGAATATCCACAATACCATGAACTGCCAGAAGTATGAACAAATCTGTTCTGGAAGAAGTACAGCCAGAATGCTCCTTAGAAGCAAGAATGGCCAGACTTAGTCTCACCTACTTTGGTTATGTTGTCAGAAGGAACCAATCCTTGGAGAAGGCTATCATGCTTGGTAAAGTAAAGGTCAGAGAAAAAGGAGAAGACGCTCAACAAGATGGATTGATACAGCGGCTGGAATTATGGGCTCAAGCATAGCAAGTGTTGTGGGATGTCACAGGAGTGAGAATGCTTCACTCTGTGCACACAGTTGCTATGAGTTGCTATGACTCAACAGCACCTAACAACAACAGCAACAACATAGGTGGTAGCTTTGTTTTTCAAGACTTATCATATGTGATAGATGGAGTGGTTGAAATTAGTTAGGAAGAATACAGAGAATGAGTAAAAATACAGATATGGGTTCACTGGACCCATCTAATTCAGAAGGATTCTTCTTTACTGTCTGTGAAAAGAACAATTCAGACATCTCAATGGTCTATAAGGATTTGCATTAGATTGAGTAGACTCTTGGCTCAGATATGTAAAAACAAGTCTATAGATTAATGTTGCCCCAATTTTTGTTTGTTTGTTTTGTTTGTTTGGGGGGCTTGTGGCTATAAAATACAAACAGGATTGTCTTTGCCTCTGTTTTCTTTCTATAATGCACTGACTTTGACAAAGAACTGTAAAAGCCTTGAGCAAAATATGCTCAACTTCCTTCCCTAGTGAAGCTATTTTATGTGGACACCTAGCAACCCAGATCTTGAAATAACTGAATATGGGAAATACTCCAACTGCAACTCTGTTTTTTCCCTTCTTCCACAGGCTTCAGACTTGGAGAGTCTGACCTGTCTTGTTTTAACCGTATAAAGCTGCAGTAAAGGCAATGGATATGTTCTCTGGAATTTCCTCCATCAGGAATTGACCTATGAGATTTGAATTTTCTTGAAAGCATGATCTCATTAGGGGGTGAGTTTTCCTAATAACTTTAGTCACTCTATGGACTACATATTGATGACCTCAGGGCCTGAGTTGAACAGCCTGTGGGTCTCATTGTGGGTTGTATATACAGTCAGATTTCCTCCATCCAGTAGACTATCAGTGTCTTCCCAAACCTTCCCCTAAAAGGTTCCAATCACAATAGCTAAGCAAAAAAAAAAAAAAAAAACCCAAAACCCAAACCTCACTGCCAAACCCACTGCCATCAAATCAATTCTGACTCATAGTGACACTATGGGATAGAGTAGGACTTCCCCATAGGGTTTCCTCTGAATTTGTAGAAGCAGAGCGCCTCATTTTTCTCCCACAGAGTGGCTGTTGGGTTCAAATTGCTGACCTTTTGGTTAGCAGCCCAATCCTTTAACCACAGTGTCAACAGAGCTCCTTTAAGAAGAATTAATCCTTTGTCTGGAAACTTAGGGACATAGGCATTAATTTTCTAGAGTCCTATCTTACATTAAAAGTCTCTGTGTAGCACAAACAGTTTAATGCTTGACTACTGTTCTAACAGAAAATATCACAAGGGTGACTTTAACAAACAGGGATTTATTCTCTTAACATTTTGGAGGGTAGAAGTCTGAGTTCAAAGTGCCATGTCCTAGGGGCTGGGTGAAAGCCGCTGGACCTTGAGCTTCAGTTCTGCCTCTTGCTCACAGCCCACTGGAGCTGGAGATGTCTCTTCATGCAAACAGCTGCTGGCTGCTGAGGCTAACAAGCCCAAGGTCAACAAATAAAAATGGCACAGTCCCAATATTACCAAACAACGTGGCAGATCACTGATTCAAGTCCAGAGACAATCCCAAGATTCACGGGAAATATGGCAGGCTGTTAAATGAAGACTTGACTACATTCAGGGTGCAAGTGTGCCAAAAAGGTCAGAGACCTTCCTCAACACTTCTTACATGCTGGAAGCAGACCACATCCCTAAGGCAGCTACTCAGCTGCTCCAGCAGATTCCACCATGGAGCTGATTACCAATCTCATCATGGGGAATAACTACATCTGTTCTGGTTACCTAGTGCCGCTCTGACAAGAATATACCACAAATAGGATGGCCTTAACAAACAGGAGTTTATTCTTACAATTTAGAGGCTTTAAGTCCAAGTTCAAGGTGCCAGGCTATAGGGGCTGGATGAAAGCCCCTCAACCTTGTGGTCTGGCTCTGCCTCCTCCTCCCCGCCCACTGGAGCTAGAGGCATTTCTTCACTCAGCTGCTGGCTGCTGAGGCTGAGAAGCCCCAAAGTTGACAAGTAAAAAGGCACAGTCCCGATGTTACCAAACCACATGGCAGGCCATTAACTTAAGTCCATTGTAAATCCCAAGATCAGCAGAGCATAGCAGGCTTCTGAGCAATGACATGGCTACATGCAGGGTCCAAGCATGCCATAGGCTAGATACCATTCCCAAGGCTTCTCCTTATATACAGGAAGCAGACCATATCCCAAAGGCAGCTACTCAGCTGTTTGTCATAGATCCCACCATGGAGTTGATCACCAGTCTCATCATGGGGAATAACTACCACCAGCTGCCCAGCCACTCAACCAGGCCCAGCCAAGTTGACCCACAAACATAACCACCACAACATCCAACTGCCCAGCCACTCAAAACCAAGCCCAAAAAAGATGACACATAACTCTAACTACCACAACTACTAACTGGAAATGTTGGAAGTTCAAACCCACCCTTAGGTTCCTCAAAAGAAAAGCCTACTTTCAAAAGGTCACAGCGTTGGAAACTGTGAAGAACAGTTCTACTCTGCACACATGAGGTCACCATGAGTTAGAGACAACTGGATAGTAGGTTTTCTTTTTATTGTTGCTATCTTGCCCTATCATTCAAATAAATTCCTCAGGAATATGGATCATAGTACATACATTTCATCATGTTCCTCTATCCCAGTCATAATCTGTTAAATTATAATAATAATAATAAGTATGAACATGGACCTCTTACCTTAAGCCAGGCATCATGCTATGTATTTCACCAGAGTGATCTCATTTAATCCTCATAAAAACTTGATCAGGTAGAGAGTACTATTGCTACCATTTCACAAATTAAGGAACTGAGGCTAAAAAGTAGGTAGGTAGCCACCATAAGGTTACAAAATTTGCAAACGTAGGAGCCAGGATTCAAAATCAGCTGTCTGACCTCTGAGCTGGTATGAGTAATCTCTATACTAGACTGCCTTCCACTAAGGAGTACCTTGTAAAGATTGAAGATCTATGTAGAGAAACTGGACTTGAGTGAGCACTTTACTGGCACCTAGTAAGCATCCAATAAATAGCCATTATCATATGTCAACACTCCTTAATAGGTGGATATCATGTAACTTTCTCATGAGAGGATTACAAAGTGGGCCTTATACTGAGTGGACTGCCTCATGTCTGATGTGACTGTGTGATGTGAGCCATGCAAAGACAATTCCTTTGTTAGGAAATGTGGGGATTTTTGTGGCATGGTAATAACTGACGTCTGTCTTGATGAACAAGCAATATGTGGGGACCTGGCCCAGAGGAATAAGGAGTCCCCTATAATCAGCCTTTGGGAGCTCTGGTGGCATAGTGCCTAAGGCATTTGACTGCTAACCAGAAGGCTGGGGTTCAAATCCACCAGCCACTCCTGGGAAGGAAGATGGGAAAATTTACTTCCGTAGCGATACCACCTTGGAAACTCAGAGAGGGGTTGCTATGAGTCAAATCAACTCGAGTGAGTTTGGTTTTTTTTTTTTTTTTTGTATCAGCCTTCAGGTGCTCTAAGTTATATGGCTTCACTAATAGAATTTATAGAAGTCTCTTAGATAGCAACATTAAATTGAATCAATTAGTTGTTATTCTGATCATTTTTTCTTAATAATTCCTTTCCATTATAAAACATTATAAAAGTAGTATGATCTCAGAAAATGCACTGAAGTAAGAAGATATGTCAACATAATTGTGTTGTCCAAACGCGGTTCTGTTTACATTTTGGTTTTCTAAGTGAGACATTATTATTATTATTATTTTAAATTTTTGCTTTGTTGACAGCATGAGAGACCCTCAAATTCCCATGTACCTGAGTCATCCAAATTTCTAAATCTGGTCCCAAGAAAGGTCCTGCTATTGGTCGATTCTTAGCCTGAGAATCTCAAGGGTGCAGTAAGATAGATCCTGGAGTGGCCAGAAGGGCCCCTCTGGACATGGTGACAGAGGCCTTGATATCTCAGGGAAAAACACACAGCTCTGAGGCAGGAATATGGCATAAAGGTCGACCCAGTCCAGAAGGAGCATTTCCTGGGCCCAGTTCCCACCCTCTTGGTCACATCATGGTGACGCAGCAGGAAGTGGGGCCTCCCCAGAGCCCAGGTCTCTCACAGGAAAGTGTTGTCAGAGGTTTCCACATAGGCAGCCAGTCCTGTACATACTCAGTTAGCTGCAGCATTCTCAACCCTCAGTGTTTGTTCACACACTGGAATGTGGCCTCAGGGCAGAGCTGTGGCTGTTCCTCCACTTGGTCCTGATGCCTGTGGTAATGCTTGTGGTGAAGCCATAAATCAGCTCTACTCTGCTATCCCTGTGAGACTTCCAAACAAGGTACCTTGCAAGCAGGTAGCGTGAGACACCTCCTTTCAGATGTCATGTGATTAAAAAATGAGAAACCAAAAGGAATTTATTTTTCAGTTGAAAAAAATAATACTCTGAAGCCCTGGACATGTTCTTTCTTTGCCTTGATGCTTTCTTGTGGTCATTGAGAGGAAGGGGAAATCTCTTGCATTTGTCTTCTCTCTGGATGGGATTTTGATTTTTTTTGCAGAGGGAGATGAATAGCAAAGCCATGCTACCATGTTGAAGTTAGTATTAGTTTCCTAACAAAGTATCATAATCTGGGTAGCTTAAAACAACAGAATTTTATTATCTCACAGTTCTGGAAGCCTGAAGTCCAACATTAGTTGTTGGAAGGGCCATGTTCCCTCTGAAGGCTCTAGAAAAAGATTCTTTCTTGCCTCTTCCTAGCTTCTGGTGGTTCTTGGCAGTCCTTGGTGTTCTTTGTCTTATAGCTTAATCACTCCAATCTTTGCCTCCACTTTCACATGGCCATGTTCCCTCTGTGTGTGTCTTTTTCCTCATTTTGTAAAGACACCAGTTATATTGGATGAGGACCCACCCTATTCCAGTATGACCTGATGTTAACTTAACTGATAACATCTTCAAAGACTCTACTTCTAAACAAGATTACGTTCACAGGTACCAGGGGTTAAGCCTTCAACATATCTTTTTTGGAGGTTACAGTTCAATACATAACAGTCTGTTCAAATTTTTCTCACTCGACCTTAATTCCAATAATGACCCGATGCTCTGAGACTTTCTTTCCAATGTTAAATGCTTATTCTGCGTCAGCTACAGAGAAGAGCAAAAGAATTGGGGATCTGGGAACTCACATCTAGCTGCAAGTTTGCCACACTCACTACTTCATGTTAGGCACACCACCTTACATCTTGACATTTAATTTTCCTTCCTTAGACATTTATTCTCTCAATTAGATAATTTATTAACTAGTACTCCTTGTAGTTGTCATCCTGTAAGCAATTGCTGTTCACAATAATGATCCATTGGCACTGAAAGATCCTAAAACACTTTCTGAGCTCCCTCTAATCTCCAGGGATTTTATTTATTTGAATTCCTTGAAAACTGGTGATCTGTGTGAGTCACTTATAGAAAGACTCTAGTGACCAGAACAGTGGACTATATGAATCAGACATTGAGTGTTAATCATATTATTTGTCCTTTATTTTGATAACAATGGCATGGAATGTGTTACAAGACCACCAACAGGGTTGAAGTGACATACATAGCACCAGCTTGTCATGGGGGACCCCCAGGAAGATTTGCCATAGGTGTGGAGCAATGGCTTTAGGCTGTAGTGCCTGCTACTCTAAGAAGCTCAGTGACTGATAGAACCATGACACAGAAAATCAGCAAGAGTAGAGATGACCTCGAAACACCAACCAGCAGGGTCTAATTGATATTTATAGATCATTCTACCCAACAACAGCAGAATACATATTCTTTTCAAGTGCTCATGGAACATATACCAAGATAGACCATATCACAGACCATAGAACAAACTTCAATGAGTTGAAATCATACAAAGGTTATTCTCTGACCATATTGGAATGACACTAGAATTCAATAACAGAAAAATAATAGGAAAAGTTCTGAACACTTGAAAACCAAACAATATACTTTTACATAATCCACGGGCTTAAGAGGAACTATCAAAGGAAATTAAAAAGATTAAAAATTATTTAATTAAAGGAAAATTAAAACAAAACATGTCAAAATTTATGAGATACAGCTAAAGCAGTGCAGAGAGGGAAATTTATAGTACTAAAATGCTTTGTTAGGAAAAGAATAAGTCTAAAATGAATAATCTAAGCTGCTACATCAAGCACCTAGAAAGCTAAGAACAAAATAAATCCAAAGGATGTAAAGGGTGGGATAAAAAAGATAAGAGCAAAAGTGAATGATTGAAAACAGGAGAACAATAGAGAAAAATCACTGTTGGCTTTTTGTTAGAAAAAAAAATCAGTAAAATTGACAAACCTTGAGCAAGAGTGACAGGAAAAAAGAGAGAAGACACAAATTATTAATATTAGAAATGAAATAAAGCATAGCATTTATAAACCCAGCACACATCAAAAGAATAATCAGGGAGTATTACAAATATCTCTATACATGTAAATTTGACAATTTGGATGAAATGGACCAATTTTGACAAGTGTACCAAGTCCAATCAATGGAGAAGGAAGAGTCTTTTCAATAAATGGTGTTGGGAAAGTTGAATTTCCAAATGCAGAAAAATGAAACAGGACATGCTTCACATCATAAACAAAAACAAACTGTAAATAAATTAAGCCCTAAATGTGAAAACTAAAACCATAAAACTCTTAGAAGAGTAGGTACAAGGTGTGTTTGAACTGCCAGCCTTCTGGTTAGCAGTCAAATGCCTTCAGCACTATGTCACCAGAGCTCCTAAATAGATTAAGACCTAAATGTGAAAACTGAAATCATAAAACTCTTAGAAGGGTAGGGACAAGGAGTCAGGTCTAGCTTTTACAAAGCTAGGGGCTTCCCCCACCCAGGGGCTATTTTTTTTCCCCCTGCATGTTTTCTATCTGCAGTTGGTTGAATTTGTGGAAGCCATGGATACAGAGGCCTCTCTACCATTTCTCTACCACTAGAGTGACTAAGATTAAAAAACAAAAACAAAACAGAAAATATCGTATATTGATGAGTATGTGGGGAACTTGAAACTCTTATCCAGTTCTGGTAGGAATGTAACATGGTATAGTTATTCCTTATACAAAATGATGTTGTATTTGCATATAACCTATGGACATCCTCCTTTAATCATCTCTAGATAGGAGCTCTGCTGGCATAGTACTTAAGTCATTTGACTGCTAACCAGAAGGCTGGTGGTTCAAACCCATCAGCCACTCCTTGGAAGGAAGATGGGGCAATCTACTTCCATAGAGATACTACCTTGGAAACCCAAGGAGGGGTCACTATGAGTT
>NW_006921597.1:10602166-10614095 GCF_000298275.1 Orycteropus afer afer
TTCCACACAGTGGCTGGCGGGTTTGAACTGCCAGCCTTCTGGTTAGCAGTCAAATGCCTTAGCATTACGCCACCAGAGCTCCTTAACCAATGATAGAGCCATTGAAGTTTAAGAACCAAATTTTAGGGTGCTGGGGAGTAACAAAGGAGCTCTGGCGGTGCAGTGCCTAAGGCATCTGACTGCTAACCAGGTTGGTGGTTCAAACCCACCAGCCACTCCATGTAAGGAAGAAGAGGCAACCTACTTCCACAAAGGTTGACTGCCTTGAAAACACAACAAGGGTCACTATGGGTCGGAATCAACTCGATGGTAGTGGGTTTTTTTTTTGGGGGGGTAGGAGGGTATAAAAAAATAAAGTCCTTCCAGTTCATCTAACTGTATGTATATAACAATACTGCTTATAAGGACTAAGCTTGTATAATCACCAAAACGTGAGAGGATGCAATCTGTATTATCATGTAGTACTATTTAGGGGAAAATGTCAGGTATCATCAGGTCATTGGCCCATTACTCTGGGAAACAAGCCAGAAACACTTCTGAGAAAGGCACTACATTAAAACAAAATCTATGTGATAAATGGCCACTCTCACAGAACGAGAGTAGCACTCTAGTTCTCAATTAGCCGAAATATGTTTGTCTCAGTAGACTACAGAAAAGTAAGGATGTGTACTGGGGCCAGGGAGAACCACCCAGAAGACAAAGACTGGGAGAAGTGGAGGCAGTCAGAGCACGTAAGGAGAAGGCAGACCATGCCTCCAGGGAGAGCCCTTCTCCCAAGTATGTGTGATTTACATCCAAGACTACGGCTGGAACACATCTCACCATCTCCAACACAACCGCCAGTGTGCAAACACACACGTGCACGCACACACATTCACACACCCCGGCCCTTGGGCCTTTCCCCTCAGACAGCGTCCAAACTGACAGGAGTGTACTTGGATTGCTACATTGAGGACTCCTGTGGTTTCTTTCATGAAATGGAAGAATTGATGACAAAAACTCTGGGCTTGCCAAACCCTCCTATCTACTCTTGAGTTCCAAAAATGGTGTCTTCATTAGTTGTCTTAAGTTTCCTCTGAAAGCCTGTATAGCCCTAAGCTTACAGAGCTGCTGCGAGGAATACATGAAGTAATGCATACACAGAAAGCACTCAGCCTGGCCTGAGCTTTATATAAACTCGGGGCCGACTCGACGGCACATAACAACAACAATGGTTTTTATTTTTTACCAAAGGAAAGGCTGTCACAAATAAGATATTGAAAAGCCACAACTACCATAAAAAAGGGTTTCTAACAGATCATGAGATAATAAAATGCTCTCAACACTAAAGCAATGTCCCTTGGACTGTCACTTGGGCTGTTTTGAAAATATGTGCATAGCCAGGCTCAGGTTGAGCATACTGGAGAAAGTCTTGAGTTGTGGTTCTCAGCCTCACGTATCACATGTGCCCCACACATGCCTTGGCCAGCTCAGTTACATGTCACATGCAACTCACATGCCCTGTGGCCAACCTAGTTTTTGATTAAATACAAAATCATCTTGGGAGGGTAAGAAACAACCAGAATTTGAATTATTCTTCTTAGTAGTGTACATTAGAAGTAGTGACTCACGCAGGAAGAGATGCAAACTAGTAGCACCCAGACTGTCTGGTCTCCACTACTTGGGGGACAAAAAATTCATCAGTTGCCAACCTTTAGAAATCAGATTTCACATAAAACCCTGTATTTTCAGTTTTTCTAGAAAAGTTTAGCAACCCTGGCCTTGCATTCATTGCTGTAAGGCAGCCATGAGCTGGAGCTATGGAGGTGGCGCCTTCCTTTTAGTGGAGAAATGGGCTTCTCAGATCACCGCTTCCCAGAAAGCTGCCTCCTGCACCAGCCTGCCGTGACTGACTGCCCGGCCCAGGGGATGTCTGAGTTTGTGATCCCTGTGTTGAGGCTGCCTGGAATACAAATAAGAAGGGTTCCTGGGAACTATAAATAAACTGTAGTCTCACTCTCTCACTTTCTGTCATTCAACACAGCAATAAAAGAATGTGAGCGGCCCTGAAATAGCAATAATCTTTACTCTGGTCCAATTTATAAAGAAAAATAAATCATTTGCAAACTTTGGTACTTAGTTTTGTAATAAACTGGACTGTATCTTACATTTGACCATGACACACTCTAATTGAAAACCTCTGTAGAGAAATTTGATTTGGTAATTCCTAGCATAAATTCTGGTTTTTCAGCATGCCTAATAGTGCCACTCCTTGGAAGGAAGATGGGGCAATCTACTTCCATAGAGATACTACCTTGGAAACCCAAGGAGGGGTCACTATGAGTTGGATTGACTTGACTCGAAGGCAGTGAGGTTTTTTTTTGTGTGTGTGTGTGAGATTACTTATGATACCTAACTAAGAAAAAAGAGGGTGATAATGATCATTCAACTTGAAGAATGTAATAAATGTCACTGAATTGTACATGTAGTCGTTGAATAGGTATATGTTCTGCTGTGTATATTCTCAACAACAGCAACAAAAATAAGCTTTAAAAAAGATTTGTCTATATTTTCTCCTGTTTTATAGTTTCAGTTCATGGACTTATGTCTGTGATCCATTTTCAGTTAATTATTAAATGGACCATTTAATATAATAACAAAAGCACAGAAAGCAAAAGACAAAATAAATAAATGTGACCCCATAAAAATAGAAATATTTCATTCATCAAAAGACTACCAAAAAGGGGAAAGACAAGCTACTGATCGAATGTGGGAACATCTTCAGAAACCATATGTCTGATAAAAAATCCTATAAACAAAATATATATAAAATTTAGACAACAACAAAAAGACAACCCAATCAAAAAATGGGCAAAGGACTTGGATAGATATTTTACAAAAAGGACATTCAAAATGGACACCAAACACATGAATAGATGCTCTATATCACTAACCACCAGAAAGACATAAATAAAAACCAAAATGAGATACAGTCATCCCTTGATATTTGAAGAATCCCCTTAACAGATACCAAAACCTGTGAGTGCTGAAATTCCTTATATAAAATGGTGTTGTATTTGCATATAACCTATGGACATGCTCCTTTAATCATCTCTAGACTACTTATGATACCTAACAATGTAAATGTTTTGTAAATAACATGTTAAATGCCCTCATAGTTTTGAAGGATTGCTTTGATGACTTAATTGTTTTTCAGGGGCTATCCGCCCCCTCTGAATTTTTTCTATCTACAGTTGGTTGAATTCATGGAAGCCATGGATAGAGAGGGCAGGGTATACCATTTCACTACCACTAGAGTGACTAAGATTAAAAAACAAAAACAAAACAGAAAATAACACATATTGATGAGTATGTTGTTGTTATGTGCCGTCGAGTAGGCCCCGACTCACAGTGACCCCTCCTTGAGTTTCCAAGGCAGTATCACTATGGAAGTAGATTGCCCCATCTTCCTTCCAAGGCAGGCTGGTGGTTTTGAACTGCCAACCTTTTGGTTAGCAGTCAAGTGCCTTAAGCATTATGCTACCAGATGAGTATGTAGGGAACTTGAAACTTGTACCCAGTGCTGGTACGAATGTAATATGGTACAGCTATTTTGGAAAATAGTGTGGTGGTTCCTCAAAAAACTAAAAATAGATTTATTGTATGACCCAACAATTCCACTCTCAAGCATAAACCTGAAAGACTTAAAAACAGAGACTCAGACAGTGGAAACATCCTAAGCACCCACCAATGTTGTTGTTGTTGTTATGTGCCGTCAAGTTGGACCCGACTCATAGCGACCCCTCCTTGGGTTTTTGAGGCAGTATCACTACAGAAGTAGATTGCCCGATCTTCCTTCCGAGGAGTGGCTGGTGGGTTTGAACCACCAGCCTTCTGGTTAGCAGCCAAATGCCTGAGCCACTATGCCACCAGAGCTCTATATAAAAAGATAAGAATAGGCAAAGGTAGAGACCAACGTTTATTAGTAGTCACCAGTGTTGGCATGAGGAAGCACAGCGGGAATGCTCCTTGGTAGCGAGAATGACCAGATTTCATCTCACTTACTTTGGTCATGTTGTCAGAAGCGACCATTCCCTGGTGAAGGATGTCATGCTTGGTAAGGTGGAGGGTCCACGAAGAAGGGTAGGGCCCTCAACAAGATGGACTGACACAGTGATTACATCTACGGGGTCAAGTATAGCGGGGATCGCAGAGCTGGCACGGTATGGAGTGGTGTTTTGTTCTGCTGTGCATAAGGTCACTATGAGTCGGAGGTGACTTGACGTCACCTAACAACAACAACAACAGTGGTGGCAGTGAGGGAAAAAGGGAACATTATTGTTTTTGGACCACAGGGTTTTGCCTTACAGTGATGGAAAAATCACATTGATCACACAATCAATTAATGTAATTGCTGGCAATAAGTTTACACCTGTAAAAATTTGAATTGGCAGAGATTGAGTAATAGATATATTTACAACAACAACACAAAAAAAGAATAATTACTGAGGCTGCTTATGTATAACCAAATACCTCATGGAATTTGGTTCCTTGGTTTCAAGATTTATGATTTCATGGAACATCTCATTAATTGGCTTGATAACATGTTTGCTGCATCTGTTTTACCGCCTAGTTTGTTGCATAGCTCCTGGGGTTTTAAAAGCCTGCAAGTGGCCATTCAAGGCATGACAACTCGTCTCTATTCACCTGGAGCAACAGAGGAAGAGAGTCAGGAACAGGAGCAGGAAATGGAATGCATAGCTCATTGCCTCAATGAACTACTCTTTCCTTTGCATGAGAAGAACTGGGGGGTGCCCAACTACCATTACTGAACACTTTAATTAAAGATTCTATAGAAGAATCCCGATCAAAAGAAGGAAAATGCAGAATTGAATTTTAAATTATAGAATACAGATTTTTTGTATTCATGGAGGCTAGATGAACCCCTGAAACAATTGCCCTGAAATAATTTTTGAACCTTAAAACAAAAATATCCCCTGAAGTCTTCTTAAAACCAAACAATAGTTGATTTTAACTAGTAAAGATTGTCTACTTTGAGCACTGTGCTCTTATGAATTATCTATATGGTATCAAATTTGTAACAGCAAGTCAAAAGGTTAGATTGGAAACTTAGGGGGCAGTGAGTTTTTATCAATGAGGGAGGAACAACTCAGAAAAAGAGGGTGATAATAATCATACAATTTGAAGAATGTAATCAATGTCACTGAATTGTACATGTAGTAATAGTTGTATACGTTCTGCTGTGTGTATTCTCAACAACAACAAAAACAAGCTTTAGAAAAGAGTTGTGTTTATCTTTTCTCCTGTTTTATAGTTTTAGTTCATAGACTTATGTCTGTGATACATTTTCAGTTAAATTTTTTATATGATAAGAGGTGGAGATCCAACTTCATTCTTTTGCATGTGAATATCCAGTTGTCCTTGCACCATTTGTTGAAGGGTATTCTTTGCCTCATTGAATGATTTTGACTCTCATGTAGAAAATCAATTGACCATAAATGTAAACTTTTATTTCTGGACTCTCAATTCATTTCCATTTGTATATAGGTCTATCTGATGCCACTATCACAATGTTTTGATTATGGTAGCTTTATAGTAAGTTTTGAAATAGAGAAATGTATGTAATCCTACATTGATTTTCATTTTTATGTTTCATGTCTTGGCTATTCTGAGTTTCTTGATTTCTATATAAATTTTAGGACCAACTTTTCAATTTCTGCAAGAAGAAGTTGTTGGAATTTTGATAGGGATTATGTTGTATCTATAGACAAATTTATGGAGTAATTGGTACCTTAACAATATAAATATTCTAATTCATGAATATGAATGTCATTTCATTCATTTAGATCTTCTTAATATCTTTTAGTGATATTTTGTAGTTTTCCAACATATAAATCTTGCACTTCTTTTGCTTCTTTACAAATTGCATAAATTCTGTTTGAATTTATTTTTTAGTTAATGCATGAGAAAATTTTCTCATATTTGTAAGACAGAGAGAATTGAGAATAGGAGAGGCAAGAGCTGTTCTTATGAATTGATTGCTCAGTTCTTGAATGTCTGGTAGTGTCAAAACAAAATGCGAATGTTCTTAGGGTCAAAAAGACAATGTACAAACTTTAGGCTAAAAGCAACCAGTTCTGCTGGTGAAAGACTGAGTACAGCAAAGGAATGCCTCAAATGACACGTTCCTGTATAAAAGGCTGGACTATTCTCCTCAGAAGGAAGGTTGGGCAATCTATTTCTGTAGTGATACTGCCTCGGAAACCCAAGGAGGGGTCGCTATGAGTCGGGGCTGACTCGATGGCACATAACAACAACATTCTCCAATTACCTTTCAGAGAAATCTTAAAATTTATAGGAACTTTCTGTTCTATAATCACTTGAACTCAGATTCACAGAATATCAAACTGAGAATGTTTTCCCCAGTTCTTCCAGATCTGCCAAGTGGCAAAAAAAAAAAAAAAACCCACTGTTGCCAAAAGTCCTCATTTTACCAGCATATAGTCCTCTAGAAGTGACCTGCCTCTTCTCTCAACGTGCTGTGGCAAAGGGGAGGAAAGGGCAATGGCTGGGAAAAACCAACCATGAATACGCTCTCGAGTCTGAAACGTAATTGTGGGAAAAATCCTGAGAAATTCCCCTGGAAGTAATGGGAAAGAATCCATATAAAAGATTTTACTGCTTATGACAAGCTCCTGCTACTCACATAACTTTTTTTTTTTTTACAAACTAGACTAACATTATAAATATTTATAAGTATACACATACACACACAAATCTTGACATAATGACTGGACTGCATTCATCAAAGTATGCTCCTCAGAAGAAAATACCAATTTCAATCTAAACATCTTTAAATTCAAATTGAAAAGGAGTTTCTGAAATAAGTTTCAAAATCCTTCCCATTCTGAGATAGACTCTTAAACCCTCATTGTTTTCTTCTGGAGAATTCTCCCATCATCATAAACTAGAGCTGATATTCATATATTATTTAATTTACAAATATATTTCTGAATTCTACCACCTGTCTGTCAGTTTGTCATAATGTTCTGGCATGTGTGGTGCTATGGTGATAGAAGCTATCTCACCAGGATTTCAAATACAAGAAGGTGGAGAGCTTTCAGTGGAGCATCCAGACTAAGATAGATGAGGAAGAAAGAGCAGTGATCTACTTCCTGAAATAAGCCAATAAAAACCCTATAGATCATAACAGAGTATTGCCTGATACACTGCTGGAAGACAGCCCATTAGGTTGGAAGGCACTCAAAATACACAGTGGTTCCAACAGTGGACTTGAGCATGCCAATGATTATGAAGATGGCACTGGACCGGGTAATATTTTGTCGTTTTGTATATGGATTTGCTCTGAGTCAGGAGACAATTCAACAGCAACTAACAAGAAATTCCTTAATTTGATAGAACATTTTTGTTACTACCCTTAGGAGCTCTGGTAGCATAGTGTCTAAGGCACTTGACTGCTAACCAGAAGGCTGGCAGTTCAAACCCACCAGCCACTCTTCGGAAGGAAGGTTGGGCAATCTACTTCAGTAGTGATACTGCCTTGGAAACCCAAGGAGGGGTTGCTAGGAGTCAGGTCTGACTCGACGGCACATAACAACAACAACTTAGGAAGTGATGCTTCCTAAGGCATTCAAGATATTTTATATTTATTGTATCATGTGTTGTCCAATATTCCTCAGAGTGGATTAAAAAACAAAACAAGTAACAAGTAGGTTTACTCTTCTCATTATATAGGTGAGAGAACTGAGACATCATCCATTTATTCATTCATCATTTTAAACTGTTTGTAGGTATCCCACTTGGCAGATCTGGGCAATAGTAGTGGGGCTGAGGTTTGATCCCACATCTGTCTATCTGGCTCTGAACTTAACACTTTTCTTCTTTAGTTGGCAATTCATAGCTTCTGTATTTCACAGAGACCATGATCATCACCAGTTCTTGGACCCTGAAAATATATGGTCTGTTGTGCCTAAGGCACTTGACTGTTAACCAGTAGGCTGGTGGTTCAAACCCACCAGCCACTTCTCAGAAGGGAGATGGGACAATCTACTTCCATAGATATACCACCTCAGAAACCCAAGGAGGGGTTGCTATGAGTCCAGTCGACTCGACAGCAGTGAGCTGTCGAGTTTTTTGGTTTTGGTCAATCTCATAATCCTGCTGTGAGAATTAAATAAACTCAAATCTGTGCTCTGTAAGGCAAAAACCTTTCAGAGAAGAAAAATTAAAATATTTAAATAGAGAATGATATGAAAGTAGTGATTGTACCTTGTCAAAGGTGGAAAACTTGCAAGACCCAGAGAAACAAAACAGTCCCTTCAAGTTCCAGCTCTCACAGATTTCACTACTCGGAAGGAAGGTTGGGCCACCTACTTTTATAGTGATACTGCTTGGGAAACCGAAGGAGGGATCGCTATGAGTCAGATCCGGTTCGATAGCAGTAAGTTTGATTTTGGTTTTGGTGTGTATATATATGCCCATATACAAGTATATATATATATATATACACACACATACATATATCCACATATACATACATATGTATATACAACCCAATGCAACGCAACACACCCAATGCAACGCAACACACTGCCATCGAGTGGGATCTTACTCATAGCCACCCCTCCTTGGGTTTTTGAGGTGGTATCTCTATGAAAGTAGGTTGCCCAACCTTCCCAATTTACAAAGTATGTAAGTTATGATGAACTGCACTTAAAAATTATCGGGTTTTTTTTTTTTTTTTTTTTTGGTACATCTAATACGTACTACATACAAGGAGCTCTGGTGGCGTAGTGCCTAAGGTACTTGACTGCTAACCAGAAGGCTGGTGGTTCAAACCCACCAGCCACTCCTTGGAAGGAAGGTTGGGCAATCTACTTCCATAGTGATACTGCCTGGGAAACCCAAGGAGGGGTTGCTATGAGTCTGACTTCATGGCACATAACAACAACAACAACATACAAAGTTGCAATGTGTAATTTGCTAATGTTATCACTCTCAGATGTTCACTCACAGATGTTCAATATTATGATTTAATGCTCAAAACACTGCCATATAGCAGGCTATGAAAATAATAATAATAATAATAATTAAAGAGTTATTTGACTTACATCAGAACTGACTTCAAACAGAGTCATCAGAATGGAGTCCTGTTCCAAGTTGGGGATTACCTGTATGTCAACAACTTCCTTTAAAAGAATGTCTTATACATGCTATTAGCCCAGTGAATATTACATGCCAATATAGCTATAATTGTCATTATCATTGTTCTTTTTCTCCCTCTCCTATTCTAATTCCCTTACTTTCCTTTTTGCTGAGTAACCGACTTCTTTTCCTTGTCTTGATATATACTCTTCTTTTCTTTGACCATGATTGCCCATATGAAACTTCTCTAATTCGTTCCTTTTCTTGCTATTGCCCAATTGGAATATGAACTTTTATCTTCTCATCATGTTTTCTTCACTCTTTTACATCTGCTTTCCTTTTATAATTGGCTATAAAGGACCCTAAAATTGTCCTGTGTGGGTTCCATTGCCCTAGGATAGTCCTCATTTTACCTCCCCACATCTTTCATTCCTACCTTAAATCAGTCCCTTCTAAGAAGGCCTTCATGGACTAGGCAAACATTTCCCACTGACAGTGAGAAAGGAATCCAAGGACCATTTTCCCCCAGTGGAGTTTCACCCATTCTCCTGCCATGCTCTCAGGTTTCAGCTTTCTTATTTGTAAAATAAGGGCATTTAGTGACCTAACTCTAAAATTCTTGGATTTAATAAATCCTTTTGTTTTACCTCAGAAGTCAGATTCTGCTCTTAGCTAGGAGCCTGGGGCTGCCTGCACATCCCATGGGGACTGCCAAAGGCTATTGAATATCCTTGTTTCCTATTTCTTTGTTTTTATTCTTCCATGGAAAAGAAGTTAACTTAAGAGACTGTTGGAGGAGTCCTTTGATGGTGCAAACAGTTAAACTTCCTAGTTGCTAGCCAAAGGATGGGTGTTTCAGGGGCCTCAGAAGAAAGCTCTGGTGATCTATTCCTGAAAAAGTTAGCTATTGAAAAGCTATCAGAGCACAGTTCTATTCTGACACACTTGGGTTCACCATGAGTCAGAATCAACTTCATGGCAATTGGTTTTAGAGACTGTTGGTAGAAGATATTCTGCATATTATTCTGTGGGAAAAAAATCATATCAAATTAGGAATAAATCTCATTCATCATCTAGGAATATACATTTTTTTAAGAGAGATAATTACTTTCTATAATGGTATAAGAAAATAAACATGTTGGCAAGAAATTAATCTTTTCGGTTGACTTCTCTTTCATTCTTATATCTCTTTCTTCTCTTCCCATGTCCATATCTAGTGATATTTTTCCTAGATTTGAGATTCTGTTATATTTGTTTCCTTAAAGACCATGGGTTCTCAAAATCCTTCACTCTCACTAGTATTTCAAATACCCTAAAATCAATCAGAGGTGACAAAAAAGTAAGAAGGAGTTAATGGGAGTACTGAGAAAGAGGGAAATAAAAAAAGAGAGAAATATTATATTAACACCCAATATATGTTAGGCCCTGGACTCCTAATTTAACATATGCAATTCAATTTAATAACTTAATAAGCCTGCAAGGTAATTACTGTTACCACTTTACAGTGGAGGAAATGGAGGCTTCAGGAGGCTAAATAACTTGTTCACGGTTACGTAATTTAGTATCAGCCAAGTTAGGCTTTAGCCAAATCCTGTACTTGACTTCAAATCCTGTACTTTTTTTTTTTTTTTTTTTTAACTTATTCTATTTATTATCCAAAACTGCTAAACAAATTACCACCAAAACTTAGTTGGTTAAAACAACAAACATTTATTATTTCATAATTTCTATGAGTCAGGAATTTAGGTGTGGTTTAGCTGGATTCTTTTGTCTCAAAGTCTCACAGGAGGCTGCAATTAAGGTGTTGGCTGGGGTTGCTGTCATCTCAAGGCTCACCTGGGGGCAGATGCACCTCTAAGCTCAATCATGTAGCTATTGGTCTCCTGTCTTCGCTGAGTATTGGCCCGAGACATCAGTTCATTGCCATATGAGCCTCTCCATAGGGCAGCTCACAACATGGCAGTTGGCTTCCCTCAGAGTGAGTAAGCCAGAGAAGAAGAGTAAGAGTAAGAAGGTGCCCAGAAAGGAGTCTCAGTGTTTCTCTACCTAAACTTGAAAGTGACAACTCATCACTTCCTCTGTAGGATTCTATTCTTAGAAGAAAGTCAGTAAGTCCAGCCCACACTCAACAAGAATGGATTACAAAAGGGTGTGAATACCAGGAAGTGGGATCATTGTGAGCCGTATGTGCCCTTGCAGAAATCATTTTTCTGAGCTTTTCCTCAGATATATATGTCCTAAAATATTATTTTCTTTACGAAAACTTCAGGGGGTTGCCATGAATTGCAGTTGACTCAAAGGCATCTGGTTTGGTTTTATCTCTCAGGTAAAACTGAACATTCTGCCTTAGTTTATCCATTCTCATGAACTTTTCTTCACTGTAAATTTTCAGGAAAGAATTTCAGAAAGGTTCACATGAAACTTTGAACCAGAGAGATGAAGATTTATGTATACACCAAAGTAATAAAATATTCTCTTCATATTGGCTGAAATGTATAAAACACAACAAGATAAAGCCCAGTGACAGGGATGAGTAGCATCTGGCAAAGGGTTCGTTGTTCATTACACTTATACATGTACCATTTTGCAAAGATTTCTGTAATTCTGCAATTTGGATAAGAACCAAAAAATATATATATATATATCTGAGAGGCTATTTGGTCCATGGGGAGCTCTGGTGGCATAGTGTCTAAGGCACTTGACTGCTAACCAGAAGGCTGGCAGTTCAAACCCACCAGCCACTCCTCAGAAGGAAAGTTGGGCA
>NW_006921597.1:10614195-10629506 GCF_000298275.1 Orycteropus afer afer
GCAATCTACTTCTGTAGTGATACTGCCTTGGAAACCCAAGGAGGGGTCGCTATGGGTCAGATCCAGCTCCACGGCAATGGTGCATTGCATTGCATTTGATCCATGAGTAGAGAAATACAAAAAAAGAAAAAAAAAAAAAAAACCCGTCAAACCCACTGCCACCAAGTCAATCCGCACTCATAGTGACTTCCGTTAGATTTCCAAGGTGATAAATCTTTACGAAAATAGATTGCCCCATCTTCTTTCCATGGAACGTCTGGTAGGTTTGAACCACTAACCTTCTAGTTAGCAATCAAATCCCTTAGGCAGTGCACCACCAGCACACCTTAGTAGAGAAATAGTAGAGATAAATGCCTCCTGTCCTCTCATTGCTGGCATCTTATTAGGGTCTAGAGTTACCAAGAACATTAACTGACTGCATACTAGGATCTGAGATCTTTTCTAGGAGTTTTGGTGAGGACAGGATCCCCAAACCTTTATAATTTAACTGACTAGGCTCAAGTATATAAATCCCATAGGATGTAATAGAGAAAGGTGGTAAGAACTCTTGTAAGAGCACTTAAAGGAAGCCTTTGAGTCCCAGGGATCTGGCTTCAAAGGTCTGCTTTCCTGGCTGGAGAGCCCTAGCCAAATGCTGTAACCTGAAAATAGGTATAGTAATCCCTACTGACAGGCAATATAGCCAAGTGATTTAAGGGCATGAACTCTAGAGCCAGGCTACTTGGGTTCCATTCCGGACTCTGCCACTTACTGTGGGCAAATCCTTAACTTCTCAGCTTCAGCTTCCCAATTGGAAAAATTAAGACAATGATCTTAATGATCTCAACTTCATAGGGCTATTGGGAGGATTAACCCACTGCCATTGAGTCGGATCCTATTTATAGTGACCCCTCCTTGAGTTTCCCAGGCTACCGGTATTGCTACAGAAGTATATTACCCATCCTTCTTAAATGCTTTAGGCACTATACCACCACATGTAAAACACTTAGAAGAATACTAAGTACTTGGTAAAACCAAAACTGAACAAGTTGCAATTGAGTTGAATCCTGATTCTTTGTGACCCTATAGGACATAGTAGAACTGAACCATAAGGTTTCCAAGGCTATAATCTTTGTGAAAGTAGATTGCCACATCTTTCTCCAAAAGAGCAGCTGGTGGCTTCAAACCACCAACCTTTCAGTTAGCAGCTGAGTGCTTAACCACTGCATCACCAGGGCTCCTTGGTACTTGGTAAGGAAGTAGTAAATAAATAAGATAAATAAATTTTGTATGAAGTCCTTAGCATAATGCCTGGCATAAAGAAACAAACCAGTTGCCATCCACTAGATTCTGACTCCTGGTGACCCCATGTGGGTCAGAGTAGAACTGTGCTCTGTGGAGTTTTCAGTGGCTGGTCTTTTAGAAGTAGATTGCCGAGTCTTTCTTCCAAGAAACCTCTGAGTGAACTCAAACTTCCAAGCTTTTGATTAGCAGCCGAGCATGTTAATCATTTGTACCCAGGGACTCCAGCATAAAGTAAGGAAATCAGTAAACTATTATGAGGTTTTTTAACCTTTAATATTTCTTCATCCATAAAATGGAAATATTAACGCCTATCTTGTAATATTTGCATGCAAATAAAATAAAGTAATATATATTGAGCACCTAACAGTTTGTTGTCCAAGTAAGGACTTAATAAATGGCTATTACTATCACTATGACTATTCATAAGCAATTATAGAACTACCAATAAGTGGGAGTGGGGAATGCAAAATAAATAGTGCAAAAATTTCCCCAAATCAGGGGATAAATATCTCAGCTGCTTGTGAGCCCCAGGCTGTGAGATTACTACAAGATGTTGCCCTGCTCTCTTAGCCTGGGTGGCTCTTTCCAGAGTTCCTTTGGGGCCCTTGTGTGTCCAGGGAATTGTGAGTCTAAGAATCATTTCTGCTTGGTATTTTAATTGGCATATTAAGTTTCTTATCTATTCTCTTTTGTGTTTTTAATAATACCCCTTTGTGGTTGCATGCTGAGAGCAGAGGGAATGTATTAAGAATAGCCAGTAGAGATAAATGCCTTAGACACACTGACAGACTGTAGTCCTGGGATCATCTGGTTCCAGGCAAGGGAGCTGGCTGTCAACTCGGTGAGCTGTTTCCTGAGGGCAGTGTTCAGAGAGTGACAAGAAGGTGGGGTAGGGGTGGGGGATGCTATGGGAGCACCCAAAGGACCTACTGATGGAAATTCTCTGGTTCTGCTTTCTCAAGGACTGCCATTGTGCTTATCTCCTTCTCCTAGGAGCCCCACTCAAGAATGCTTAATGTGTTGGACCCTTTCTTCAAGGCAGAGTGTGCTATTTAATAGGTAGAACCAGCGTGGGTAGAAAATAATGCTCTTCTCAAAAACATAACTTTGTCTTTGGCCCTGCTAATGTTAGCCACAAACCAAGGGAGGAGAAAAGCATTTTTAAGCTATTTCTGGGAAGCAGATTGTCCCCTGACCTCCTCCCCAGGGCCAGAGCTCTGACTATCAGACTGAAGGCAAACATACCACAGAGCAAGACAGTGGGGAGACACCACTTTATGACTAATTGGATCTAGGAACATGGAATAAAGATAATATATAAACAACTATTTGAGTTTTGAAAACAAATACTACTAAGAACCATGGATGGCTCATATAATTTCTTTTTTATTAGAAATACCAAGCCAACTGAATATCCTTGTCCCACCCTAATGTTGAGTTCATTTGGGGTTTATCATTTCTAATGATAACCTTCAACTATGTTTACAATTTTGTTTATATTTGGTCCCTGCTCTTCTACTCTTTCATTTGTCCACCTGACAGCGTCTGAGAGGTCTCATTCAGAGTTCACTTGGCAATATTTTATGCATCTTAAATCAAGTAAATTTCACAGAAGTTCTAACTTTCATCACCTTTCAAATGGTATTAGCTTGGCTTTAAGCTCCTTAGTTAAGGAATCTCAGTGGTAAAGGATAAGTTCCCAGTGTCTGTTATCAACTCCCCGCTTGAGGATTAGTACTGTGTTTTCATGTGGGATATAATATCATATCCAGATAATTCTCCTGAGCTTCATGTGTTGATATTTGACATTTGTCCTGTCACTTAATTATGGCCTAGCCCCCAGAAAGCTTTGCTGGCACTTCTCTGACAGCTGCCTGTCCCTCCCCTGACTTTCGCTTTCTGTCCTGGTCCCAATCCTCCCCTTAGTTAAAGCAGCAAAGCTAATAACAAAATACAGATTAGAAACACCACACTTGAAAGACTATCTCAGCTTTATGTGGCTGGGGTTCTCAACCATAGAGAGGTCAAAAGGTCAGATACCTGGGGTTGTCTCTCCTGGCTAAGTAAGGAGTCCCTGGATGGTGCAATCAGTTAGTGCAATCAGCTGCTAACTGGACCTGGGGGCATCTCAGTAAAAAAGGCCTGGCAATCGCCTTCTGAAAAATCAGTCATTGAAACCCCTATGGAGCACAGTTCTACTCTGATACCTATGGTATCACCATGAGTTGGAATCAGCTCTACTGAAACTGGTGGTGGTGGTGGCTTTTACGTCTAGCTTACCCCCACCCTATCTCCTGGCCATTCCTTCTAACCCCTAGCCCAATATTTTAGCTCTCCTCACTGTCATCTTAGGAGCTCTGGCAGCATAGTGCCTAAGGCACTTGATGGCTAACCAGCAGGCTGGCTGTTCAAACCCACCAGCCACTCCTCGGAAAGAAGATGAGGCAATCTACTTCCATAGTGATACTGCCTCGGAAACCCAAGGAGGGGTCGCTATGAATCAGGTCTGACTCTACAGCACATAACAACAACAACACTGTCAGCTTGTCTTAGTTCATTCTAGAAGCATCTTTTCCAAGGAGCATTTCCTTCCTCTATGTTGTCGGAACAGAATTTGTTGCACTCTAACTTGAAAACTCCACGGTGAAATATAGAAATCAAGGACTGGAATTAGAAGGAAAAAAACCTATCTGAGTGTATGTATGTTTATGTGAGATATTTGCAGCTTGAAAGCTACAATGATCCTAGATTGTTGTTGTTGTTATGTGCGGTGGAGTTGGACCCGACTCATAGAGATCCCTCCTTGGGTTTCCGAGGCGGTATCACTATGGAAGTAGATTGCTCAACCTTCCTTCTGAGGAGAGGCTGGTGGGTTTGAAGTACCAGCCTTCTGGTTAGCAGTCAAATGCCTTAGGCACTACGCTACCAGAGCTCCTGATCCTAGATTAGTTCACATAACAACCCTTGTTCTACTACTATGCAATGCTTTTTCTATCTGATAGCAACTAGATTGTATCCAGTGGGGTGTTGATGAAAGGGTAACAACTGGCTCTTCCTACCACAGCCGATTTCAAGATATCAATATGAACTCATTGAACAGGAACTTAGGAAGAGGTATGTGTAATCAACTCCTGTGAGAGTCAGTACAAGTCAGGTCTCATGGTGACCCCTGTGTGTCAGAGTAGAACTGTGCTCCATAGAATTTTCAATGCCTGATTTTTCAGAAGTAGATCACCAGGCTTTTCTTCCAAGGCACCTCTGGGTGAACTCGAACAGCCAAACTTTTGGTTAGCAATCAAGCATATTAGGTACTCTAGGAAAGAGTTTAAAGAGCAGGAAACTCTTGTGTTTAAATCCAGAAAGATGAGGAGGTAGTTTCTGAGTTGATATAGAGATGAGGGAAGAGGGAAAGAAGCAAATATTTCTGGCAAAGTCTGAACAACTTTCGCAGTACTGTACTCTTGCATGTTTGTGTGTGTGGAGAGTGTCATGGGGATAGGCTGGGGGAAGAGACACCCTTCAAACAGACCATCTATGTCTCTAGCCATCAGTATTAATCACCTACATAATTCCCTAGATTAAATGTAACATTTAGAACCTCTTCTCAAGCCTATTAGCTCCACATTGGGAAAAAGGTCTTCTCTAACTGGACATTTTTCAAAAAAGAATTGTTTCAAGTAATCCTTCGGTTAGAACAGATAGTGTAATAGTCAATGAAATAGTCACTATTGTAGGAGCCAACATCAATACATTATTATTTCAGTGAACAGCCATACAACAGAGCACAACCAAGCCAAGGAAGAGAGAATTTCAGACAAGAGACTGTTAAAGGTCATGCTGTGATTTGGTCTGTGTAGGAAATGGAGAAAGTTTAAAGGGTACCAGTGATGCACTGACTTGCGTCAAAATAAGAGCTGTGTGTAACTAGAACTATTTTAGAGTGATCTAATTACTGACTGTCTCCATCATATTAAACTTGCTCTCCAAAGGCTGCACTTTCTTTTCTTGAATCCAAGGGCAATTCAAAGCATTGCCCCAAGGCAAGTGGTTTATTATTTAGAAGGAACCTGAGCAATGGAAGTCTTATTTCTCTAAATGAAATCAATAAATATTTATGAGGTAGTGGCTCGGCCCAGGAGTCCAGGTTAGTCCTCATTTGTGACACAGCAAACCAGGCTCTGAATTCCCACCTGTCAGCTGCTCCTATTGGATGCCAGGAAACCACAGCCAAAAGGATGGCTCTAGAAACTCATCAGCTCTTTCTTCTGTTTCTTCACCTCCAGGGTGAGAACAGGGCTAAGGATTCTTAAACACTATCTTTTTTTTTTTTTTTTTTTAAAGAGCTGTGGTGGTGCAGTGCCTAAGGCATTTGACTGCTAACCAGTAGGTAGGTAGTTCAAACCCACCAGCTACATCTCAGGAGGATGATGGTCTACTTCCACAAAGATTTACTGTCTCAGAAACCCAATGGGGCTAGCTATGGGTCAGAATTGACTCAGTGATAGTGGGTTTGGTTTTTTTTGGTTTTATGTTTTTTTTTTTTTTGTTTCCTTCTCTTTCATAGAGATTTTGTATTTTAGCTCCCACAATTCATTTAATTTAATTACTGCTATTGTAAGGAGCTCTGGTGGTGTAATGGTTAAAGCATTTGGCTGCTAACCAAAATGTAGACAATTCTAACCCACTAGATGCTCCGTAGCAAATAGATGAAGCAGTTTGCTTCTGTAAAGATTTACACCCTTGGAAACCCAATGGGGCAGTTCTACTCTGTCCATTAGAGTCTCTATGAATTGGAATTGACTTGATGGCAGTGGGTTTGTTTTGGTGTTACTATTGTATCATGGACCTCACTGAAGGCCTTTGAGTAGTAGGACTCCCTGGGTGGCACAAATGATTACAAACTGGCCTACTAACCAAAAGTTTGGCAATTTGAACCCACTCAGAGACACTTCAGACGAAAGGCCTGGTGCTTCTGAAAGATCACAGCCATGAAAACCCTATGGAACAATTCTATTCTGCAACATATGGGGTTGCCATGAGTTGGAATTGATTCAACAGCAAGTGGTTTGAGTTTTTTTGTGGGGATAGTGGATAATTTAAAAATGAATAGGAAAAGTCAACAAGTCAGGAGCACAAATTGAGTTCCTTATTTAAGATCTCTTGTTTAAAAAATGGATTTGCCTTTTTTAAAAATCTGTGGGAAAAAAGCTAATTTTCTTATACAAAAACTTTAACAGTCCAATTACAATGAATAGTAAAAATAGTTTCCTAGTGGGAATCTGTTAAGGTTATTAAAATAAAAACCAACTGGTAGCATTAAATATCAGCAAAAAAAAAAATATGTGGATTTTGAAGACAGAAAACTTCTAATGAATAAGAACATGGAAATAGTTTATTACCAAAGTTACCATTTTGTTGCCTGGTCCTAGTGACCAGCTCTGTCCATGTTGTTTAAATAGTGCCACACTAGGATAAACATGAAATTACACTTCATATCGTTCTTCTTCTGCTGTCAAACAGTAAAACTTTGAAATGCTTTTCCCCTTCAGTTCCTAAGTAGTTTCTTACAAAATGCCTGCTAGTCAAGACTGGCCATTAGGAGACATTGCTACTCCAGTACAGGAAAGGGTATGGTGTTGTAAAGTAACAAATTAACAATGTATCTTAGGAAAATACATTTTAAATTTTTATAAAATTGGTTTAAAAGGAGAAACTAGAGGGCAGCCTCTAATAGAACCCCTGGTTCTGAGGGCTGGTCTTTTTATGAGATCATCACTGTCATCTTGTTTCAATCACTTTAAGGCAGCAGGGGAATGAAGTCATTCTCTGGAGCTCTGGACTCTGGAACTGAGCCTCCTCTCATCCCCATGGTGGTCCAGGGCTCATCTCTCTCCATGCTCCATTGCTCTGAAAGTGTAGGGACCAGTCTTGAGGGACCCTCCTTTGGGACATGACACTCACAGAGACAGGATAGCATGGTGCAGCAGAATAAATGGAGTCAACAGAAGTTATAATATTAGCAGTTGAGTGACCTGGGGAGGGGATGGAGAACATTTAACCCCTCTGAATCTGTTTTCCCACCTGCAAAATGGTGCTATTAATACTTAGCTCCAAACAAGTGAAATAGCAAGATAAGTACCAGTCAATGGTACTTGATTGGCAATACCAGTCAGTGGTGGCTCTCATTATCATGCTTCAGAGCTCCCTCAATTCCTCTGCAAAATGGAATTTCTCATTCTCTTCCCAACTCCTTATTTTCCTCCATGCAAGGTGAGAGAGGAACAGTCATCATTACCTTCTCTAGAATCAACACACTCAGTCCACAATTCAAACTAAGGCTGAGGCTCATGGAGAAGAATCTGGTGACTGGAGCAACTTTCGGATATCTCTAGAGGGTGAAGTGGGAGCTCTGGTGGCATAGCACCTAAGGCATTTGACTGCTAACCAGAAGGCTGGTGGTTCAAATCCACCAGCCACGCCTCAGAAAGAAGACTGGGCAATCTACTTCCATAGAGGTACACCTCGGAAAACCATGGAGGGGTCGCTATGAGTCAGATTTGACTCGACGACAGTGAGGTTGGTTTTTCCCTGTTCAGGTCACGCTGAGGTCAGAGATCATATGGTGAAGCAGGAATAGCTTTCAGTGGACCTGAGCTCAGTTTAGTAAAGAAAGACCAGGCCCCATGCCCTGAGAAGACAGGCAGCCCCACCTCTGCTGACAAGAGGCAAAAACATCCTGTAATATTCAACTATTTGGCTGGGATGCAGAATGCTTGAGGTGTCCAAAGCTATCTATATTACAGAGTATACATTGCTATCTGTCTGTCTGTCTGCCTGCCTACATTTGTTTTTAGTGTCTTAGCAGATTGGCTCTGGGTTCATGCTGCCTGTTGTGTTTGGCAAGAGGAGGTGTTTTAATATCCTTGCTTGACTGGAACTATCTCAATGCTGGTGAATTCAGTTATTTTGAATAGGATAAAGTATTGCCCCAGGTTTCTCTCTAATCATAGCATAGAAGAACACTTCAACTTTAAACTCAGGTTATCTACCTTAGGAAATGCTGGCAAAAATAACCATATCTGGAGTGTTCCTCACAGATTCCTAGAGCTCCAACCAACTTTTGGACAAACCATACATGTCAAAACACACTTAGCCACTTATCTGAGCAGTAATCTGGAAAAATGAAGTGAATAGAGCATGCTAGTCCCTACCTTTACCTCCCTCTGTGCATGCGTGTAATCCAGCACCTTGAGTGGGTGAGACAAGTGAAAAGAGAAAGCCATTTTACTCAAAGCTCCTGCAATTTATAGTCATCCACAAAGAATGTGTTCACCCACCCAAGTGAAGTGAGGCTGCATTTATTCATTCATTCACAAACATTTTATTGTATCCCGCTGTGCCAGACACTTTGTAAGCAGTGAGAATTCAAAGGTGAATGACCCTATCCATGTCTGAAGGACTCACACAGTCTAGTAAAAGAGACAGACACATAAACAATTAAGATCACAGTGTTGCAAGAGCTCTGATATAAGTATGTTCAGGGCATACTGAGGATCCAAATGAGGAAGAGTGATCAATTCTATGGGGATTGGAAATCAGAAAAGACTTCATGGAAAAAGTGACCCATTATTCTAGCAGCCAATGAAAATAAATCACACAGTGACAAGTTTTCTGGCTTGAATTACCCATTTAGACTATTAGAATGACCCTAGATTCACTAGACAACTGGATAATCACTGATTTTATAAAATGTTTTCATCTCTTGAGTCAGGGAGAGAAACTCTGCTTTGAAATTTGACAACCTCAGCAGTTCTTGTCAATTTTATTAAAGACCCATGAAATCAAGCTCTATAATGGAGACATGGATGGAAAATTAATATCTGCAATTGTGACCTTAATATACAGCACAACTTTTACTTTTCAATAGTAAAAATTAAAAGGTTGACCTATAAAAAGCCTGAGCTTAAGAAGAATTGCCTTATATCCAAGTTGAGGAAGGAATGGAAGAACACGAGTCAGTATCAAACCATTGACTATCAGATGATTTCAGAAACACATTATGACTTTATGCTTCCTCCAAAATATTTACTATAGCTCCATCCTCAAGTAATTATACTTGAGCTTCCACTGGTACATTCTCATTTCTTTATCATAAAGTTGATCCTACTTAAAACATAACTAACTACATGCCCATACATATCTTTTACACTTCAACGTGAAAAAATTGATTAGATTCTTTTTTTAGGACTGGTGGCACCATGGATGAATAAGGCAGTGATGCTAAGACAGGAAGATAGGAGGAAGAGTGAAGAAGGTAGCCCAAAACCTGCCAAAGAAGTGTGTGATAGTTAAGGCTGTGTGTCAACCTGGTTGAGGGGCTGGGCAGCTGGATATAGTTATTCCCCATGGTGAGATTGGCAATTAACTCCATGGTGGAATCTACTGGAGCAGCTGAGTAGCTGCTTTAGAGATGTGGTCTGCTTCCAATATATAAGAAGAAGCTTTGAGGAAGATCTCTAGCTTTTTGGCATGCTTGAACCCTGAATGTAGCCAAGTCGTTGTTCAGCAGCCTGCCATGCTCTGCTGACCTTAGAACTTCTTCTGGACTTGAATTAGGGGCCTGCCATGTTGTTTGGTAACATTGGGACTGTGTCTTTGTATTTGTAGACCTTGGGTTTGTCAGCCTCAGCATCTAGCAGCTGTCTGAGTGAAGGAAATCATCCAGCTTCAGTGGGCTGGCAGCAGGAGGCAGACCTGAAGCTCAAGGTCAAGGGGCTTTCACTCAACCCCTAGAACCTGGCACTTTGAACTCAGACTTAAAGCCTCCAAACTGTAAAAGAATAAATTCCTCTTTGTTGAAGTTATCCTATTTGTGGTATATTCCTGTCAGAGCATCACTAGGTGACCAAAACAAGGGGCATGATTCTGGAGTCATTCCAAAGCCCCAGTATGGTCACCAAATGAAACTTCCATCCCTTCCTGGGCAGAGGACCTGTGCCAGCACACATTCATTCAAAAGAATGGACTGAATATCCTCTGTGTGTCATTCTGCACTTGCCCTGTAACAGATACCAGAACAGTGTCAGATTAGCCCAGTTCTGTTCTTGTGTTTATCATTGTACTAGTGAGACAAGCCACAGCCACATAAAAGGCCAAGCCATAGTAGGAAGTAGTGGGGGGTTGAACATATAAAGAAAGCTCTAGGAGGCCAGGATAAAAGAAGATCCCTATATCCTGGAGTGGTTAAGCTCCATGAGGGCAGGGACTGTGGCTGGCTATTCATTGTTGTATCTTTAGAATCTATCACATACTGGGCATTCAATAAGTATTTCTTGAATGAGTGAGTCAATAGATGGATGGATAGATGGACAAATGATGAGTAGTTATTATGGTGTATTCATGAAAGAGGTGGTTTTTAAAGTTTGGCTAGTTTTTTGAAATAGAAGAGAAAACCAAACCAAACCCATTGCCTCTGAGTCAATTCTAATTCATAGTTGACCCTGCAGGACAGGGTGGAACTGTCTCAGAAGGTCTCCAAAGGCTATAAATCTTTATGGAAGCAGACTGTCTCATCTTTCTCCTGCAAAGCATCAGGTGGGTTCGAACTGCTGACCTTTTGGTTAGCAGAGCAAGGCCTTAACCACAATACCACCAGAGCTCCCATGGAGGAGAAAATGGAAGGCTAATTAGAAAAAGTTCCTCTCCTAAAGCTCCCTAGAACATTCAAAAGGATGAGGATGCCACCATGATAAAGCAAACATTTGATTGCCTGTGGTCAAGTCTTGATCCCCGAATAATACTACAACCTCAACCTCTACCATCATCAACAGGCTGTGGGAAAAATGGCAGCATAGAGTCTAAAAAGAGAATATGAAGATAAAAAGCAAGAAAGAAGTTTCTTGATCCAAACATAGCTTCTTCTATCAATGGTTTATTGAGCTATGGGGCAGACAGAGAGCCCAGACCACTACAACTGCTTGTATCCATGGTAATACTAAAGAAACCAGCACCAAATTGTATCAGTCACAAGTTGAACATGAGAGTCAGTCAGCATGAAGATAGAGATTCAAACAGGTAACTAATTTTTCCCATTCCTTTCTGTTGAACACTGCCAAGTTCTGGCTTCCAATCCAAACCCTGACTTTTCCCCCAAGCTAAGCCACTTGATCCACATCCATGGGCTCAGCCAAACTACTTAATCCATCTAAGCACTGACAACAGTGCCAGACCTATAGTAACTACAGTGCTATTTGCTTTTATGACCTGTGACAGGCAGCAAGAGGTATTGAAGGCAAAGATAGGGACCCTATCTTCTTTTGCATTCTCAGCTTCTGTTGTTGTTGTTTGCCGTCGAGTCGGCCCCGACTCATAGCGACCCCTCCTTGGGTTTCCGAGGCAGTATCACTACGGAAGTAGGATTGCCCAACCTTCCTTCCGAGGAGTGGCTGGTGGGTTTGAACTGCCAGCCTTCTGGTGAGCAGTCAAGTGCTTTAGGCACTATGCTACCAGAGCTCCTTAGCACAGTCTAATGTTTGTTGAATGAAAAAAGGAAAGCAAGGGTGGTTCTGTAGTTTACCCACCTGCTAGTCTTCCCCTCTCCTAAACCCTAATTTAGATAACTGGACTTCTGCCATTGTCTTCTTCTGATAACCTACTTTCAGGATGAAGTTGCCTGCCTTTCTTCTTGTTTATCCAGACCTGACATCCTGCTCTAGGACCCAAGTGTAATATCTGTTTTCTGGAAGACAATTGTCTGAGTTTCTTAACTATTTCCTTCCCTTGATTGCCTTGGGCCTCAAAGGTTCTCAAGTACAGTTTTGTGCCTCAGTGCTCTCATACTAACAACTCCCTCTGTCACAAACACTCCTTCACCTCATTAATTTCTGCTCATGCTTCAGAACTCCTCTTAACCATCACCTACTCCTGGAAACCTATTCAGTTCTTTTCACCACCTTAGGTTCTCATGGCCTCCTGGTTGCTCTATCACTGCTCCCCTCATTTGTTCTCCACACTGAACTGTGAGCAAATGGAAGACAGGGAATACATGTTCATCTCCATATACCCATCATCTAGCATAGTGTATGGCAGAGAGCATTGAATAAAAGTTTGTTGAGAATATAACTTAATGAAGGAAAGAGGGGTGGAAGGAAGGAAGGAGCAGGGAGGTGGGGTGCTGAGCTGAGATCTTTTTCCACTCTCTTCCCTTACCCACTGTCACTTAACATTGGCCATGGTGAACTCACTCAAAGGCACATTTAACTTTTATTAATTCAACTATATTCTCTCGGCACAGCTTATGGTTTTAGAATTTAATGATACATTTTTTTTACACAACTTCAGTCCTAAATATATGCCATCTATTTCATTTGGCACAAAGAAGCTCTCATTTGTTGCAACAGAAAAGGAAAAAATGACTGTTAGATTTATTTTAAAATGGTAGACTCTGTTCTGTATTTTATGGACAATTTAAGGGATTTTTTCAAGGATAACTTTTGTCCACAAAATATTTTTATCTTACACTCTGACTTTATTGTATTTTCAAAAAGATTCATCTGCAGGTAATTCAGTATATATCTCCAAAAGACAAAGATTACTTTTTAGAACATAATCACAGTACCATCAATCACACAAATAAACTTCACAATAATTCTTTAATATTATTAAACTTGAGTGTTCTTTTTTTTTTTTTTTTTATTTACTGTGATTTGGGTGAAGATTTACAGAGCAAATTCACTTTTCATACATTAGTTCACATACACTTTTTTTAACAATGTGAGGTTTAAATTGGGATCCAAATAAGGTCCACACCTTGTAATTGGTTAATATATCTGCTAAATATATAGGTTCTCTCTTCATTGGTTTTTTAAAAATTGTATTTTTGTTGTTATTGCAGAAGAAACCACATTGTTTAATTTGTAATTTAGTGTAGTGTTTTACTGATCATATCTCCACACTGTTGTTTGCCATGTTCCTTTGTTCCTGGATATAGCCTTTAAATTGATAGTTAGATCTAGAGGTTTGATTATATATATAATAAAACATATATATAATTTTTTCCCTCAAGACTATTTTATAGGGGATGTTGTGTGTTTCCATCAGCTGGTTCTCTTTCTTTTAATAAACATTGATGATTACTGACTAGATCATTAATTCATTAAGTTTTGCAAATTGGTGATATTCTAATTCCATTTTTCTTCTCCATTTATTAACTGGGATAAATCTAAAATGCAAACATTCCCTCATCTATTAGTAACCCCAGGCTGCCATTTGTCTAGTAATGGCAGAATAAATGCATAATGGTTTTCTTTTATCTCTTAGTTTTCAAAATAACAAGTTGGTTTTTGAGTATTCTTCAAAGGTGATCAATTATGAACTCATAAATTTAAACATACTTAATGTATTTAGCATAGTGGCTAAGACACTTGCCTGCTAACCAGACGGCTGGTGGTTCAAACCCACCAGCCACTCCTCGGAAGGAAGGTTGGGCAATCCTACTTCCGTAGTGATACTGCCTCGGAAACCCAAGGAGGTCGATATGAGTCGGGTATGACTTGATGGCACATAACAACAACAACAACAATGTATTTCAATCCATTGTGCTTAGTAGCCTTATTGAAAATCAAACTGCAACCATTTTGGCCATAATAATAATAGTTAATTGACTTCTGAGCCCCTTTGACAGGACCCCAGTCATTTCTGTGGGTTATTTTGCATTCTGGTAAGACAAAATGTATCAGGCTCATTTTATGCATTGCCTATCTGAGACCTGGACTCATTCATTTCTCCAATAAGACCTGACTCCTTTTAGTGGGAAAGAGTGTTTAGAGGCAATAATTTGGATCTTAGTGGTGCTTATTGCTATTGAGTTGCTAATTACTTCTAGGCTTTTTCAGTGAATAGAGCTAGAAAAATCATTAAGTTTTCAGAGACACCTCCAGTTCAAATTCAGGACTACAGAATTTTTACTTTCTCTCTTTGCTCTTACCTTTGTATTTCTTTTCTCCCACACCAAAAATCTTGCTTCTTAATGACACCACATTATTATCCATTTTCTTTACTCCAGATTATACACATAATCTTAGGATAATAGTAACAATAACAATATTACTTTCATAGATTACTGAAACTGTTTAAGCTTATTTTAGCCTTTTTTTTTTTTGCTTTGCATTATATACCATTAAGAATGTATAGTCCAGGGAGTTCCGGTAAGATGGCGGAATAAGCAGAAAGACTGCACAGACCCTCTTCAACAAAGAAAAAGCGAACCAATTCACACAGATATAGAAGATAATTCTGGACCCCTGAGCCTTGAAGGGAAGGATACAGAAGTGGACTAAACTCCAACTAGCAGAAGAATTTACATGAAAACACCAAAAAAGGAGACACATGGAGCTGCGGTCTGGCAGCAATCCTGATGGCATAGACAGCTTGGATATTGCCAAGTGATGGTAGGACCTAAGAATTAACCTAAAAATTGGCCCTGCTAGCCAAGGACTGCAAGGAGGACTGCTCTGGTGGCTGGGGAATAAAAGGGGAAGCAGTGAAGAAGACAGCGGGCTGAGCTGTGGACTTTTCCTGTCCAGAGGGTGTAGTCATTTTGAATGTTTACAAGTGACTTGACCATTTTGGATATTTAAAGTGACAGCATTCTCCCAGATTCCAGGGACTTAAGAACAGGCTCCACTTGCCAGTAGCCCCAAGGACATTCCGGACTTGGATGACTGGAAAGGTGTGACATTCCCCTTGATACTCTTATACCCCACACCATCTTGGTGAACAGAGGTGTGCGGCCATCCCTCACTCCCGCCCAATTTGTGGGGCAGCAGGAATTCCATCCTACTCTGTGTGCTTGGATGGAGCCTGAGTGCTCTGCCCTGCCCTGCCCCCATGTTTTTCTTTTTTTATTTTTCGTGTTTTTTAGTTTGTTTTTGACTGTTTTAAAACTGTAATGGTAGGGTTCCAGCAAGATGGCGGACTAGGCAGAAAGACTGCACAGACCCTCTTCAACAAAGAAAAGGGAAACCAAT
>NW_006921597.1:10634647-10636607 GCF_000298275.1 Orycteropus afer afer
AGATTTCTAGAAACACACCACTTACCTAAACTAACACAGACTGATGTGGAAAAGTTGATCAGATCCATAACAAAAGAAGAAATTGAACAGGTCATCAAAAAATTACCAACAAAAAAAGTTTTGGCCCAGATGGTTTCACTGGAGCATTCTACAAAACATTCAGAGAACAACTGACACCATTCCTAATCAAACTATGCAAAAACATAGAAAAGAATGGAATGCTCCCTAAATCATTTTATGAAGCAAGCATAACCTTGATACCAAAACCAGGCAAAGATATCACTCAAAAGGAGAACTACAGACCAATATCCCTCGTGAATATAGATGCAAAAATCTTCAAAAATATCCTAGCCAATAGACTCCAATAACATATCAAGAAAATCATTCATTATGACCAAGTGGGGTTCACATCAGGTATGCAAGGATGGTTCAACATTAAAGAAATGATCAATGTCATCCACTACATAAATAAAACAAAGGAGAAGAATCACATGATCATATCAATTGATGTAGAAAAGGCATTTGATAAAATCCAACAACCATTCCTGATCAAAACTCTCAGCAAAATGAGAATAGAAGGGACATTCCTCAACATAATAAAGGGCATCTATGCAAAACCAATAGCCAACATTGTTCTCAATGGAGAGAGACTAAGACCATTCCTCTTGAGAACAGGAACCAGACAAAGATGCCCACTATCACCGCTTACCTTCGTTGTACTGGAAGTCCTAACCAGGACCATACAGCAAGAAAGGGAAATCAAAGGCATCCAAATTGGTGAGGAAAAAGTCAAGCTATATCTATTTGTTGATGATATGATCCTATGCCTAGAAAATCCAAGAGACTCAGTTAAAAATTTACTGGAACTAATTGATAGATTTAGCATTGTGACAGGATACAAGATCAACATCCAAAAATCAGTTGGATTCCTCTATGCCAGCAAAGAAATTGCTGAAAAAGAAATATGGAAATCAACACCATTTACAATAGCTACCAAAACAATAAAATACTTGAGAATAAATCTTACCAGGGACACAAAAACCTGTACAAAGAAAACTATAAAAAAACACTTCAAGAAACCACAAGAGATCTACATAAATGGAAGAACATCCCATGCTCGTGGATAAGAAGATTGAATATTATGAAAATGTCAGTTCTACCCAAAGGAATCTATACATTCAATGCAATCCCAATCTAGATCCCATCAACATTTTTTAAGGATATAGAAAAACCAATCACTAACTTTATATGGAAAGGAAAGAGACCTCGGATAAGCAATGCACTATTGAAGAAGGCAATATTGCAGTCAGCCGCAGGGATCCAGGTGAGGAGAGGGAAATCAAGCACGCCCAAAGTAGCAGGGCGGGAGAGCAGGGGAAAGGGTATTAAAAGGCCTAGGAATCTGGACAGAGGAGGAGTCAGCTGCAGGTACCCAGGTAAGGGTGGTAGGAGACGTTTCCAACAGGGAGACAAACTTGTCTGTCAGTTTGTCCTACTGTGGTGATGTGTTGATGTGAGTTTTGAGGCTGAGCCACTGGTGTTTCTAACCCAGCCGGATGCACATGGTGCACTGGTATCAGCCCAGCTTACAGACTGAGACAGATTAGAAAGAAGGAGGAGGCCATCCACTTCTCCAAGAATTGGCCAGGGAACACCTTGTGATTAGCAAAGAAACACTGTTTGATACATTACCATGCAACTTTATGAATAGTCCTGTTAGGTTAGAAGGCTCTCAAAATAGGATTGGGAAAGAGCTGCATCATCGGAGTGAACCCAGCCTTACTCATATGGATAAGGTAAAGCTTTCGAGACCTCCATTTGCTGATGTGGCACCACTCACATTGAAGAGAAACAGCTGCAGACATCCATTAATCATTGGAACATGGAATGTATGAAGTATGAATCTAAGAAAATTAGAAATTGTCAAAAAAGAAATGGAACGTATAAAGATTGATATCCT
>NW_006921597.1:10636707-10638512 GCF_000298275.1 Orycteropus afer afer
TCTGTACCTCACACCATACACAAAAACAAACTCCAGATGGATCAAAGACTTAAATGTGAAACCTAAAACTATAAAATTCCTCAAGGAAAAACTAGGGGCAAATTTAGGGGCCCTAATATATGGCATCCTCGGAAGGAAGGTTGGGCAATCCTACTTCCATAGTGATACTGCCTTGGAAACCCAAGGAGGGTTCGCTATGAGTTGGGTTTGACTCGATGGCACATAACAACAACAACAACAATACATGGCATAAGTAGCCTATTAAGCATAACTCGAAATGCACAAACAGCGGAAGATAAACCAGATAATTGGGACCTTCTAAAAATCAAATTTTTATGTGCTTCCAAAGAATTCCCCAAAATAGTCAAAAGAGAACCTACAAATTGGGAAAAAATATTTGGCAATGACATATCTGACAAGGAACTTATCTCTAGATTTTATAGAAAACTCCATCTCAATAACAAAAAGTCAAACAATCCAATTTAAAAGTAGGCAGAAGACATGAATAGACACTTCACCAAGGAGGATATTCAGGCGGCCAACAAAAATATGAAGAAATGCTCCTGATCATTAGCCATTAGAGAGATACAAATCAAAACATTAATGAGATACCATCTTGCTCCAGCATTAGCAGCAAAGTTCAACAAGGCAGAAAATAACAAATGCTGGTGAGGATATTGAGCGATTAGGACTCTTATACTACTGGGTAGGACTGTAAAATGGTACAACCATTGTGGAAAGCAGCATGGTGATTCCTTAAAAAGTTGGAATTAGAAATACCATTTGACCCCGGCATCCATTACTAGGTAAATATCTTAAAGAAGTGAGAGGTATGACAAGAACAGATATATGCACACCCACATTCATTGCAGCACTATTTAGAATAGTAAAAATATTGAAACCACCTAGGTGTCCATTAACTGAGGAATCTATAACTAACCTTTGGTACATACACACAATGGAATACAATGCTACCCTAAAGAATAACCTAGACTCTGCAAAACACTGCATAACATGAATGAACTTGGAGGACATTATGCTGAGTGGAATAAGTCAATCACAGAAGGACAAATGTTGTATTAGTTCATTATTGTAAAAATCAAGGGAAGGTTTATCTATGGAAGGAAATTTTCTTTGTTGGTTACTAGGGGTGGGAGGGGAGGGGAGGGATAGGTAGATAGATAGGTAGACATAAGTATTGATTTGGGTGAAGAGAAGGACAATGTAACAAATGTGAGTGATCAACATGGTGTCATTGAGGAAGAAGAAGACAGAGAGAGGTATATGGGAGGTACAGAAAACAAAGATGAACCCTTTTGCACATAGTACTGCATTGTGAGTGAAGGCAAACATGGGTATATGGGTGGATAGATGGGTGGACAGGCTGAACTATTAGGTATGTCTGTGCAATGAAGAATGTACCCAAGACCATGTATAAGGTTGGCAGACAGTGATCCTATAAGTTTGTATAATCTAAATTCCCAGGTAGAGCTGACAAGGGACAAGGTTATAGTCACTTCTTGGTCACAGCCAGCTACCCAGAGGGATCGAGTAGTTGAACCTGTGGGCTTAGGACCATAGTTGCAGGGGACATCAAGCTAAATTGGCATAACATACTACACAAAATATTATTCCACCTCCTACTTTGGCAAGTAGTGACTGGGATCTTAAAAGCTTGCAAGCAGCCATCTGGATGCAACGATGGGTCTCTCCTCATCCAGAGCAAAGAAAAATGGAGAAAACCAAAAATTCATGGAAACAATTAGTCCTAGCGACTGCTACACTGTGTGATCCTCAGCCTATAC
>NW_006921597.1:10640002-10647797 GCF_000298275.1 Orycteropus afer afer
CTGGATAAAAGATTCATCATGCATCGGTCAGTTTGTAGTACTGTGGTGGCTTGCATACTGCTGTGATACTGGAATCTATGCCACCAATATTTCAAATACCAGCAGAGTCCCTCATAGTAGAAAAGTTTCAGCAGATCTTCCAAACTAAGATAGACTAGGAAGAAGGAAGTGACAGCATACTTCTAAAAAAAAAAAAAGGCCACGGAACACCTGAGGAGTAGCAATGAAACACTGTCTCATCTATTGTGGTTAGGTACCATCATCTCCTACTCTTGGTGACCCTATGCACACCAGAACAAAACACACCCAGGCCTGTGTCAGCCTCACAATCCTTGCTATGCCTGAGCCCATTGTTGCAGCTACTGCGTCAATCCATTTTGTTGAGGCCCTTCCCCACTTCTGTTGACCCTCCATTTTATCAACCATGGTATACTTCTCCAGGTAATGGTTTCTTCTGACAACATAACCAAAGTAGGTGAGATGAAGGTCATTGTTGCTTCCAAGGAGCATGCTGGCTGCACTTCTTACAGGACAGATCTGTTAGTCCTTTTATCAGTCCATGGTACTCTTAGTATTCTTCTCCAACATCACAACTCAAAAACATCAACTCCAGTCTTTCTTACTCATTGTCCAATTATCACATGAATAAGAGGGGATTGAAAAGACCATGGGTTTGGTTAGGCGCACCCTACTTCTGTAGTGATACTGCCTTGGAAACCCAAGGAGGAGTCACTATGAGTCAGGTCTGACTCAACAGCACATAACAACAACAACAACAACATTCATCAAGGAGACATCTTTACTCTTCATCACTTGTAAGTGGTCTTTTGCTGCAGATTTGCCCAATGCAATATGTCATCTGATGTCTTGACTGCTTCATGCCATTCTCACTTTCAGAAAACAAAGCTGTGTCATTGGCGTACCTCAGTTGTTAATGAGTCTTCTTCCAAACGTGATGCCACATTCTTTTTCATATAACCCAGCTTCTTGGATTATTTGCTCAGCATACAATTTGAGTAAGTATAGTGTCTGATATAGTAGTGAAAAACTATGAATAGCAGTGAAACATTGTCTTATATAGTGCCAGAAGATGAGCTGCTCATGTTGGAAGGCATTAAAAAAGACTGGGGTGGAGCTTCCTTCTCAAAGTAGAGTCAACCTTAATGATGTGGATGAAGTAAAGCTTTTGGTACCTCCATTTGCTGATGTGGAACATCTCAAAATGAGAATAAACAGCTGTGAATATTTATTAATAATCAGATCATGGAATATGCAAAGTATGAACCTTGGAAAATTAGAAGATGTAAAACATGAAACGGGATCTATAAAGATCAATATCCTAGGTATTAGTGAGCTGAAACAAACTGGTATTGGCCATTTTGAATGAGACAATCTTATGGTCTACTATGCCAACAATGACAAATTGAAGAGGAATTTCACATTCATCATCAAAAAGAATATTTCAAGACCTATCCTGAAGTACAGTATTGTCAAGAATAGTGTAATACCCATACACTTACAACAAAGAGCAGTTAACATGGCTATTATTCAAATTTATGGGCCAATTACTAAAGCCAAAGATGAAGAAATTGAAGACTTTTACCAAAATGGTCTTAAATTGACCAAACATGCAATCAAGATATATTGATAATTACTGGTGATTGGACTGTGAAAGTTGGAAACAAAGAAGAAGCATTGGTAGTTGGAAAATTTGGTCTTGGTTAAGGAAATGAAACTGGAGACCACATGATAGAATTTTGCAAGACCAACGACTTAATCGTTGCAAATATCTTTTTCAACAACATAAATGGTGACTATACACATAGACCGCACCAGAAGGGATACTCAAGATTTACATCAATTACATCTCTGGAAATAGATGATGGAGAAGCTCAGTATAATCAGTCAGAACAAAGCCAGGAGCTGACTGTGGAACAAACCATAAATTATTCATCAACAAGTTCAAGTTGAAGTTGAAGAAAATTAAAACAAGTCCACAAGAGTCAAAATACGACCATGATTATATCCCACCTGAATTCAGAGGCCATCTGAAGAATAGATTTGACACACTGAAAACCAATGACCAAACACCAGATGAGCTGTGTAATAACATTAAGGAGATCATAATGAAGAAAGCAAAAGGTCATTAAAAGACAGGAAAGGAGCTGATTTTTGATAAAGGGCCAAAATCCATTAAATGGGGAAGGGGTTGTCTGTTTAACAAATGGTGCTGGCAAAACTAGATATCCATTTGCAGAAAAATGAAACAAGATCTGTACCTCACACCCATACACAAAAACTATCTCCAGATGGATTAAAGACTTAAATGTGAAACCTAAAACTATAAAGTTCCTCAAGGAAAACCAGGGGCACAATTAGGGGCCCTAAGTTATGGCATAAATAAACTATCAAGCATAACCCAGAATGCACAACCAGTAGGAGATAAACTAGATGAATGGGACCTTCTAAAAATTAAATTTTTATGTGCTTCCAATGACTTCTTCAAAAGAGTTAAAAGAGAATGTACAGATCAGGAAAAAATATTCAGCAATGACATATCTGACAAGGGACTTATCTCTAGAATTTATAGAGAACTCCAATGCCTCAACAACAAAAAGACAAATAATCCAATTTAAAAATGGGTAGAAGACATGAATAGGCACTTCACCAAGGAGGACATTCAGATGGCCAACAAACATATGAATAAATGCTCACAATCATTAGCCATTAGAGAGATGCAAATCAAAACAACAAGATACCATCTTGCTCCGGTACTAGTAGCAAAGTTCAACAAGACAGAAAATAACAAATGCTGGCAAGGATGCGGAGAGATTGGGTTTCTCATATACTGCTGGTGAGACTGTAAAATGGCACAACCACTGTAGAAACCAGGATGGCAATTCCTTAAAAGGTTGGAATTAGAATTACCATTTGACCCAGCCATTCCATTACTAGGTGTATATCCTAAAGAGGTGAAAGCCAGGTCAAGGACAGATATATGCACACCCATGTTCATCGCAGCACTATTTACAATAGCAAAAAGATGGAAACAACCTAGGTGTCCATCAACAGAAGAATGGATTACCAAACTATGGTACATACACACAATGAAATACTATGCAACCCTAAAGCATAAGGTAAAATCTACAAAACCCTGCATAACATGGATGAACTTGGAGGACATTATGCTGAGTTAAATAAGTCAATCACAGAGGTCAAATATTGTATTACTCTGTTATTTTTAAAGAGTCAAGGCAAGTTTTATATATGGAAGGAAATTTTTCTTTGTTGGTTACAAAGGGTGGGAGGGCAGGGGAGGGAATAGTAGTAACTAGATGGGTAGAGACAAGTATTGATTTGGGCTAAGAGAAGGGCCATGTACCAAATATGGGTGATCAACATGGTGACACTGAGGAAAAGGAAGACATAGATGCATGGGAGGTACAGACCACAAAGATGAGCCCTTTTGCACATACAGTACTGCATTGTAAGTGAAGGCAAACATTGATCCGTGGGTGAATAGACAGGTGGACAGGCTGAGCTATTAGGTATGTCTATGTAGGAGGGAGTGTACCCATGACCATGTGTACAGTTGGAAGACAGTATTTCTACAAGTGTGTTTGTATGTTCTGTATGTCAGGTATACAGTAGAGCTGACAAGGGACAAGGTTGTAGACACTTCTTGGCCACAGCCAGCTACCCAGAGAGAGCAAGTAGTTGGACCTGTGCGCTTGGGACCATAGTCACAGGGGACATCAAGCTCAATTGGCATAACATACTACACAAAAAAACATTGTTCCACATCCCACTTTGGCAAGTAGTGACTGGGATCTTAAAAGCTTGCAAGTAGATATCTAGATGCAATGATGGGTCTCTCCTCATCCAGAACAAAGAAGAATGAAGAAAACCAAAGATGCATGGAAACAATTAGTCCAAGGCACTGGTACACCATGTGATCCTCAGCCTATGTGACTATGAGACTATAAGAACTAGATGGTGCCCTGCTACCACTGTCAATCACTCAGAGGAGGATCTATGTAGGAGATCCTGGACAGAATGGGAGCATAATGTGGAATAAAACTCAAAATCATTTTTAAAAAAAGAGAGAGAGAGAAGGGAAGGGGGGAGAGCCAGGTTTACTGGTCTGATAGAGCCTGATGGATCCACTGAGACTATGGCCCTTACCTGCCCTTCAGGTCTGGAATTGAACTTACTCTTATGGCTTCCAGCCAAACAAAAGACAGGCATATGAGCCAAACATTTACATTAGGTAGATACGCTCCTTGGAGAAATCAGTCATGGGAGAATAGAAGGGCTGTGTTGCGCAGGAAGGCAGCTCAGGACGCAGAGTACAAGGGAGGAAAGGACACAGGGAAAAGGTAACTATGGGGAGGAAGTGCGAGGGGAGCTGTTGTATTGTGGGAGATTGCAATCAATGTCATGAGACAAAGTGTATGTGAGCTGCTGTAGGGAAAGTGAATTTACTGTGTAAACTTTCACCCAAATCACAATAAAAATTATAAATAAATAAATAAATAATTGTGGTAAAATAGAAACAAGAAAACATTTATCACTGTAACCTTTTCATGGGTACAATTCAGCTACATTTTGTTACCTATGTTGTAGAACAATTACAACAATCCATTTTCAATTTTTTTCATTTAAAAAAAAACACAGGAGAGGAAGAAAAGGCCAAAACACTTGTCAGAAGAGACTCTGAAATTTGCTGTTGAAAGGAGGGTAGCTACAGAGAATGGGAGAAATGATAAAATAACAGAGCTGAACAGAAGATTTCAAATGGCAGCTTGACAGGACAAAGTAAAATATTGTAGTGAAATCTGCAAAGAACTAGAGTTAGAAAACCAAAAGGGAAAACCACATTCTGCATTTCTCAAGCTGAAAGAACTGAAGAAAAAATTCAAGTCTTGGGCTGCGATATTGAAAGATTTATGTCTGACTAAGACTGACTCAGAAGTAGGAAGGGACCATCCACTTCTCAAAGAATTGGCCAATGAAAACCTTGTGAATAGCAGTGAAACACTGTCTGATATATTACTGAAAAACTTTATGAACAGCCCTGAAACATTGTCTGACATAGTGCTGGAAGATGAGCCCATCAGGTCAGAAGGCACTCAAAATCTGACTGGGGAAGAGCTAACTCCTCAGAGTAAAGCCAACTTTTGTGACGTGGATAGATGACAGCTTTTGAGACCTCCATTTGCTGATGTGGCACAACTCTAAATGAGAAGAAACAGCTGCAAACATCCATTACTAATCAGAACATGGAATGTACAAAGTATGAATCTAGGAAAATTGGAAGTTTTCAAAAATGAAATAGAACGCATAAAGATTGATATCCTAGGCATTAGTGAGCTTAAATGGACCAGTTTTGGCCATTTTGAATGAGATAACCATATGATCTACTATGCTGGAAATGACAATTTGAAGAGGAATGGCAAAGAATGTTTCAAGATCTATCCTGAAGTACAATGCTGTCAGTGATAGAATAATATCCATACGTCTATAAGAAAAGCCAGTTAATACTACTGTTATTCAAACTTATGCACCAACCACTAAAGCCAAAGATGAGGAAATTGATTTTTTACCAACTTCTGTGGTCTGAAATTGACCAAGCATGCAATCAAGATGTGCTAATCATCACTGGTGACTGGAACGCAAAAGTTGGATACAAAGAAGAATCACTGGTAGTTGGAAATTTTGCCCTTGGTGATGGACATAACGCTGGAGATTGCATGATAGAATTTTGCAAAACCAATGGCTAATTCATTGCAAATAACTTTTTTAACAACACAAACGGTGGCTATAGATGTGGACTTAGCCAAATGGAATACACAGGAATCAGATTGACTATATCTGTGGCAAGAAGTGATGGAGAAGTTCAATATCTTTGGCCAAAACAAGGCCAGGTGCTGATTGTGGAAGAGATTATCAACTGCTTATATGCAAGTTCAAGTTGAAGACAATTAAAACAAGTCCATGAGAGCCAAAATATGACATTGATTATATCCCTCCTGAATTTAGACACCCACCTAGAGAATAGATTTGATGGATTGAACACCAATGACTGAAAACCAGAGGAAAAACCATCAAGAACATCATCCATGAAGAAAGCAAAATGTCATTAAAAAGACAGGAAAGGAAGAAAAGACCAAAATGGCTGTCAGAAGAGACTCTGAAACTTGCCCTTGAATGGGGAGTAGCTAAAGCAAATGGAAGAAATGACAAGATTAAAGAACTGAACAGAAGATTTCAAAGAGCATCTAGGGAAGACAAAGTCAATTATTATGATGAAATGTGCAAAGACCTGGGGTTAGAAAACCAAAAGGGAAGAATATGCTTGGCATTTCTCAAGCTGAAAGAACTAAAGAAAAAAAAATTTCCCCTAGTTATCTTTTACTTATGGCATATTTTACATGCAGATTTTAAAGCTTTCTTTTATGTAATCACATTTTTTAATCTTTTCCCTTAATCATAGCTACATTAAATTTTACTACTCTCAGATTATGGAAGAATTCAATCATTCAACCATGTTCTCCTTTAGTACTTGTATCTGAATGGCTTATTTGGAATTTATCCTGATGTACAGTGTGAGGGATGCATCCAAATTTATTGTTTTCCATGTGACTACCCAATTATCCTAATATCATTTTTCAAAAAGCTGATCTTTTTCTAACTGATTTGAGATGCTACCTTTGCTGTACACAAAATTTCTGTTTGTAGTTTGTCTATTTTTAGACTTTATGTTTTGTTCTATTGGTCCTACTGTCTATTCATATACTGATATCAAACTATTTTAATTTTAAAGCATTTTTAATACATTTTATTATGATAAATGGTGAGCTTAGCTCAATAATCTTCTTTTTCAGCATTATCCTGGATATTTATGTTCATTAATTCTCCCAACTGAACTTTAAAATCAAATTGTCTAGGTCCAGAAAATAACCTAATTGTATTTTATCGGGCTTACATTACTTGTATAAATTAACTTAAGGAGAACTGACATCTTTATAACTTTGAGTCATTCTATCCAAGAATGTTGTATGTCATCCATTTGTTAAGGTAAGAGGGGTTTGTAGTTTATATGTTAAAGGTTTTGTGAATTTGTTATTAATTTTATGCCTGATTATTTTATTTTTTTATTTGTTATCATAAATGGAATCTTCTTTTCTATTATCCCTCTAATTGGTTTTTGTTTAAATACATATAAAGTTTATTGGTTTTTAGGTTAATTTTATAACTTGCTACTTTAACAACTTATCTTGTTTTAAGAGTTTTTCCATTGATTCTTTCAGGTTTTCCTAATATATAATCATGTTACCTGAGCATAGAGATAGTTTTACTGATTTATTTCCAATTCTTATGCTTCAAATCACTTTCTCTTGTCTATTTACATTGATTAATATTCCAATGCAATACTAAATAGTCAAGGGCTAAGAACCTAACACTGGTGAAAGAAATTACTAAACTGTATTTTAAATAAACTCTGTCTCTAAGAAATTATTTAAATAGTTAATCAATGGTATCTATGTTAGTTGATAAGATGTTACTTTTATATAATGATGGAACTTCAGTAGACATAAATTCCTCTTCTTGGCATCTAAGCACATGTCTCTCCAGGCCTCCTGAAGGTAAGTATATCTTTAAATTTAAGGGGTACTTTCTTTAGCCTCAAAAAATTCACTAGAGGAGAGGCGGGGCAAGATGGCGGACTAGGCAGAAGGATTGCACAGACCCTCTTCAACAAAGAAAAGGGAAACCAATTAACACAGACACA
>NW_006921597.1:10655297-10656621 GCF_000298275.1 Orycteropus afer afer
ATGACATGAGACAAAGTATATGTGAACTGCTGTATGAAAAGTGAATTTACTCTGTAAATCTTCACCCAAATCCTAATTAAAAAAAAAAAAAAATTCACTAGAGAAAATCTCATGGATTTATCCCATGAGCAAATGCACTGATCTTACCAGTCTTTTAACTATTCCTAACAGATTTCTAAACATTTGCTTTACAGTAGCACCTTACCCATTAAGATAAGTTGTAGAAAAAAAAATCAATCTCAAATAATGAAAAACTGGAACTATAAAAGGTTTGCAACATATTTCATGTAATTCATCTGGATAAGATTGTGAGGTATGTTTCTGATGCCAAGTGTGGCTTCAGGTCCTAGGGCCATGTGGGACTCCAGGTTGTAAAAATCATGGCCTAGGGCTTAAACGTGTGCCCTCATCATTCTCAAAAATTAGGACTCAGTCCTTATGCTTTGGTTCTAAGTCTGTGTGCTTTGGACACATTGGCTCAGTGGTTTAAAGCATGGACTCTAGATAGAATTATACTCAAATATTAATTTCCATATTTATTATCTATGTTATCATGATAAATGGAAAAAAGTTTGATGTCAAGGATTTCATTTTACTTGAATCCACAATCAACGTCTATGGAAGTCCTAGTCAAGAAATTAAATAGTATATTGCATTGGGCAAATCTGCTGCAAAAGACCTCTTTAAGGTGTTTAAGAGCAAAGTTATCATTTTGAAGACTAAAGTGCACCTGACCCAAGCCATGGTATTTTCAATAGTGTCATATGCATGTGAGAGCTGGACAATGAATAGAGAAGACCATGGAAGAATTGATGCATTTGAATTGTGATGTTGGTGAAAAATATTGAATGTACCATGGATTGCCAGAAGAATGAACAAATCTGTCTTGGAGGGAGTACAGCTGGAATTGTCCTTAGAAGCAAGAATGGACAGACTTCATTTTTCATACTATGGTCATGTTGTCAGAAGGCACCAGTCCCTGAAAAAGGATATTAAGCTGAGTAAAGCAGAGGGTTAGGGCAAAAGAGGAAGACTCTCAAAAAGACGATTGACACAGTGGCTGTGACGATAGGCTCCAGCATAGCAACAATTGTGAGCATGGCACGGGACTTGGTGGTGTTTTGTTTTATTATACATAGCATTACTATGACTCGAAAATGACTCGATGGCATCTAACAACAATTGCTGTTGTTGTTGTTGTTGTTATTTGCCATCGAGTTGGACTGGACTCATAGCGACCCCCTCCCTGGGTTTCCGAGGCAGTATCACTACGGAAGTAGATTGCCCCATCTTCCTTCCGAGGAGTGGCTGGTGGGTTTGAACC
>NW_006921597.1:10656721-10666163 GCF_000298275.1 Orycteropus afer afer
TTGAACCACCAGCCTTCTGGTTAGCAGTCAAGTGCCTTAGGCACTATGCCACCAGAGCTCCTCTAAGAACAATTACCTATGTGGTATTCAGCACGTTTTTTTTTTTAAGTCTGTTGGCCTTACGTTGTTTGTTTGTAAAATGAGGATATTACCTACTTCTTTGGGTTATTGTAGTTACCAAAAGGTCAACAGTTTAAACTCATCAGCTTCTCTGTGATAGAAAACACCTAAGGATCTACTCCTATAAGGATTACAGCCTAGGAAGCCCTATGGGCAGTTCTACTGTGCCTTAAAGGGCTGCTATGAGTGGGAAACAACTTGATGGCACACAACAACAATATATACAATAGATAGTAATTACAATTTCTATTACTAAATTAATGGAAATAATACATAAGTAACATATCAGTACTATTTCAGGACTACTCATAAAGATTAAGTTATTAAACAGATAAGAACATTGAAGATGCTACGGGAGTTATCTTAGCTGCATATCATAATGTACAGATAGAGATTATGAAAAGAAAGAATCATTAAATTTTCAAATAGATGTGGAAGAAATGTAAAGGCTCCACAACCTTCCTCCCCCATCCCCCACCTTCAGCCAAAGGTTCTCCAGTAAGAAAGGGCTTTAGGGCAGAGATCAGGAAAATGTGGTCTCAGGGAGAATGGTTTCACTTTTAGTAATGTGTTACCTTAGGGTATAGATAAAGCCAAGGGAGTAGCTGGAAAACCATTTGTTTAGACCTCAGAAATATTTAAGACATGGTTTAAATAATCTATTTCAAACAAACAGTAGTTCTTTTCTGTTTCTTAAGTATGTGCTTTCCAGATCCTCACTGTTAAACAAGAGCATATCTATGAATCATAAAAATGCTATTGCTCATCTCACCGGGAACACAAAGAATAAAAGATTTATTTTGAAGAGATTTAGGGTATGGCTTTTATATAATGCAGAAGAAACTCACTAATTATTATTACTTTTTAAAATACGTCAGCTCAGACTGAAAGGAATAAAGAGAGTATAAAATAAAAAGAAGACTGCAGACTCCATAAAACACATGGAGAGACTGCAGCCTTAAAGAACTATTCAGCTGCAAGCATGGACTTCTTTCATAGAAAAGGAAGACTGACCGAAAGGATGAATTCAGGAGCCATGGAGAACAACTATCAGAGAACAAGACTGAGCCCTAATCAAAGAACTTGGAATAGGAGCCTAGCTAAATTTCAACATTGCAGTAGACCAGTAACTACTGTGTGCCTCTTGTTTGCCCCTTTTTGTACAGGATTATCTATTACAGCCATCCAATATTCATTATGGGAGCTCTGGTGGCCTAAGGCATTTGACTACTAACCAGAATGTTGGTGGTTCAAACCCACAGCCACTCCTCAGAAGGAAGACTGGGCAATCTACTTCTGTAGAGATACTGCCTCGGAAACCTAAGGAAGGTCAAATCGACTTGAGGGCAGTGAGTTTGGTTTGTTTGGTATATCCATTATATATTGGAGGTAGGGATGGGGAGATAACTTGTCTCTTTAGTTATCTGGACATGATTTAGATGCTGAGATATTGGGTCTTAAGCCTGAGGATAATTGTATGAGACTTCAGGGGCTTGGGAAATGGTGAACGTATTTTGCAAGTGGAAAAACCAAAAAATCAAACTCACTGCCATTGAGTTGGATCTGACTCATAGCGACCCTTCCTTGGCTTTCCCAGGCTGTATCACTGTGGAAGTAGATTGCCCAACCTTCCTTCTGAGGAGTGGCTGGTGGGTTTGAACCATCAGCCTTTTGATTAGCAGTCAAATGCCTTAGGCACTACACTAGATTATATGAATTTTTATGGCCAGAGGAAGGACTATGGCTGCTTATTATAGAAAGATAGACACAAAAATATCTCCCACCCTTCATGCTCTTCTTAAATGTGATCTTGTCACTCCTTCATTCTTATTACTTTACTTAGAGATGAAGTCTAATTTCCCTTTTCTTATCTGGGTTAAACAAGAGAATGCATTGGAAATGATGTATTGACTTTCAAAACTAAATCAAAAGAAGTTCTGAAACTTCATCTTTGGTCTTTGTGATGGTTAAGGCTGTGTCAACATGGCTGAGTCAGGACTCTTATTGGTTTAGCAGGTATGATGTAGTCTTCCCCCATGATGAGGCTGATGCAATGTAATTACCTCCACTATGAGATCTGCTATGAGTATCCTTGGGGATGTGGCTTGCTTCCTATATAAACGGACATTCTGGAAAGTATCTTGTGATCTATATCTATCTATATATGTATATGTATATGTATATATATATATATATATATATATATATATATACACAGAGAGAGAGAGAGAGAGAGAGAGGGATTCACTGGTTTTGCTTCTCTGGAGAATCCAGCCTAAGATATTTGGTACCAAGATTAGTTTTATTTTAAAGAAACAAAATCATAAGGATGAGTTTCTAATTAGTTATTAAGTCCAACTATGTCTCCATTAGTAAAGAAGGTGCTGCTAATCCATGGTGTAAAGTGGCAATATTAATACACAAAATGTCACCACCTGCAAAAGGGCATACAGGTGGCATCTTCTGACTTCCTCCAATCTCACGAGGGGGACACAGAGTTACCATCAATAGCCCAAGGCTTATTACTATGAGACCAGACATACTATCACCCTCCAACCTTTTCACTAATTCTAATACCAGCCTTCCCTCCCATGGCACTCACTACTTCTCTGCTGGGTTTGGTAATTCTTGGCAATGGCCACACAGAACTCATGAACAATTTTCATGATTATTAGAGTTTATCAAGGAAGTAACAGGCTACAACTCAGGTTCAGTAATGAACAGTTCTTCAATCAGGTCAGTCTCCCCTCTTCTATGCCCTCAGGCACACTTCTCTGGCCCTTGGCCTCTCAGCCTGGACTCTGCCCTGCTTAAGCAAGTGTTACAAAGCTCTTTTAGCTCTGCTTATAGGTACACCTAGGTGCACCCCACTCCACCAGCAAGGCTTCTGCCCAAGAGCACACAGCTTTCTTGCTCCATGGCTGGCAAGGTTGCCACTATGTCTTGTGCCTCTTGGTTCCACTGCTACCATCTCTCAGCCGAGCATTTCTGTGGGTCTGTCTCTGCCAAGGAAGTCCAGCACAGAGATCTTGGGTCCAAGGATGCACTACACTCCAGCTCCAGCTCTTCCCTCTTGACAGCAGTGAGATACCCCCTTCTGCCTCTAGAAGGGCTCATTTTAAAATGAGGCTTAAACCTGGCCAAAGGACAAAACTAACCAATCCCAACGTTAGAGTTCCATATACCTTATTTGCAGGAGCTCTGGTAGTATAGTGCCTAAGGCACTTGACTGCTAACCAGAAGGCTGACAGTTCAAACCCACCAACCACTCCTCGGAAGGAAAGTTGGGCAATCTACTTCTGTGTGATTCTGCCTTGGAAACCCAAAGAAGGGTTGCTATGAGTTGGGTCTGACTCGACGGCACATAACAACAACAACAACAACAACATACCTTATTTGTATGGTCCCACCTAATCTGGTGGCAGTCACAAAGACCATGGCTAGAAAGGCCATGCTAAGTAATTCATTAATTAGGTCAAGACCCTTGGGATCTTGGAGCAAAGCCCTGCAATCCTCTACAGATAACTACTCTCCTTTTGAGAAAAAGCTTTTGGCTTTTTACTGGGCCTTAGCAAAGACTGAATGCCTAGTCATGGGCCACCAACTCACCATGTGGTCTAAGCTGCCCAACATGAAACTAAGTGTTGTCTGACACAGAATTATAAAACAATGTGCACAGCAACACTCCATCATTAAATGGAAGTGGAATATAAGAGATTGGTCTCAAGCAGGACTTAAAGGCACAAATAAGTTACATGAAGAAGTGGCCCAAATGCCCAAGAATTCCATTCCAGTTACATTATCTTCCTTCTCTCTGTCAGTACCTTTGACATCATGAAGAGTTCCTTATGATCAGTATAAGTTGACAAGGAAGAGAAAACTCATGCCTGGTTTACAGAAGGTTCTGTACAATATGCAGGTACCACTTGAAAGTGAACAGTGGCAGCACTGCAGCCCCTTTCTGGGACATCCCTGAAGGACAGTGGGGGGCAAAAATCTCCCCAATGGGCAGAACTTCAAGCAATGTACCTGGTTGTTCACTTTGCTTGGAAAGAGAGATGGCCAGATGTTCGATTGTTTTCTGATTTATGTGCTGTGTTCAAGGGTTTGCCTGGATGGTCAAGAATTTGGAAAGAACAAAATTGGAAAATTGACAACAAGTTGGTATGGGAAAGAAATCTGTGAATAGACCTTCTGAACAGGTAAAAGAAGTGAAGATATTTATGTCTCATGTGAATGCTCACCAAAGGGTGACTTCAGCAAAGGAGGATTTTAACAATCAACTAGATAGGATAACATGTTCTGTGGAAATTAGTCACCCTCTTTCCACAGCCACTCTTGTAATTGCCCAATGTGCTTATGAACAAAGTGGCCATAGTAGCAGGGATGAAGGCTATGCATGAGCTCAGTAACATGGACTTCCACTCATCAAGGATAACTTGCTACAGCCACTGCTAATTGCCTAATCTGCCAGCAGCAGAGACCAATACTGTGTCAGCAATATGGAACCACTCCTCAGAGCAATCAGCCAGCAACCTGGTGGTAGGTTGATTACATGAGACAACTTCCAACATGGAAAGGGCAATGTTTTGTTCTTACAGGATTGGACATTTACTCTGGATACAGATTTGCCTTTTGTGCATACAATGCTTCTGTCAAAACTATTATCTGTGGACTTACAGAATGCCTTATCCACTATCATGGTATCCTACACAGAATGCTTCAGCTCAAGGGACTCATTTCATAGGAAATGAAGTGTGGCAATGGGCCCGTTCTCATGGAATTCACTGGTCTTACCATATTCCCCATTATCCTGAAGCAAATGGCTTGACAGAATGATGGAATTATCTTTAAAGACAAAATTAGGGTGCCAGCTAGGCAACAATACCTTGCAATGTTGGGACAATGTTCCCCACAAGGCTGTATGTGTTGTAAACCAGCATCCAATATATTGTCTGTTATTTTCCAATAGCCAGGATTCATGGGTCCAGAAACTAAGGGGGTGGAAATGGGAGTGGCACCCCTAGTGATCCCTCCAAAAAATGTTTGCTTCCTGCGCCTGTGACCTTTTGCTCTGTATGTCTAGAGGTCTTGGTTCCAAAAGAAAGAAAACTCTCACCTGGAGACACAATACAGATTCAATTGAATTGCAAGTTAAGAATTCCATCTGGTCATTTTTGGATCCTTAGTGTAGTGCCTAGGAGCTCTGGTAGCATAGTGGCTAAGTCACTTGCCTGCTAACCAGACGGCTGGCGGTTCAAACCCACCAGCCACTCCTCGGAAGGAAGGTTGGGCAATCCTACTTCCGTAGTGATACTGCCTCGAAAACCCAAGGAGGGGTCACTATGAGTCGGGGCCGACTCGACGGCACACAACAACAACAACAACAGTGTAGTGCCTAAGGCATTTGACTGCTAACCAGAAGGCTGGTGGCTCAAACCCACCAGCCACTCCTCGGAAGGAAGATTAGGCTTTCTGCACACTTCTGTAGTGATACTGCCTTGGAAACCCAAGGAGAGGTCACTATGAGTCAGATCCAACTCAATGGCAGTGAGTTTAGTTTGGTTTGGTTGGTTGCCTCTGTATCAATAGGTAAAGAAAGGAGTTACTATACTGGCTGATGTGATTGATCTTGAATACCAAGGGGGTAATTGGATTGATATAACATAATGAAAGTAAATAAGAATATGTCTGGAATATAGGAGATCACTTAGGATGTCCCTTAGTACATAATGGAGGTAAAAAAGAGTATGTCTGTGAAACAGGAGATTCCTTAGGATATCTCTCAGTATTACCATGCCCTGTGATTAAAGTTAAAGGAGCTCTGGTGGTATAGTGGGTAAGGCATTTGGCTGCAAACCAGAAGGTCAGCATTTCAAACCCACCAGCTGCTCTGCTCCATAGGAGGAAGATGAGAAAATCTAATTCCATAAAGATTTATAGCCCTGGAAACCCTATGCGGGTCTCTATGAGCTGAAATCACCTAGATGGCTTTTTTTTTTCCTCCTCTCTCTGTCTTTTTTTGGTGATTAAAGTCAATGGAAAACTACAGCAACCCAATTTTGATGTGAGTACTGACAACCTGGACCCTTCAGGAATGAATGTTTGGGTCACCCCATCAGGCAAAGAACCATGACCAGCTATAGTCATTAAGATAGTATGTCAACTTGGCTGGGCCATGGTTTTGAGTGGCTGGGCAGCTGGATGTAGTTATTCCCCTTGATGAGATTATAATCACCTCCATGGTAGAATCTGCTGTGAGCAGTTAAGTAGTTGCTTCAGGGTCTGGCCTGATTCCTTTATATAAGGAGAAGCTTTGAGAAAGGTCTTTAGCTTTTTGGCACATCTGGGCCCTGCATTAGGCCAAGTCTTTATCTCAGTGACCTGCCCTGTTGCCTGCTGATGTTGGGATAATTCCTGGACTTGAACCAGTGGTCTGTCATGTTGCCTGTTGGTCTTGGGATTTTACCATTCTGCAATTGACTGTGGGTTTGTCAGCCTCAGCAGCAGCAGCCTTATGAGAAGCCTCTAGTTCCAGTGGGCCTGGAATAAGAAGCAAAGCTAAAACCCAAGTCGAAGGCCTTTCACACAGCCCCTAGTGCTGACACTTTGAATTTGCACTTCTAGCTTTCTAAAATGTAATAGAATAAATTCCTTTTTTGTTAAAGCCATCCATTTGTGGTATTTCTGTTACAATAGCACTAGAGAAACCAAGACACCAGCTGAAGTGCTTGCTGAAGGCAAAGGGAATATGAAACAAGTGGTGGAATAAGGTAATTCTAAATACCAGCTACAATCATGTGACCGGTTGCAGAAAGGACTGTGATTGTATGAATATTTCCTCCTTGTATGTTGTCCATAACCTATTTTTGTTTTGTTCACTTATAAAATATAATATATAAATGAGGCTAATGCATTTTCAGTTGTACAGGTGTTAGTTGTATCATATAGGTGTAAATATGGCTTTATAATTGTCTTTATTTAGAAATTATTTATGGCTTAAGGAGATGTGTATAGGTGCCAAGTTGACAACGGATGGACTGTGATAGTTAAGATTGTGTGTCAACTTGGCTGTTCCATGATTCTCAGTAGTTTGGCAGTTATGATGTAGTTATCCCACATGATGAGATATAATATAATATAATCACCTCTACTATGAGATCTGCTGTGAGCAGCCAATCAGCTGAAAGGGAACATCCTTGGGGGTGTGTCCTGCTTCAATATATATGGACTTTCTGGAAAGGCTCTTGATTGCTCAATCTGGATCCTGCATCTGGTACATCATCTTTTCACCTCCTGTTCTTTGCACTTGAACCAGAGAGATGCCATGTTACCTACTGGTCTTGGGATTATTGCCTTCACAGCCTGTGAACCAGTAGCTGGCCATCTTACCTGCTGATCTTGAATTCATCAGGCTCTGCAGCCAACAGCCTGCTGTATTCCCTGCTAATCTTGGGTTTGTCAGGCCCTGCACTGATGTGGGTTAGGAGAAGCCTGCAGCCTGATGTCTGACCCACAGACTTAGGACTTGCTAGCCTTTACAACTGTGTGAACCATTTCCTTGAGATTTCATTGAGACACCCCCCCCCCCCAAGCTTCATTGGTTATAATTCTCTAGGGAACTTAGCATAAGACAATCTTTTAATACACTTATTCTAGATACTCTTCCTTAGGACAGTGCCTCTTGAGACTATCTTTACCATGCTGTAAAGATCCCAAAACACATGGGGAGACCATGTGTAGCTATAATAGTCTCAACTGATCCCAGACCAGTCCCTAAACATGTGAGTTAAAAAACCTCCAGATGATTCGAGGATGCTGATATTAAAGTCCCTTGCTATTTGAGTCTTTGAGGTCTGAGATATCACAGAGAAGAAAAAAATGTTTTGCTGTGTCCTGGCTGAGTTTCTGTTCAACAGAATCTATCTTCATAAAACAATGGCTTTTGGCCATGAAGTTTGGAATAGTTTCTTACACAGATAGAGATAACCAGAACAGTACCTGAGAGTTGTGGTTTGGTGGAAGAAAATGGCAGTTCATCAAAGACAGTGATGAATAAGAAGAGAATACCTTTTAACAGCCACACAAAACAAAAACTATCAAAAGAACCTGAAAGACCAGCATCAAATAGAACCAGAACACAAACTATTTGTCCCAGTGACACAGAGTTTCCAAGATGAGGAAATTGGAGGCTTAATTTCAAATCCTATTGTATATCATTTTAAGTTTGCTATATGCGTATAGGCCTAATTTGTACCATAAACTATAAAAAGGTTCCTATTTCAGAGTGTCAGTTGTATTACCATCAGTTGTTTTGTTATATCTACAGAATTATAAGTACAAAAAACAAACAAAATAAAACAACAACTACAAACCATTCCAGATAAGGACCTTTGCTTCCAAACATGACAAAATAGAATGATCAGAATTACCATAAGTGGTAAACAATTAAAAATTGAACAAAATAAACAAACATGTATTTCCAAATACTGAAGAATAGGCATTATAGGAGTATAATCCCTGAAAAAAAGAAACAATGAGTTTTACAAAAGCCTAGACTTTCTGTTTGGAGTTAATTTCAAGGTTGTCATTCAAGGAAAGAGAACTCAAAAAGAATTCAGTAATCTTGCTTTGTTGAAAAGACAGATAACAAAGTTCATGGAGGCTGAGTTGGCTGGAATTTTCAGGGCAAATAGGACAAAATTCAGGCAATAGAAATAAAATCTGAAAGGACAATGTTGATGAAGTTAACAAGAAAGACAATATAATAACCTTATAAATATTGTAAGGAAAAAATAAACATGATAAAGATATAAATGAAAGGTATAAAGAAAGGACTTATGTGTAAAAACTACCATATCTGGGATGAAAAAAAAATGCATTGGTTGGGTTTAGAAGAAGATTAGACACTACAGAAGAAAAGATCAATGAACTCCAAGACATAGCAATCTATATTAAAAATATAGCAGAGATAGGAAAAGGACTGAGAAAAAGTGAGCAGAGCTTCACTTGTTGTTGTTGTTAAGTGCCATGGAGTTGTTTCCAACTCATAGTGACCCCATGCATAGCAGAACAAAATACTGCCCAATCCCGTGCCAGCCCCACAATCCCTGCTATACTTGAGTCCATCATTGCAGCCACCATGTCAATACATCTCGTTGAAGGCCTCCCCCTCTTTCGTCGACCCTCCACCCTACCAAGCATAACATCCTTATCCAGGGAATGGTCCTTTCTTACAACATGACCAAAATAGGTGAGATGAAGTCTGGCCATTCTTGCTTCCAAGGAGCATTCTGGCTGCACTTCCTCCAGGACAGACCTG
>NW_006921597.1:10666507-10668294 GCF_000298275.1 Orycteropus afer afer
GAAGAGCAGGAGAAAGGGGATTAAAAGCCGAGAAGCCAGACAGAGGTACAGTCAGCCACAGGGACCAGGTGGGGGTGATACGAGAGGTCTCCAACAGCAAGACAAACTTGTCTGTCAGTTTGTCCTACTGTGGTGACATGTAGTCGGGAGTTTTGAGGTTGAGCCTCTGGTGTTTAAAACCCAGCGAGATGCACCTGGTGCACAGGTAACAGCCCAGTTTATAGATGGAGACAGACTAGGAAGAAGGAAGAGGCCGTCCACTTCTCAAAGAATTGACCAGGGAAAACCTTATGAATAGCAAAGAGCTTCAGTTACATGTGGGATAATACCAAATGGTCTAATATGTATGTAAAAGAGATCCCAGAAGAAGAGGAAATGGTGAACAGGATGAATATTTGAAGAAATACTGGCTGAGATTATTACAAATCTGAAGAAAAGTGAGTCCACAGATTCAAGAAATGCAACAAATCCTAAATAGAACATAAAGAAAACCACACTATGACATAAAATCATCAAACTGTTGAAAACAAGTAATAAAGACAAAATACTGAAAGAAGTCAGAGGGAATAAAAGATGGTTATATAGAGAGGAAAAAAGATTTGAAGACTGACAAATTGAAAGATTCAATACAAAGATTTGAATCAAAACAAGTAGGACAGGAAACAATGGACAACAACTTTAAACTACTGTGATGGGGAAGAGTGAGAAACCCTTAACCTAGAATTTCTTTCCAGCAAAAATATTTGTCAAAAATGAATATTAAATAAAAACTTTTTCATGAAAAATGGAAAAGCTCAGAGATTTCAACATCAGATGTGTTTGTATTACAATCAACATTAAAAGAAGTTCTTTAGCCAAGGAAAGTAATAACAGATATTTGAATCTACTCCAAGGAATGAAGAAGACCAGAAATGAGAAACATGTAGGTAATTTTCTCATTAAGAAAGTCTATTTTAAAAATAATAGACTATTTAAAGCAGACATGTGGAATTAAAATGTGTGACAACAACAGCACAAAGAACAGGATGGGAGGGGTAGCATATGCAGCAAAATACTGCATATGAAGAGATATCATATTATTTAAAGGTAGATGGTGATAAGTTGACAATGTATATTGCAAACCCTGTTGTGTTGTTGTTGTTAGGTGCCATTGAGTCATTTCAGACTCATAGCGACCCATGCACAGCAGAACAAAACACCGCCAATCCCGCGCCAGCTCCATGATCCTTGCTATGAGCCTACTGTCACAGCCACCATGTAAATCCATCTTATCCAAGGCCTTCTCTTTCGTTGACCCTCCACCTTACCAAGCATGACATCCTTCTCCAGGGAATGGTCCCCTCTGACAACATGACCAAAGTAGGTTAAACAAAGTCTCGCCATTCTCGCTTCCAAGGAGCATTCCGGCTGCACTTCCTCCAGGACAGACCTGTTAGTTCTTTTAGCAGTCAATGGTACTTTCAGTATTCTTTGCCAGCACCACAACTCAAAAGCATCAATTCTTCTTCGGTCTTCCTTACTCATTGTCCAGCTCTCACATGCATATGAGGTGATTGGAAATATCATGGCCTGTGTGAGGCTCACCATAGTCCTCAAGGAGACATCCTTGCTCCTCAGCACTTGAAACAATTCCTTCGCAATTGACCTTCCCAATGCTACATGTCGTCTAATGTCCTGACTGCTGCTGCCATTGGCATCAATTGTAGAACCAAGCAACGTGAATTCTTTGACAACCTCAATCTTCTCTCCATTTATTGTGATGCTGCTCGTTGGTCCAGTTGTGAGGA
>NW_006921597.1:10669894-10670560 GCF_000298275.1 Orycteropus afer afer
TATTTTGGCTCTTGTGGACTTGTTTTAATTGTCTTTAACTTCAAGTTGAACTTGCATATGAGCAGTTGATGGTCTGTTCCACAATTATCTTTTGGCTAAAGATATTGAGCTTCTCCATCACCTCTTGCCACAGATGTAGTCAATCTGATTCCTGTGTGCTCCATCTAGTGAAGTCCATGTGTACAGCCACCATTTCTGTTCTTGAAAAAAGGTGTTTGCAATGAATAAATCGTTGGAGTTGCAAATTTCTACCATGCGAATTCCAGCTTTATTTCTGTCACCAAGGCCAAATTTTCCAATTACCAGTGATTCTTCTTTGTTTCCAACTTTTACATTCCAGTCACCAGTGATAATTAGCACATCCTGATTTCATGTTCAGTCAATTTCAGACTGTAGAAGTTGATAAAAATCTTCTATTTCCTCATCTTTGGCCTTGGTAGTTGGTGCATATGAATTTGAATAATAGTCATATTAAAGGATCTTCCTTGTAGTTGTATGGATATTACCCTATCACTGACAGCATTGTACTTCAGGACAGATCTTGAAAACATTTTTTTGTGATGATGAATGTCACGCCATTCCTCTTCAAACTCTCATTCCCAGCATAGTAGATCATATGGTTGTGTGATTCAAAATGGCCAAAACCAGTCTATTTCAGCTCACTAA
>NW_006921597.1:10670990-10691792 GCF_000298275.1 Orycteropus afer afer
TCAGACAGTGTTTCTCTGCTATTCATAAGGTTTTCCCTGGCCAATTCTTTGAGAAGTGGATGGCCTCTTCCTTCTTCCTAGTCTGTCTCAGTCTGCAAGCCAGCCTGATACCTGTGCGCCATGTGTACCTCACTGGGTTTGAAACACCAGTGGCACAGCCTCAAGACTCACATCAACACATCACCACAGTAGGACAAACCGACAGAGAAGTTTGCCTCCCTTAGCCATTGGAAACCTCTCCAACCACTCTTACCTTGATCCCTGCGGCTGACTCCTAGATCTGTTCCAGTCCCCTTTGCCTTTTCTGTCCTTTCCCTGCTTTCCTACCTTGCTGCTTGTGGGGCATGGCCTGGGTTCCCTCTCCTCACCTGGATCCCTGCAGCTGACTCCTCTTGCAAACCCTAGAGCAATCGCTAAAACAATGAAAAAGAGTACATTTATAAGATAATAAAATTGAACCATAAAAAAAAACTTGATTTACAAAAAAAAAAAGGTAAAAAAGAACAAAATTGGTGGTAAAAGATAGAAAACAAATAGCAAGTTGGTAGAGTTAAACCAAATTCCATCAATAATTATGTTAAATGTAAGTGATGTAAGCATTCTGTTAATATGCAGAGATTGTCAAAATTGATTTTTTAAAAAAGGCAAGATTCAACTATATATTGTTTACAAAGTACCTACTTCATTGCCATTGAATTGGTTCCGACTCATAGCAGCCCCTCTTTGGGTTTCTGAGGTGGTATCACCAGGAGTGGCTGGTGGGTTTGAACTGCTAGTCTTCTGGTTAGCAGTCAAATGCCTTAGGCACTATGCCACCACATAATATATTAAAACACTGATAAAAGTAAAGAGATGGGGAATATTATACTATACCAAACACAATGAAACTGAAGAGTGCATATAATAATTTCAGAAAAAAGTTCATTCAATAAAAGAAACTTTACAGGGATAAAGAGATACATTTCTTAATTATCATTATTTCATAATGGTAAAAGAGTCAATTTATCAAAAGGACATGACACTTTGAAAAACATATTCTCCTAACTAAAAGAATAACAGTTAAAAACTGACAAAATGGAAAGGAGAAATACACAAATCTATAATCATAATTGGAGATTCCAACAACCTCTCTCAAAAATGGATAGAACAAGTAGACAAATCAATGAGGATACAGAAGACTGAAATAATGTTGTGAACCAACCAACTTAATCGACACTTGTAGAACACATCACCCAATGAAATCAGAATGAATATTATTTTCAAGCGCACATAGAATATCCATTTGTTGTTGTTGTTGTTGTTAGGTGCCGTCAAGTCATGTCCAACTCATAGCAACCCTATGCACAGAAGAACGAAACACTGCCCATTCCCGTGCCAGCACCATGATCCTTGCTATACTTGAGCCCATTGTCTCAGCCACTGTGTCAATTCATCTCGTTGAGGGCCTTCTCTCCTTTGTCTACCCTCAACCTTACCAAGCATGATATCCTTCTCCAGGGATTGGTCCTTTCTGACAACATGTAGAAAGTAGGTGAGACGAAGTCTGGCCATTCTCGTTTCCAAGAAGTATTCCAGCTGCACTTCCTCCAGGAGAGATCTGTTATTTCTTTTAGCAGTCAATGGTACTTTCAGCATTCTTCGCCAGCACCACAACTCAAAAGCATCAATTCTTCTTTCTTCTTCCTTATTCATTGTCCAGCTCTCAAATACATATGAAGCAATTGAAAATATCATGGCTTGTGTCAGGCCTACCTTAATCCTCAAGGAGACATCTTTGCTCCTCAGCATTTGAAAGAGATCCCTTGCAGCCAACTTGCCCAGTGCTGTACATCATCTAATGTCCTGACTTCTGCTTCCATTAGCATTGATTGTAGAACCAAGCAATGTGAAGTCTTTGACAACTTCAATCTTTTCTCCATTTATCGTGATGCTGCTTATAGGTCCAGTTGTGAGGATTTTTGTTTTCTTTATATTGAGATGTGATCCATACTGCAGACTGTAGTCTTCAGTCTTCATCAGTAAGTGCTTTAAGTCATCTTCACTTTCAGCAAGCAAAGTTGTGTCATCAGTGTATCTCAGGTTGTTAATGATTCTTCCTCCAATCTTGATGTCATATTCTTCTTCATATAGCCCAGTTTCTTGGATTATTTGCTCGGCATAAAGATTGAATAAGTATGGGGAAAGGATACAGCCCTGAAACACTCCCTTCTTGATTTTAAACTATGCAGTGTCCCCTTGTTCTGTTCGAATGACAGCCTCCTGGTCAATGTACAGATTCCTCATGAGCACAATCAAGTGTTCTGGAATTCCCGTTCTTCTCAATGTCATCCACAATTTGTTATGATCTACACAATCAAATGCCTTTGCATCGTCAATAAAACACAAGGAAACATCTTTCTGGTATTCTTTGCCTTGAGTCAGGATCCATCTGAGAGCAGCTATGATATCCCTTGTTCCATGTCCTCTTCTGAATCCAGCTTTCATCTCTGGAAGTTCTCTGTCAATATGCTACTACACCTGTTTTTGAAATTATCTTCAGTAAGATCTTACTTGTGTGTGATATTAATGATATTGTTCGATAATTTCCACATTCTGTGGGATCACCTTTCTTTGGAATGGGTACAAATATGGATGTCTTCCAGTCAGTTGCCCAGGTAGCTGTCTTCCAAATCTCTTGGCATAACCAAATATCCATATAGATAGACCATATTTTGGACCTTTAAATGTTGTTGGGCACCGTTGAGTGGATCTCAACTCATAGTGATCCCATATGACAGAGTAGAACTGCCAATAGGGTTTTCTTGGATGCAATCTTTATGGAAGCAGATTGCCAAGTCTTTCTCCTGCAGAGTGGATTCAAACTATCAGCCTTCCAGTTAGCAGCTGAGGATTTAACTAAGGCTCCCTGGGCCTTAAGGTAGGTCTTAATAAATTAAAAGGGATTGAAATCATACTAAGTATATATATATATATATATATATATATATATATATATATATATATATATATATTTTTTTTTACCATGTTAGAATCAAAGCAGAAATTACTAACAGAAAATTAAATGACAAATCCCCAAATATTTGGAAATTAAACCACACATTTAAAAGTAACTCAAGAAGCAAAAAAGAAATCATAAGGGAACTTAGAAAATATCTTGACCTGAATGAAAGTCATATGGACAGAATTTGAGGTCCGAATTCTGTGATATCTGTGAAAGGAAGAGGGAGAAATCAGGAGGGGGCAGAGGGAGAAGTCAAACTGCAGGGCAGACCCAACAAAGCCTGAGCCAACCCAGTGGCAAAGCCTAGAGGGACTTTTGCCCAGCAGAGTGGTCCATACGGGGCTGATCTTATTTATCCCTGCCTCACTCAGTAACAGGCAAGATGGATCAGTAGCCGATGCAAGCCTGAAAGAGCTGACAGTTACAGGCTCCTTGCTGACCACACACACTGTGGCTGGACAGCAAACCCTCTCTTGAAGGGCAGATCTCAGCAATACATTTCAGTGTGGCATAGTTCTACCCGCTTATATTTCTTTCCCTGAGAAAGAGGGTGCTGCAATGTTGCCAGATTAGTCTAAGTCCTTTCAAGGGTTTTTTGTTGTTTGTTTGTTTTAAAAGTATAAAGAATATTAACTTAATATGCTGTATGAGCTCATAGCAATATTATCTCAATGGATATACTTTTACTTGGAAAAAAAAAGTAAATAATATCCACAAAATTTGTCTTAAGGAACTTGATTTAACAATTAAAAACAAAGCCTTTAATATCAATGTTTTACTTGTAAATAAGTGCTACTAACAGGAAATAAACTTGAATCTTTACCAATATCATTCACTTATTCATCTAAAAAGGTGGAACTCTGCTTCTGTGTACCAAGCACTCTACTGATGACTGAAACTATGAAAATGAATACATTGTGGTAAAGATAAATAAACAAATAATTAAAAAGACATGCTTCTTATCCTCCAGAAGCCTATAATTTACTATGTGAGGACAACATGGGATCAAGTAACAGTAAAGCAGTGTGCTGCTGGCCATGGATCAGTCTGAAAAGAAAGCTTTGTGACTTTTGATCTGGGCCTTGAGGATGAACTGCTGAAACAAACATCCTAAGCAGAATTGACAACACAAGCAAAATCAGAAATGACTTTATCCAGTGTGACTATCGTATGGTTGACAGAATGAGGGTGGAAAAAGTCCAAAGGCCATTTGGGATGGATTGTGAGTGGTCTTAAATACCATGCTAACGAGTCTGGATAGATCACATGAAAGGCTCTGCATAACCAAACCAAAACCAAAACCGAAACCAAACCAGGTACTGTTGAGATGATTTTGACTTATGGTAACTTCATGTGCCCAGAGTAGAACTGTGCTCCATAAGGTTTCAATTTCTGTGACTTTTCAGAAGCAGAAGACCAGGCCTCTCTTCCACTAAAAAGACTCTTGATAGACAAGGCAAATCCATCCTCTGACTGGACAACTCAATGCATGTATCTTTCCAAGAGCATGTTAAAAACATCCTTTTCTCTGAAGCAAAGCAAAGTTTTCTTTGGTCTTAGTTTCAGGCCTTGTCCTCAGGTGTGTTGCAGGACTCGTGACTTGTTTCTTTTCAAACCCATCATATTTTTCATCTTTAATGTCATTTCTGACTACAGTTTCTAAAAACATGCCTTCAGATCCCTTTTTTAAACAAGAGAGGTATTTCAGGCCTCATCAGTGACAATGAAACCTTGAGCTAAATGAGCAGCTAGAGTCAGTGTCATAATGGAAAAGCCATTAGCTGCTGGACAGCAGACAAATATGCCCACGCCTCAATCACTTCTGTCTTTTTTGACTAGTGCTGAAAAGAAGAGATATTGTTTTCTTTTTTATGCTCATGTAGTCTTTGTTTTCTCTTGAAATTTTCTGTTCCATCTCTGTGGCCTATTCCAACAAGTCTAGTACAAATACTTCATTTTGACATGATTCCTTAGAAATCAAATTAAAATCTAGCAGATTTACTTAACTCAATCAGTTTCTAGAAAATCTACCACTGAATAAAACAGCTGATTTACATATGGTAAGTAAAACAAGAATTAGCAAATATTTTTTGAACTTATAAATAAAATGTTTTTAAGACACTCTGATGAGTCAGTGTTTAATCCCTTCTCCCATAAATAGGACAAAAGATCTTTACCATGCTTTTTCTTAAGTAAATATATTTTAAAACTGTGCTTATATAGTGTTCCAGTTCTCTTTTCAGCTGTCATTGTGAATGGACACAGCAGCTGGAATAAGGGATAACACATCACACCTCCACTTTGAATTTCCTGTCTTTTGTTTTCTCGAATCATAAGCTTAATGTTATTTACATAGTGTCCTGTATATTTAATTTCCTTCTTCTCTTCACAAAAACCAAACAATTACAGACAAAAAGTCACTCCATCTCTCGTAACAGTTTATAAAGTTGTTCTTGAGCTGAAATTGAACTGGTCTCTTATTTAAACATGTAAATATGTATTTAGGCATTTTTATCCATTGCCATTTATTTTATTGATTGCCTACTTGGACAGAAATATATTTGTGTGCATTTTATCCATGTCATGTGCTTTGCATTTAAAGATGACACTACTGATAATGACTGCTAATTGTGTGCACAGATGGTTCTGTAAAGATTATGCATCTCCCAAGTTATGTGCATGGTAAGTCTGTTCTTTGCTGTTTGTAGATGTCAGTTATGACTCTCTCTCTTCATCTAGAACATCTTATACATGTCAAAGATGTGGAGAAGGACATTTAGACACCATGTAGCCCGACTACCCAAATGAAGCAGACATCCAATATTCTCCAATCTCCTTTTTTAACTTCAGTGAGAACACATTCAGCTTTTCAAAAGCAACCCAATTCTGTCTTGTTAAAAAAATATAGTGAGAAACTTTGCCAAATGTCTCACTGAAATTATATCATGTCTACACAGCACTTTCTTGACCTATCAATTTAATAACCCAATCAAAAGTGAATTAAATGCCCCTCCTAAGTAAACTAACTCTGGTGACACTATGGGCAAGGCATTTGGCTGCTAATCAGACAGTCAGTGTGGTTCAAACCCACCAGCTGCTCCATGGGAAGAAGATGAGGCAATCTGCTTCTGTAAAGATTTACAGCCTTGGAAACCTGATGGGGGTATTATGAGTTAGAATCGACTTGGTGGCAGGGGGTTTGGGTTTTGGGGAAGAGAACTATACTTTACCTGTTATAACAATTAATATGTTGCATTGTGATCTTTTATTTATATATTTGTTTGTTTCAATTGGATGGTGGGCTCTTAGATGGTAGGATTAACTTGAATTTTTCACCATCTTATCCCTGATATGTAGTGGTGGGGCCTGACACATAATAGGTACTCAATAGATACTGCTTAAATTAATGAATAAATGAAGAGTAGAACGATGTAATACAATAGAAGTAATTTGGAGGATATCTTGAATTTGAGGTATCAGAGGGTAAGTAGAGTAGCTTTTCCACATTAGTAGGTTGACTAAATAGATTTGAAACTCAGGAAAGAGATCTGACATGACAATACAGATTTTTTAATAATCAGGTTAATAAGTGAAATTAAAACCAAGGCATGAATGAGATTGCCGAGGGAGAGTATGTTGGGTGAGAAGAAAAGGGAAGCATATATGGCCTAAGAAGTTCGGGTTCTGGAGTCAAATAACCTGAATATAAATTCTGCCACTTTCTTAGAAAAAGTAATAATCTCTTGGGCATAATTTTTCCTCATTGGGATGCAATAATAGTTTCCACTTCATATGCTCAATAAATGTTATCAAAAATGATCAGAGAAATAGAAAAGGAAATAAGAAAGCACTGAGTCACACAAATCAAAGGATAATTTTGAGAAGAAAGTGTTTGCCGGCAATATCAAGATTCACCGGGGACTGGAAGAAGATTCCTTCGAGGTGTAACAGAAGAGACCAGATTGTAGTGGCCTGAAGAAAGACTGTAAGGTGAGCAAGTGGAGACAGCATGTATTGACAGTTCTCACAGAAGTTGACTGTGGAGGGAAGGAGAGAGAACCAGAAAGTAGATGAGGCAGGAAGTCAAGGAAATACTTTGCTTGTTAGGCTTGGCTTCAAAATGGTTACAGACTTATAGAAAGGAGACATTTGAGAAAAAGAGAGCCTCAGGTTATAGAAGAAGAATAGGATAACTAAGCAAGAATAAGACTCCAGAATATCCAAGAGGTAGGAGAGGGACTCAAGGGAAAAAGAGATTTCTTTTCCTTCCTTTTTTCCTTACTAGTCTGTCATATCCTTGATGACAGGGAAGTATGATATTCATCTTTACACACTAAGTGATTAATAAATCTGATCTTTATTTTTCTAAGATGGGAAGAAAGGAAAAAAAAAAAAAAGATAGTGTGAATAGATGTTGGTGGGTGAGGGGCACCAAGTTGATGAACTCTATATTTTTAGTGACATAGGGAATGAGGACATCTGAGAGGGAACAGAGTAAGATGGAGTAGGAAGCTTGAAGTGACAAGCTTAGGGTGAATTCAAAGGAACAAGGCCAAGATGCATATGGTAGTAATTTGTGGTAGCAAGGCAGGAATTGATTACTCAAAATTCAAAAAGCACTTATTGGGTATCTACTGTGTGCCAGGCATTGCTCTAGGTGCTGAAAATATTGCAGTGAACAAAATAGGCCTTCTCCCTGCCTTCATGAAGCTCGCATTTTAGTGGATGAAACAACCAAGGAAACAACTATGGGTAAATTCCAATAGCATAAGTGTTAAGGAGGAAGTTAGCAGAGTAATGTAATGGACAGTGACTAAGAAGTAGAGGGGGATACTACTGGTATCCTTTATATGGAATAGTCAGGGAAGCCTAACTAGAAAAAGTAACATTTGAGTTAAAGCTCCTGGAATTAGGGAAAGGGCAGTGGTCTGCTGACAAATTAGCTCTTAAAAAAAGAAAAGAAAAAAGTCTTGGTTTGCAGTTGTGTTGATTTTCGTAGTGTAGACACTCCCAACACAGCCAATTTCTAGGTACCATCATGACAACACTTGAATTCGGAACTGGGAAAAAAAGGCACACATTTGACAGTGGTGAGCCAGTAGAAGCCATTTCCAGTCTACTAGTGGTGGAATGTTCTTAGATGAAATAAGAGCACATGAAATAGGAAAGAGCCCAGGGTGACTGAGGATAGGGAAAAGGCTAAAAGGAGGGAAGAGTATGGAATTAGAGGCAGTCAAAGAGGTTAGCAAATACTAAATTTGCCATGTAAGGAGTTGGATACTATTCTAAAAGAAACGAGTTAAAATCTGATTTATATTGTAAAAATATCTTTCTCATTACTAGTGGAGAATGAATCAGAACTGGGACAAGAACAGAAGCAGATAGCCAGTTAAGAGTTATTGAATGAGGATGAACATAATGGAAATGAAGTGGATATATTTGGGAACATATTTTGGAGGCATGAAATAGGACTTATTGATAGACTGGATGCAATGGATTAATGAGGAAGCACTCAAGGATGATTTCTAGGTTATTATCTTGACCAACTAGGAGGTTTCTGGTGCCATTTATTGAGATGTAGAAGACTGGGAGAAGAATAGACTTAAATTTAGAAATCCATTTGAGAAGCATATTAAGCATCCAAATAAAAATGTCAAGTAAGCGTTAAGATACATAAATCTGGAACTCCGGGGAAAGATATAATTTGAGTGTCATCTGCATAATGATGGCAGTTAAATCCTGGGACTAGTTGTCATTCTTAGAGCAAATGTGTTGGTAGAATAGAGATTCATCCTTTAGGAACTCAAGCATTTAGTAGTCAGCTAGAGGAGAAGCCAGCAAAGGAGACCAGAGTGACCAACGAGTTAGGAGGGATATAGGTCATTGTGTCGTCATAGAAGCCTAGATGAGAAAGTATTTCAAGGAGGAAGTGGTCAACTGTGTTGAATGCTACTGAAAGGTCAAGTAATATGAATAAAGAGAGTTACCCACAGGATGAAGCAACATGGAGGTCATGGGTGACATTGATGAGAGACATTTCAGGACTGTGGTGTTACAAAATGAATCAGCATGACCCAACTAACTCTGTCACAGCAAAACAGAAATCTGCTTAGAATGCTTCATCCCAAAGTTAGCTTCTCCACTGCAGAAGTTGGTGTGGTCCATTGGGGAAGGAAATAAGAGATCAGTTGGTTCCAGCTCAGCTACTAAAAAGCTATGTGACTCTTAAAAACCAAGTAACCTCTCTGGACTCTCATTTTCTCATCAGTAAAAGAAAGTGCTCTGAAATTCTATCTATTCATTTATTCATCCAACAAATAAGCATCAAGGAGCTATTACATACCAAGTACAAAATAAGGTATATCCCTGCTCTTGAATAAATGGCCTTGATTTAATGTCATACATCATAAACTATTGTGTGTGTGTGTGTGTGTGTGTGTATGTGGTTTATTTTCCCAATGAGATGGTAAAGTCCTTGAAGCTGAATCTTTCTCATCTTGATATCCCCTAAAGGCCTAGAAAAATGTCTGGCACAAACTGTGCATTTAATATCTAGTCAGGAATATGTTACTGAATTATTAAAAATAATGTTTAGGACAGCAGCCAGTTATCTAAACTGCTTATTTCAATTCGCCAGTCTCTGCAACCACATGAGTAAGGTCAGACCTATGCCTGACCCACCAATTTGGGACTTGCCAGCTCCCAGCCTCCACCATCACATGAGCCATTTCCTTGGCAGTTTGTGAGTTCTGTGAGACATTACAGAAAAATACGAAACCCTAAGGTGGGAGGAAGAGTACTGAAGGGAGAAGGAGGAGTTGATGTCAGAGATGATGGAGTTGTACAGCAGTTTGGAAAAGTTGGACATTTGGGATATCTTTAACCTCTGCCTCATAGGGACAAGCCCTGTGCTGATCCTTCCAAAAGAAATTATTTGAGCAAGTATTAAAGAGCAAAGATGTCACTTTGAGGACTAAGGTGCACTTGACCCAAGCCATAGTATTTTCAATAGCTTCATATTCATGTGAAATCTGGATGACGAATAAGGAAAACCGAAGAATTGATGCATTTGAATTGTGGTGTTGGCAAAGAATATTGAATATATCTTGGACTGCCAAAAGAACGAGAAAATCTGTCTTGGAAGAAGTGCAGCTGTCATGCTTCTTAAAAGTGAGAATGGCCAGACTTCATCTCTCATGCTTTGGTTATTGTGGTAGTTAAAGTAGTGTGTCATTTGGCTGAGTCATGGTTTTGACTGCCTGGGCAGCTGGATGTAGTTATTCCCCATGATGAAAATGTAATCACTTCCATGGTGGAATCTGCTGTGAGCAGCTAAATATCTGCCTTCAAGGTGTGGCCTTCTGCCAGTATATAAGAAGTCTTGAGACAGGTCTCTAGCGTTTTGGCACATTTGAATCCTGCATCTGGCCTAGTCTTCATTTCCAGTTCCTGGACTTGAACCAGTGGCCTGCCATGTTGTCAGCCAATCTTGGGAAAGGTTCTTATACTTTAAGCTGCCATGTTGCTTGCTGATCTTGGGATTGTGCCTTTTTACCTACCAACCTTGGGTTCATCAACCTCAGCATCCAACAGCTGCCTGAGTAGAGAGATGCCTCCAGCTCCCGTGGGCCTGGAATAAGTGACATAGCTGAAGCCTAAGGTCAAGGTGCCTTCACCCAGTCCCTAGAACTGGCACTCTGAATTTGGACTTCTAGCCCTCTAAACTGTAAGAGAATAAATTCCTGTTTGTTAAAGGCAAAAATAAATAAATAATGTTTATTCTTTTTTTCTATTCATTTTTTTAAAAAATTAACTTTATTGTGATCTGGGTGAAAGTTTACAGAGTAAATTGGTTTTCCATTTAACAGTTCATATACATTTTGTTTCCATAACATTGATTACAGTCCACGCAACGGAATAGCTCTTCCCACTTCCTCCCTGTGGTTACCATTTCCCTTTGTCCTTCTTCTTATCCATTCATGTCTTCTGAGCTTTAACCCTGGGCAAAGACTGCCCTTTTGATCTGCTGTGTTTGATTGTTCTAAGAAGTGCATATCTACCAGGTATTGGGAGCTCTGGTAGCATAGTGGCTAAGGCACTTGACTGCTAACCAGAAGGCTGGCGGCTCAAACCCACCAGCCACTCCTTGGAAGGAAGATGGGGCAATCTACTTCCGTAGTGATACTGCCTCAGAAACCCAAGCAGAGGTCGCTATGAGTCGGGTTCGACTCAATGGCACATAAAAACAACAACAACAACAACAACCAGGTATTATTGCTCACCTCATAAAAACAAAACCAAATGCTGCCCTCAAGTTGGATCCGTCTCATAGTGACCCTTCCTTGGGTTTCCAAGGCAGTATCTCTACCGAAGTAGATTGCCCAACCTTCCTTCTGGGAGTGGCTGGTGGGTTTGAACCACTCTCCTTCTGGTTAGCAGTCAAATGCCTTAGACATTACACTGCTCACCTCATAGTCCTGTTTATTTTTTGGCTGAAAGTTGAGCCAAGGAGTGAGTTTATTTCTGAGCCTGAAGGTGACTAAGGGCCATAGTCTGGGGCTTCCCTCAGTCTCTATCAGACTAACAAACCTGGTCTTTATTATTATTATTATTATTTATATTAATTTGCAATTTGTTCCACATTTTTCTCCCACTGTATCCAGGATCTCCTATTGTGATCTGTTCAGAGTAGTCGGCAGTAGTAGCTGAACATTATCTAGTTCTTCTGGTCTGATGGCCATGGAGGCTGAGGTTCACATGGTCCAAGCTAGTCCCTTGGACTAATTGTTTCCATGTGTCTTTGATTTTCTTCACTCTTCTTTGCTCCAGACCAGGAGAGACAAATAGCTGGCTGCTTGCAAGCTTTTAAGACCCCTCCAGAAAAACAAAACCAAACTCACTGCCATAGAGTCAATTCTAACTTATAGCGACCCCAAATAGATTTCCAAGGCTGTAGATCTTTACAGAAGCAGACTGCCTCATCTTTCTTCCACAGAGTTGCTAGTGGGTTCAAACCACTGACCTTTTAGTTAACAGCCAAATGCTTTAACCAGTACACTACCAGAGCTCTTTCTTTCCAGGGCTCCCTGTTTTGTCTTATTGCCCTGGCTAGGACTTCCAATACGATGTTGACTAGGAGCGATGATAGAAGTCACCTTTGTCTGGGTCCTGTTCACAAGGGGAATGCTTTTAGTCTATCTGTCCATTAAGAATGATATTGGCTGTTTGTTTTGTGTATATGCCTAAAATTATGTTGAGGAATTTCCCTTCTATTCCTATTTTGCTGAGTTTTTTTTTTTTTTTTTTTTTTTTTAAATCAGAAATGGGTATTGGATTTTTTCCAATGCCTTTTCTGCATTAATGGATATAATCAATCTTTGCTTTATTTATGGAGTGGATTATGTTAATTGTTTTTCTAATGTTGAATCATCTTTGCATACCTGGTATGAATCCCACTTGGTCATGATATATATATTTTTTTGTTTTAGTGTTTGATTCTATTGGCTAAGATTGTTGAAGAATTTTATGTCTCTATTCATGAGGGATATTGGTCTGTAATTTTCCTTTTCAGTGGTGTCTTTGCCTGGCTTTGGTATCAGGGTTATATTTGCTTCATAAAATGAATTTGGGAGGATTCCATCCTTCTCTATGCTCTGGAATAGTTTGAGTAAGTTTACTGTCAGCTCTTCTCTGAATATTTGGTAGAATTCTCCAGCACATCTGGGCCAGGATTTTTTGTTGTTGTTGGGAGGTTTTCCTTTTAATGACTTGTTCAAGTTCTTTTGTTATGAGCCTGTTTCAAATTTTCTACCTCAGTCTGTGTTAGTTTAGGTAGGCCGTATGTTTCTAGAAATTTGTTCATTTCTACTAGATTTTCAAATTTTTTGGAGTACAACTTTCATAGTATTCTGTTCTTTTTTTTTTTTCTTTTTTGTTGGTTCTGTTGTGACATTGCCCATTTAGTGTCTTGTTTGTGTTGCATCCTCTCTTTCTTTCCCTTAGTTAAATTTGCCAATGGTTTGTCAATTTTTTAACCTTTTCAAAGAACCAACTTCTAGTCTTGTTGATTCTTTCTATTGTTTTTCTGTTTCATTTATTTCTTCTCTAATCACTATAATTTCCTTTCTTATGGAGACTTTAAGGTTTTTTTTTTTTTTTGTTGTTGTTCTTTTCCTAATTGTTACAGTGGTTGCTAACCAACAGTAACCTAATTGTTACAGTTAAGGTGTTAATTATGGCTTTTTCTTCTTTTTTGATGTGTGCATTTATTGTTATATATCGAACTCTTAGTACTACTTTCATTGTGTCCCAAAGATTTTGGTATGTTGTGTTTTTGTTTGCTTCTAGAAGTTTATTTTATTTTACATTTATTTCTTCTTTTAGTCAGCAGCTTTTTTTGTTGTTGTTGTTATGTGCCCTCAAGTCGGACCAGACTCATAGCGACCCCTCCCTGGGTTTCCGATGCAGTATCACTACGGAAGTAGATTGCCCCATCTTCCTTCCGGGGATTGGCTGGTGGGGTTGGTGGCCTAGTGCCTAAGGCACTTGACTGCTAACCAGAGGGCTGGTGGTTCACACCCACCAGCCACTCCTTGGAAGGAAGGTTGGGCAATCTACTTCCATAGAGTTGTTGTTGTTGTTATGTGCCGTGGAGTCGGCCCCGACTCATAGCACCCCTCCTTGGGTTTCCGAGGCAGTATCACTACGGAAGTAGGATTGCCCAACCTTCCTTCCGAGGAGTGGCTGGTGGGTTTGAACCGCCAGCCTTCTGGTTAGCAGTCAAGTGCTTTAGCCACTATGCTACCATGTTGTTGTTGTTGTTGTTACCACCTCGCAAATCCAAGGAGTGGTCACTAGGAGTCCAAACGACTGAACCAAACAGCAGCTTTTGAGCAAGGTGTTCAGTTTGTTTGTTACCCACCCCATCTTCCTATTACTGGTTTTTAATTCTGTAGCCTTGTGATCTGAAAAAATGCTTTGTAGTGTTTTGATGTTTTTAAATTTACTGACACTTGCTTTGAGGCTTAACATACGGTTTATTCTGTAGAAAGATCCTTGTGCACTGGAAAAGAATATATATTGCATTTTTGCTGGGTAGTGTGTTGTTTATGTCTGTGAAGTCAAGTTTGCTTATTGTGCTGTTGAGATCTATTTTTTTGTCAGTTCCTTTCTAGTTGTTCTGTCCTTCATTGAAGGTGGTATGTTAAAGTCTCCTACTGCTATTATGGAATTGTCTATTTATCTTTCCCATTCTGTTAATGCTTGTTTTATGTATTTGGTGCTCTTTCATTGGATGCATAGATATTTATTATGGTTATGTCTTATTCCTGGATTGACTTTTTTTATCATTATATCATGTCCTCCTTTGTCATTAATGTTGTTTTTGCCTTGAAGTCTATTTTATCAGAAATTAATATTGCCACTCCTGTTCTTTTTTGGTCACCATTGTCTTGATGTATTTTTCCCCATCCTTTGATTTTTTAATTAATTTTTATCTTTGTGTCTCAGGTGAGTCTCTTGGAGATAGCATGTTGATGGGTCATGTTTCTTACCCAATCTACCACTCTCTTTACTTGACTGGTACATTTTATCTATACACCTTCAGTGTAATTAATGATAGGCATGAGTCTACTGTTGTCTTTCTTTTGTGTTTTTTATTGTGGTGTTAATGGTTTTTTTGTTCAGAATATTTTTCTGTGCTGAGTTTGTTTTGTTATCAGATTTTCTTTTCACTTCTTTCTATGTTGATTTTGTGTTTACTAAGTCTTTATGATTTTCTTCTTCCTTATTTTTGGTTGGAGTGATTATTAATTTTCTGTGTGCTTACCCTGTAATTAATCTTTGTCTTCCTAAAGTTGAAACAGTCTGTTCTATACTGATATTGTCTTCTCCATTTGACTGTTAACCAGAAGGCTGGTGGTTCAAACCCACCAGCCACTCCTCAGAAGGAAGATGGGGCAATCTACTTCTGTAGTAATACTGCCTCGGAAACCCAAGAAGGGGTCGCTATGAGTTGGGTCCAACTTGATGTCACATAAAAACAACAACAACAACAACAAAATTATATCATTTATTCCCTCTTTTTGCTTTGTAGTTGTGGCCATTTACAGTTTGATCCCTCTGGTTCACTATTTTCATTCTTATAAGCTCCTTTTAATTTTGAGAATTCTTTTTCTGAGTTGGTTTCTGGATGTTGTTGTCATGTATCTTAATTTTAGATTGTTGTCTTCCATTGTTGGTTTCTGTCTGAAGGTCTCCCTTTAGCATTTCTTGTAAAGTTCTGGTTTTTACAAATTTCCTTAATTGCTGTTTATCTAAAAATATTCTAATTTTATTATATATATTATCTTTTAAATTCCTAGTGTTGTTGTTGTTGTTGTTATGTGCCATCGAGTCAGACCCGACTCATAGCGACCCCTCCTTGGGTTTCCGAGGCAGTATCACTACGGAAGTAGGATTGCCCAACCTTCCTTCCGAGGAGTGGCTAGTGGGTTTGAACCGCCAGCCGTCTGGTTAGCAGTCAGGTGCCTTAGCCACTATGCTACCAGAGCTCCTAGATTCCTAGTAGGTAGTTCTATTATAACTGTTCTTCCTCAGGCAGGTTTCCTAGTTCTTTATTTTGGTCACTTGCTTGTATTATCTTGTCCTGTTTCTTTGTTTGAATTGAAGTTGGCTGTTGGTCGTCAAGATATTTGAGGCTTTCTGTTTTTATTTGTTGGTTATGTGTTGGTTGGTTTCACCTGGAATTTTTGTTTTGCTTTGTTTTGATATATCTGGATAGGTGAGGCAGGCATCTTCTTTGGTTGCTAGTTTGGTAGCACTGGGCCACTCCTTACCTGTCTCTGGTTGTGTGGAGAAACTGGTGGGAATGTGAGCATAGGTCTCTGTTTGTTAATGATGAAGAGGAGCTCTGGATGGGAGAAGTGGGTGTTGTCCACCATCTGTTGTTTTTACAGGTGCAGGAGTGGGTGGTTGTGCTCACATGTTTGCTGAGGTGGTAGATGGTAGGTGTGTTAGGGATAGCTGACTAGTGGAGAATTGTCTGTCTCTTGTTAGATAGGGCAAGGATAAAAAAAAGAAGAACAAATTAAGGATAATTATAAAAAGTAAAAGAAGGGGAAGAATGTGAGATGGAAGGTACATAAAAATAAAAGGAGAGGAAGAAGGAGAAATAGCAAGTAAAAAGAAGAAAGAGTGGATAGAAGAAAAGGGGAAAAGGAGTGAAAAAGAGAAAACAAAAAAGGAAGGGCTTGTGGGAGCCATGGTTAGCCAGGAACAGTGATAGCAGGGGGGCTGTGACCTGATCCATGGAAATGTGCATGCCCTGGTCATGGGAACAAGGGTGGCAGGAGCCTGGTGCATGTGTACGTGCCTCTGATGGAGGAGATGGGATGTGCTCTTGTGATCAGTGGTAGGAAGTACTGTCAATGATGCAGGTATAAGGAGAATGAGCTTTTTGGGAGAATGAGCTCCAGGTACTGACTCTGTTTGGGAGACTGAGCAACTAGTGTCTGGACTGCTGGTGGGGATATGGAGGTGGTCTGAGGAACTCAACATGAATGGGGTGGCTGGGGGCTGTCTCCATGTACTGGTTTGGTGGTGTTGGGAAGAGGTCTCACCTCTTGTCACTGGGAAGGTGTGGCTAAGAAAGCAGTGAAGCTTCTCTAGTCCCATTTCACTGGTGTGGACTCAGTGCACTTCTGGGCACAAATAGCTGATTTATCCAGTTCCCACTCAGAATCAATCTAGTTGGGGGCCATCAGAGTCCAGTGACTCCAAACACTACCCAATAGGCTTTCTCAGTCTCGTGGTCCCTCAACTCAAACATCTAGTGATCACTAGTAGTGAGTCATTGCACACACACACACCCACTGGCTCCCTCCTCAGTCTGCAGTCTGCCTGTGCTGCTGGAGATCTTGCCCAGTTCCCTGCACTTTCCTCTTGGGGATTCACTGTGTATTCTGCTCACCTTGATTCCTTCCAGATCTAGCCACACTGTGTCTCTGTCCCAGTGTGGATTCCATGAAGTTTGTTTCTCCTTGAACTTATATGATATCTTTTGTGTCTCAAAAAGCCAGGCTTTGTTGTACTCAAGCGTCTTCTCTCTCTCCAGACACTGTCCTCCTTCTCTCTCCCTTTCTATTCAGTGCTCAATCTAATCCTTTATCCTCTCATTTAATGCTCACGGCTCTAGGGTCATTGTCTATATCTAGTTCTCTAAGTTTTTCCAGGTTTCAGTTGTAGAGGGATTGGGTGGAGTGTGTCACTGGGACTCCATCTTTTCTCCCTCCTATTTATTAATTTCTGAGTCATGCACAAATCTCTACTCTGCCATTCATTACTACTGCTCACCTTCTGTTCTCTTCTTCTGGGAACATTGGATTAGCTATTCTCTGCCCATTGAAATTGGGTGTGGTCACATGAATTTTGGCCAATGAAATGTAAGCAGAAATGATGTGTGTTATTCATGAATAGGAATAATTCATTGCTGGTGCTTTACTCTCCACCAATCTTTTCGCTGGCACATTGATCACAGAAACACGTGTGGATGTGGAGGGTTAATGCTGAGACATCATGAGGAGAACAGCTGTGCTGGAGAGTTGCCCAGACCTTATCAGACTTTTCATGAGCAAGAAATAAACCTTTCTTGTTTCAAGCCACTGTGATTTTGAAATTGTTTGTTACCATAGTATACCCTGGTTTATCCTGACTAATACAGAGAACTTAAAAGACTGCAAGGTCACAGAGTTAGTAAGTAGTGCAGCCAGAATTTGTACTCAAGTCTGTATGCCCCAAAGCTCATGTTCAAGAGCTTATCTAAGGATAAGGTGAAGATTTTTTGAAAAGTGGAAAGTAGACCTACTATAGTAGTTACCTTCATCAGCTTTCTCATTTCATTTTGAACATGGTAATGATACATTAACTCTGAAGTGGGATGGCATTTCTCCAGATCTTCACTTGTTGGGGACAGAAATAATGAAAACAGAATAATCTTACCATTTATGGAGGAAAATATGTTTTAGACCTTCTGTGAGAATAAGGAAAATCACATTAAACTTCTGAAGCAAAAAGGGTGGGCAGCAAAGCTTGAAAACGGGAAGTATCTAAATTAAATGTTATTAATAAAAAAAAAATTACCCCAGCAAAAAGTTTCAACAATGAATCCTTTACAATAATCTCCTAGAAGCTAATTTAAGGCTCAATGAAGCAAAGGTGACATAATTGGTAAGTAAAGCACCTAGGTGAAAGATATTAAACATAGAAATTGCTGAAGTACCCAGTCAGGCTGAATGGTTAAAAGAGGACAAGACAGGCAGAATACAAAACACTCATAGTTTTCAGACTACAACTATTAAAACTGCATAAAGTCCTGTGTTATTGTACAAACTATGACAAGAACTCCATAACTTGTGGAAAGAGTCCTACACCAGCAGCATCTGATTTCTGGGGTTTCTTTCAAAAGCTGGAGCAGACACCATGTCGTTAGCCTTTTGTGGATTTTATCCTTCATAGTGGAAGAAATAAGAAGATAGAATATGACTCCTAAATTATTCAAAGAAATTAAAGACAGCATCATCATAATCTCTCTAACCCATCAGCATAACCTGATCAAATTAGGCACTTATTAAGGTCAGAAAATTAATACAAAAAGAAGAAAAGGGATCTCTTTCTTGGATCAGTAGATAAGGAAGGAATTGGCTCCAAGTTCCTATTTCCCTACTGTCCTAGCCCTGGTCCCAGGACAAGATATTATCAGGGTTCAGGCATGCTGTCCTTAGGGATGGATGTGATGGGTGACAAATGGGGTGTTAATGTCTCCTCCTGGAATAAAGTTAAGATGCATATGGGTCTCTGCCAAGGCTCTTGTCCAGGAAGAACCAAAGAAACAGGATTGGGTTTTGGTGCATCAGCCAAACAGGATAGATTTAGTACCAACTACTATAACCCCAGGCCATGACTAAGGTTCATAAATCTTCTAGAGCTCCTTACAGGCTCCATTCATGAGAAGCAGACCTACTCCTCACAGGGTCAGCTCTACCATGGCTTTTATATCAGAAACAGAGGCTTCATCAGCACTGGCCCAATTGCTTTATCTAATATAAGATATTTGTAATTAAGAATTGAAACCTTTGTATGGTCATGTTGTGCTTATCATTACAAGGCGATCTCTAATTTATGAATTTATTTTATTGAATAATATTTTATTGTGTTTTTGGTGAAAGTTTACACAGCACATTAAGTTCTTATTTAACCATTTCTACATAATTTGTCCAGTGACTTGGTTACATTTGACACAGTGTGTCAATTTTCTCATTATTTCCACTGTGGCTGTTCCATTTCCAGTAATCTAGTTTCCCTGCATTCTCATCTTTGCTTTACAGTTAAGTGTTGACCATTTGGACTCATATAGATGATTTTTTAAAGGCACACAGTACTCATGGGTGATACTGCTTATTTTATGAGACAATCTTTTATTTATCTGAAAGATGACCTCATGGTATAGTATTGGTTCAGTTTAGAGACTACCTCAGATTGATAGTCTTAGAGGGTTCTCCAGTCTCAACTGGTCTAGTAAATCTAGACTTTTTAAGAATTTGAATTCTGTTCCACATTTTGCTCCAATTATATCAGGATCCATCTACTGTGCTCTTGATCAGAATGGTTGGTAGTGATATCTAATTTATTAATTTATGTAAGTTAATAATACATAATATTAAACCTAAATATACTCAAATTGACACCACTTAACCGACTGATCAAGATTAACATCTCCAGTAATAAGACATATTGACATCAGATACTGCTGGTATGATGCACTTAGAAAAGCATATCACTTGTTTGGTATTCATGCCAAAAATGTGTAACTTCAGTCTAGTCATGAGAAGCATCAGACCAACTCAAATTGAGAAACAGTTTACAAAATAAATAAATAAAATGGCCAGTACTCTTCAAAAGAGTTGACGTTGTTCAAATGTCTTTCAACAAATAAATGTTTAAACAAGCTGGTAACCACTACCATGGGATATTACTCAGCAGAAAAAGAAAGGAACTATTGATGCATGCAACAACTAAGTGAATCTCAAGGGAAATATAACTACGCTGAGTGAAAAAAAAGCCAATCTCACTACACCCACAAATGTATACAGCATTGATAGAGGACATTTACTATGTGCTACAAGTATATTCATGAATATAGTAAAGCATGAAGGGGAGAAAAGTTATGAAACCTCATTACTCCTAACCAAACAACTTGAGAGAATGTGTTGCTATGCCTGGGGGCTCAGGACCATAGTCTCAGGAGACACTAAGGTCAAATGGCATAACATAGTTCCCAAAGACAATGTTCTACATTCCACTTTGGTGAATAAAGACTGAGCTCTTAAAAGCTTGTGAATTTCCATCTAAGGTGCAACTGTTGGTCTCTCCCTGTCCAGAGCAAAGAAGAGTGAAGATAATCAAGTACATAAGGAAACATTTAGTCCAAAGGACTAAGGGACCATGTGAACCCAAGCCTCCATGACTCTGAAATAGATGGTGCCCAGTTACCACTGCTGACCACTCTGAAAAGGATCACCATAGGAGGTCCTGAATATAATGGGAGAATAATGTGGAAAAAAATTCTAAATCATAAAAAAAGACCAGGTTTACTGGTCTCATAAAGACTGAAGGAACCGCCAAGACTATGGCCTTTAGACACCCTTCAAACATGGAACTGAACTCACTCCCATGGCTCACCTTTCAGCCAAATGATAGGCCTAGGAGCTCTGGTAGCAAGGAGCTCTGGTAGCATAGTGGCTAAG
>NW_006921597.1:10691892-10721269 GCF_000298275.1 Orycteropus afer afer
ACTTCCGTAGTGATACTGCCTCGGAAACCCAAGGAGGGGTCGCTATGAGTTGGGGCCGACTCGACGGCACATAACAACAACAACAACAACAACATGAGGTGTGCAGGAGCCCTGGTAGCATAGTGCCTAAGGCACTTGACTGCTAACTAGAAGGCTGGTGGGTTTGAACTCCTCGGAAGGAAGGTTGGACAATCTATTTCCATAGTGATACCACCTCGGAAACTCAAGGAGGGGTTGCTATGAGTCAGGTCCGACTCAACGACACATAAGAACAACAACAACATAAGGTGTGCAGTAACACCAGGGAGGTATGCACTCGTTAGAAAATCAACCACACAAGATCAAAAGGGCACCATTTATCCAGGGATAAAGCTCAGAAGACAGGATGCTGTAAGAAGGAAGGAGGAAAGGAAATGGTAAACACATGGAGGAAGTAGGAAGATTGTTACTACATTGTGGGGATTACAATCAATGTCACAAAACAAAATGTTTATAAATTATTGAGCAGAAAAAAAATTTTGTCTGTAAACTTTCACACACATTTTTTTTTTTTTTTTTAAATAAATAAAAAGAAAATACTGTGGCTTGAGTCAGGGAAAAAAAAAAAAGCCAATCTCAAAAGATTACATACTCAATAATTCCACTTACATGGCATTCTTGAAATGAGAAAACAATAGAGATAGAGAACAGATGAATGGTTGCCAGGAGCTGGGCAGGGGGAAAAAAAGGGAAGTGGCTGTGCTTATAAAAGAGTAGCACAAGGGATCTTTGGGATTGAACTGCTCGATATCTTGATTGTAGTGAGGGTCACAGAAATCTACATAAGTGATAAAATTACATAGAACTAAACACACTCACACGTGCACACACACACATATATGGGTGCATATAAAACTGGTGAAATCTAGTTAATCGATGATATCAATGTCAATTTCCTGTTTGTGCTAGGGTGCTATGCAAGATATTACCATTGGAGGAAAGAGGGTTACTGGTATAAGGGACCGCTCATGTTATTTCTTATAACTTCATGTGGCTCTACAATTATCTCAAAATAATTGTTTTTAAAAAAGTTTGTTGAGGTTGTGAAAGGCAAGAAAAGATTTCAAAACCAGTCCCAGACTGGAGGAAACCATGGAATCATAATAACTGAACACAATATGGGATCCTGAATTGGATCTTGAAACAGAAAAAGGACATTTGTGAAAAAAAAGTCTGTAGTTTGGTTCATAATATTGTACCAGTGTTCATTTTTTAGATTTTATCCATATATTATTGTTATATAAGATGATAACATTCGCAGAAGCTAGATGAAGGGCTACATAGGATCTCTCTGTACTATTTTTGCAACTTTAAAAAAATAAGTTGAAAAGCATTTCAAAAGAAAAAGTTTAAAAAGTTAAAGAAAGGATATTTTATCCTGATTCATAAAAAAAATCTAATAATTGCCTTTTAAAAATAAATTACAAAGCAAGTAAATTAGAATAAGCAAAATAAAAAATAAAGGAGAAAAAATGACATATGTAATTTCTTACTATTCTTGTCCATAAATTTCTTCAAGTTTATACCATTTATATCAGCTGTAATGTAAAATCCTAGGGTTTACATATCACATCAATACTACTTTTCTGTTACCAGATCCTCTTTAATCTACTGTCTTACATTTCCCTGATCTGATTCTTTTCTTTTTCTTTTCCTTAGAGCAACTCTATCTGCTGATGACTGATGAGCAAATTATTTCTGGCTCCCTTCACCTGCCATTTATAGCGGAGACCCAAGCTGGCCTTGTGGCCACTCCAGCTGGTTCCAATGAACCCACCCAGACTGCTTCTAGTCTAAATGACTCAACATGACTCAGCCATCAGCCTTTAAAAGAGGTCAGATAATTTTTCAACATGATCGGTGTATGTTCAGTAAGATATCTGTGATGGCTGAATAATGCCCCCCTAATCCTACAACCTGTGAATGTTACCTTATATGGCAAAATTGACTTTGCAGATGGGATTAAGATTTTTTTTTTTCAACTATGCTTTGGGTGAAAGTTTGCAGCGCAAATTCATTTTCACTCAACAGTTTGTACACATTTTGTTTCACAGCACTGATTATTATACCTAAAATGTAGCAGCTCTCTTCCACTTTATGGTTACCTTTTCCCTGTGTCCTTCTTTCATATGCAGTCCTGCCCTCAGAGCTAGCTCCCTGTGTAAATGCTGCCCTTCTGATCTCCCATTGTTAATTTTTCTAAGGAGTATGCCTCCTCGGTTTAATTTTTCACCTTGTAGCCTGTCTATTGTTTGTTTGGAAACCACAAAGTGAGTTCAATTCCAGGCCCAAAGGGGGACTACAGGTCATAGTCTCATGGGTTTCACAAGTCTCTATCAGACCAATAACCCTGGTCTTTTTATGATTTTGAGTTTTGTTCCACATTTTTCTCCCACTCTATCCAGGATCTTCACTTTTGATCCCTTTCTTAGTCGTTGGCAGTGGTAGTTGGGCACCATCTAGTTCTCCTGGTCTCAGGATCATTTAGGCTGAGTTTCCCATGTTCACTAGTCCCTTGGACTATTTCCATGCATCTTTGATTTTCTTCAGTCTTCTTTGCTCCAGATGAAGAGAGAACAATTTTTGCATCTTATATGGCCACTTCCAAACGTTTAAAACTCCAGTCACTATTCACCAAAGTAGGATGCAAAACAATGGTTTCACATAATATGTTATGCCACTTGAGCTCCATGTCCTCTTCAACCACGGTCCCAAGCCAGTGGCCCTGGGACCTCACTCCTTCAAGGTGTTTGGCTGTGGCTAAGAAGTTATCATACAAATTAAGGACTTTTAAGTAGGAAATTATCTGGAATTATTTGGATGGAGCCTAAATAGAATTGTAACAGTCCAAATAAGCTATGCAGAAAGAGATTTGATTACAGAGGAAGAGAATAAGATGTAATGATGAAGGAAAGAAGTTGGAGTGATATGAAGAAGGAGTCACTAGCCAAGGAATGTAGGCAGTTTCCAGAAGCTGCAAAAGGGAAGGAAATGCATTCTTCCCCAGAGCCACTAGGAGAAACCAGTCCTGCCATGACCTTGACTTTAACCCAGTGAGACTGATTTTGGACTTCTGATCTCCAGAACTGTAGGGGAATAAACTTCTGTTGTTTTAAACTGCTATGTTGGGGTGTTTTTTTTTTTTTTTTTTTTTACAGTGGTCATAGAAAACTAACACATCATCCCACCATATACCATAAATCTGAGATAGACAGATTTCTTCACACCCACAGTCCTGTGACACATTCTCTCAGGTCCACAGAACATAGAAGGAGCAACCCACTATAGCCTGGTGGTGTGTCCTGATCAGGCCTGTTCTCTGTGCACTGCTTTAGCTATGCTCTTAGGCCTAGTCATCTAAAGAGACAGGTTTTGCTGTGTACGGGTATTTCTTTTTTTTCACTTTAAGTAAGTACTTTTCCAAGCATGGAATTCAGAGAAGAGGTCACTTTTTCTGCATGGGAATTCATCTACTTTCTTTTTATGGTCATTTCTGTATCCAGAAGGTCCCAGGTCCAGTGAGCCATGAGGCATTCTAGTAAAGCTTCCCTGAATGAGTGCGTCCTGTGCTCATTGCTGTCTCGTCACCTAAAGCTTCATTCTGAGGTCACATCCTTCTGGTTCCCTTTAGTTTCTGTTTTTTTCTACTCAAGTGGAAAAAGCCTCTAATGGCACTCCATTAGTCTCTTCTTTGGGTTCTTTCTTATCTGTGCCGTTCTGGTCCAAGGCTGGCTTGGTCTGTTTTTTATCCATCTAACTGCAGAGCTTACGGCAGGATGGACAGAAGTTTGGACATAGTGGTCTGGGAAAACTTCTCTCATAAACCTGACTTGATACATCTGTCTTGCTGGCAGCTGGAGGCCCACCATGCGTCCAACTGGCTCTTCGCTGCCTTCTCAAGAGGCTCATTCCAATGAGGAGCTCCCTAATAGTCTTCATTCTGGCAGGAGAAGTCATCCTGCCCAAGACAGCCCCAGAGGGCTGGGCATATTGTGGACCTCAGGTCTGCCATGAGTAAAGGCTCCCATGCCAATAAGTGCACAAAGAAAATGCAGGCATCTAACAATGGGAGTAAGATTGGAGGGTCAGACTGTGCCTACTCTTACTTCTTTCCTAATAACATTCTCCTAAAAACACACAAAACAATTCCCTGCTTTCCTCTCTGCTGGGTGGACAAATCAAAGATACAATTAAGTTCCCAATGGCCAGATTTTTTAATATGTGTCCATTCTTATGCAGAAGATCTAGCCTGGGACTTCAGGTTCCTTGTTTTTAAACCTAAGTCCTTTGGCATCAGTGACCTTTAAGAAAATCTGTCCCACCCCAATCCCAGCCAGTGACAATGTTAAAGAGATCACTGTGCTGTGTGGCTGGCCAGAGTGTTGGCCATGGCCAAAATCAAACCCACTGTCAATGAGTTGATACTAGCTCATAGCTACCCTATAGAACACAGTAGAACTGTCCCACAGAGTTTCCAAGACTAAATCTTTATGGAAGCAGATTGCCTCATTTTTTTCCCATGGAGTGGCTGTTGGGTTCAAACTACTGAACTTTTGGTTAGCAGGTGAATTCCTTAACAACTGCACTACCAGAACTCCTTGTTGGCCATGAGGAGAAGGGGAAATAGTCCAGGACAGGGAAAGAGCTGGGTGGTATTTTAGTTATGCATCAGGAGTTCTGTCATGTCAACGATGCTGCTAAGCTGAGAGGTAGTCCAGGGCTTACTGTCTGCAGTGAGCGAGTGGGCCGACCTCATCCCACTGGCAAGTTGCTGGTGCTTAGTCGAGGTTGGCTGATGACTATCACATGGTGGAACTACAGATCCCCAGTCCTGGGACTTATACTAGACTCCAGCTATAGGCTGAGGTGCCAAGCAGCAACAGGAGGAGCTGGCCACTGCAATTGTCTCACTGCACCTTCTGGTGCATTCAGAATGCCCTGGAAGGGGGGCTCAGGGCTCTGGCTGCTGTGGGCACTGTAGGTGGGGAAATAATCCATGGAACTCAGTGACATTTTCCTTCTGTTTATTCTTTATGTTTAAATGGAATTCTGTGGTCCAGACTTGGTTTCAGGCTCTGTGCACTCAGAGTCAGCTAAAGTACAAAGGGGAAAAAAAGAGAAAGTAGTGGGAAAAATTAGATTCTTGATTTGTGTCCAGATGGTACTGGACGAAAATAGACTCAGAGATTCTCACTGCAAATTTGCCTCTGGTATGAAGCTTTTCCCCCTCTTTGCATTTAAGGTCTTCTTGGTAGGAGAGAGAATGAGAATGGGAAAAATACTGGGAATGTTCATTTTTCTTTTTTCCCAGCAATGTATTAAAAGGCCTGCACAGGTTTCAGTTGAGAACTTTTGTGGAACACCGGGAGTCGCACCACACACAGGGGTCTGGGAGAATGTGATTTTAACCAACTTGGAAGAGATCCTCATTGGGAAGTCCTGCAGGCACGATGAAGTTAGTGTGCTCTGCAGGTAGCAACAAGTGTGTGATACACTGGAGAGATGCAGTAGCATCTGGCCCTTGAAGCACTAAGGCTTGGTCCTGAATGAGTTGCCAGCTTGCATGCCCTTCTGGAACCATGTTCAAAAAGCTCAAATCAAGGGAGACAGGCAGAGCACAGGACAAGTCATGGGCACTGTGGCTTTGTGTTCACTGCCTCCAGTGAGGGACAAGATTGCCTGCAATTACTCTTCTCTTTCACTTCAGGAAGAAGTTTTGGAGCTTTCTTGGTACCTGCTGGAGCGCCAGCTAGAAAGTAAAAGGCACATAGACCTCTTTGAGAAATGTGGGTGCTTTGAGGAATTCCCACCTATCAGAAACAGAAAACCTGAAAGATTTGATGGTTCACCTCACAGATAGTGCAAAGAAAGCATCCATCCACATGAAGGGTAAGATAAGGACAACATCTGATGTAAAGGGCTGCCATCAGACATAAGACAGAGTGTTCAAGACATTGTGAGAGAGGCACAGACCAACGTCATCTCCTCAGACACTGGGATTTAGATGCAAGAATCTCTTCATAGTTTGCCAGAGGCCACATCTGAGATCAGGTGCTGAGGTCTTCTTTTAGAGTCTGAGGATCTTAACTAAGGTTTTTAAACTCTCTTACTTCCTTCATCTATGTTAAGTATTTTCTCAATTTAAAATTGGTGTTAGGGGAGACCACATTATATGGGTAATGCTATCAATATATTTGAATAGAGGATAACAATAATATTTATATCTTACTGTGCTTTGTACTTGACAAAGCACTTTCATGCTTCTCTCTCATTTGAACTCCACTGAAGTATAAAGGAAATGACTGGAATCTATAGACCATTAGGATCCATGAGGGTAGGGACAATTTTATTCAATATGATGTCTGGTACAGAGTAAATAATTAAATTATTTACTGAGTAGATGAGTGGCTGGCTGGAAGTGTGGCTAGATAGATGGATTTGCCTCATTTTTCAAGTTAGCTTCAGTTCCAAGTTCTACTTAATAATGTGTGGCCTTCCCCAAGTTTCTAAATCTTGTTTTCCTCATCTATAAAATGGTGATAATAATAGCACTTCTGCTACCAGAAGAGGAAAATAAGATACAGACTTGCTCAATGATATAATCATTTTGCATGGAGCTAGGGCTTGAACTAGTCCTGGTTCCTAGTCCATTGTTTGATCCAATATATATGGTGGAGGGAGGGAGGAAACTATTGAGTGTTAGTCTTTCAGGCACTGTATTAGGAAATTTAAAACCCTCATCATAGTCTTATGAAGTGTCATTATTATTCTCAATTTACAGATGAAGAAACTGAGACACAGAGGGGTAACTGACTTATCTGAGGTTCCAAAGTGGAGTTGAATTCCGTCTGTCTTTAAACCAATCTTTCCTGTACACCAATGTTTACTGAAGTACTCTTCACAATAGCCAAAATGTGGAAACAACCTAAATGTCCATCAACAGATAAATGGATAAACAAAATGTGGTACACAGATACAATGGAATACTACTCAGCCATAAAGAGACATGAATTCCTGATGCATGCCACAACATGGATGAACCTTGAAAACATTATGGTGAATAAAATATATTAGTCACAAAGGGACAAATACTGTATGATCTAACTTACATGAAATAAGCAAATATATTAGTGGTTATCAAGGGTGGAACGGAGGAGGTAAGGGTGAGTTATTGCTTGGGGCACAGAGTTTACGTTAATGTTGTTGTTAGGTGCCGTCGAGTCGTCTCCAACTCATAGTGACCCCATGCACAGCAGAATGAAACCAGTCCAGTGCCAGCTCTACAATCCTTGCTATACTTGAGTCCATCATTATAGCCACTGTGTCCAACACTGTGTGCTGGAAACAGGAAAGCCACGGCTGGCAGTGGCCAGATCCAGGTAAAAGGAGGGAGAAAGCCCCCACCCAAGGCAGGAATTGGGAAAGCTAGGGCCAATGACAGCCAGAGCCAGGTAAGGGGAGGGCAGAGAGGTTTGGAACAACTAAAGGAGACAAACTTGTCTGTCAGTTTGTCGTACTGTGGTGGCTTACGTGTTGCTGTGAGGCTGGAGACTGTGCCCCTGGTGTTTCAAAGGCCAGCAGGGTTGCATATGGTGGACAGGTTTCAGTGGAGCTTCCAGATTGAGATAGACTCAGAAGAAGGAAGAGGCCATCCACATCTCAAAGAGTTGGTCAGGGAGAACCTTATGAATAGCGAAAAACACTGATATATTACATTAATGGTGGTAGAATAGTTAGGAAAAAGGTGAGGATAAGGATTTACATGAAGAATGTAATCAGCATTGTTGAATTGTGCATGTAGAAACTGTTTAATTGGTTAATGTTTTGTTGAATACATTTGCATCATACACACTCAGAAAAAAAAACCAAAAAACTTTTTACAACATACCATATTTTCTTGTTAATACCATCCAAGTTTAAGGCTGGAGGCCTCCCAGATTTCCCATCCACCCTGGAAACAAGACTAGAAAGTATGCCACACACTCCTGTACAACAATGGAAGGAACCACCTGAGCGATTTTAACTATTGACGAGTATATTCAAATAACCCTGAGGAGCTGGAACAATTTGGTCAAAAATATGGCTGGCCACTACCACATTCTAGATAAACAAATTGCTCTCTTGTTGCCCAGATATTTTATTCCAGATGCTCTTAAAAACATTAGGTAATGGTAACCTTTATGAGATGGATTCTGTGCAACCATTTATGGACCCAAATAAACTAAAAGTATGTGAAGATTTATTGTAGAAGTCACAGTGGCAGAAAACCTGGAGGAAAATGAAAACAAGCCTTCGTCTAAATCTTCTCATGGTCTTTCTATTATAGTAATTGGTTGAGTAAACTTCCATACAGGAAGCATATATACAAAGCAACTTAGGACTCAAAACTCTAATTCAGAATGCTCCAATGTGGGGTACACCTGTGCTCAGGATTTAGGAAAGAAAAATGAGGTGGAGGAGAAAGAAATATATTTAATCTTGAAGTGAATGGAAACTCTTAATGGGTGGGGCTCAAACATACTGTCTTCAAGATATACTCCTTTAACAGTTAAGGTTCTGTTACAAGTGTCAAAGAATTCAGAATTAGTCTAACGCAAAATGTTAGCTTATCGGCACATATCACTTATAAGTCTAGAGGTGTTTAGTTTCAGGCATGACTGGCTCCAGGGGTTTATTTCTCTCTCCCAGTATCTCAACTCTCCTTATTCTCTAAAGGTGTCATTCTCACAAAAGCTCTTGCCTCATTGAAACAACATTGGCTATAGCAACTCCTGCTTATATTGCCTTACATTCAAGATGGAAGAACCGCCTAGATGGAAGCATCTCCTTTGGTTCCAGAATTCCCAGCAAAATCTCACTACATCTCACTTGCTCTGATTGGACCACATGTCCCATTCCCAAACCAATTTCTGTAAGCCAGGGGAATGTGACGTGCTGATTGCCTGAGGCCTAGGCCACTTGCATCACACCTGATCCTGTGGATGAAGCCCAACTCAAAAAGAACACAAAATAAGATGGGGAAATCCAATCACCAAGACATGTGTAATGAAAGGGAGATTCATTTTGAAGATACAAAGAGCTCATGCTTACCACCGTATCTTAGTGAAGTGTAAGCAGGCACCAGGCTAAATATCAGACCCCAAAGCCCTCAGAATTGACTGCCTCAATGGCAGCAAACATCAACAGAACCAAGAGAGTAGTACAACAAATGAATAAATTAACAGTAGCAGCTCAAAGAGACTGTCTCTTCTCAATGACCCTGCACACTTGAGTTTTCTGTTAATTCTTGAAATGTTTTATCCCAAATCATAAGTTAAAAGAAGTTCATTAAGATGGAAATTTATACCTGATGTAGCTTATGATCCAAAAATCAGTGCACGGAATGCTACAAAAAGGTTAGTTTATCCTATAGGAATGCTACCTAGTTAAATAATTTACAAGTGTGCCTCATTTAACATTGTACATTAATTCCGGAAATATTGCATGTAAACTGAATTTAGGAATATTGAATTGTGTTTTCACATTTGGGGTGATTAAAGGGACACTGCAAAATATATCTGTCAGATGAAAAATCTCCTTTATTTGTTCTGTATGTTTGGACTGTGGCCTACTGACTTTTCTGTAAAGTGGAGCCTCATTTTTTTTTTAAGGAAGCAGACTGCCTCATCTTTCCTCTGTGAAGTGGCTGGTAGGTTCAAACCACTGGCCTTTTGGTTAGAAGCCAAATGCCCTAACCACTTCACCACCAGAGCTCCTTATGCACACACACACACACACACACACAACCCCAAATCCAAAGGCTGCATAGCAGTACCTGCAGGACTGCTTTAATTTTTTTTTTTTCTCCAACAATTTTTTCCCATATAAGCCCATCCTTCTGGAAATAAATCTCCTTAACTTTATTTCCCCAGACTGTGTTCCTTCCTAGACAACAAATTCCATAAACAAATGACCCTTTAGCAACTTGACAGCAGAAAGACTGCAGGAGCCAACTCTCCCCTGAGTTAACAAACAAAATTCTGTTTCAATAATGTCTGTTTCCATTGGATCAAAGTTCAATCTCATACACATCTCAATGGTACCAATTACCTCAAAAGTCTGGCTAACTTAAACAGATTTCACTGTTGGCAGAATCCAACCAACACTGATGACACTGCAAAGACAGATGTCAAATTAGGCATATATTGGACTATGCTGTTTTGTTGACTTGGAATTTTTATTTGAATATTGATAAAAGAAAATGTTCAATCACTATTAGAACTGCAGTTGTGTTTATTAGGAATTTTCTCTAGTAGACTGGGATTCAGAGGTTTCCTTCAGCCAGGGGCATGTGGGATAATCTTTTAAGAATGGTCTCTTCCAGCTGAAAAGTTCTAGCATTTACGAATATGATCACAATACAGACTTCTGAATGCAGGGCAACAAAGCCAAAGAGAACATATCTTGGGCCTATTTGTAATAAGTGTTCTTTTACTTTCTTTTTTTAAAACATTTCATTGCGCTTTAGGTGAAAGTTTACACAGAAAGTTAGTTTTCCATTCAATAGTTCATACACAAATTGTTCCGTGACATTGATTACAATCACCACAACGTGCCAACCCTCTACTCATTTCCACCCTGAGCTCACCATTTCCTTTTGTCTGATTTCCATGCCTCTTCCTGTTTTCTCATTTTTGTTTTGGGGCAAATACTGCCCTTTTGGTCTTTTACAGTTGATTGTTTGAAGAAACACATTCCTCACGGGTGTTATTATTTATTTTATAGGCCAGTTTATTGTCTGGTTGAGAGGTGACCTCCAGGAGTGACTTCAGTTCTGTATCAGAAAGGTGACTTTGGGCAATATCTCGAAGGTTTCTTCAGTCTCTGTCAGGGCAGTAAGTCTGGTCTTTTTTATGAATTTGAGAGTTTTAGTCTCCCCCCCCCCCCCAATTCTAACCAGGACAGTCTATTGTGTCCCGTGTCAGAATGGTCAGTAGTGGTAGCTGAGCATGATCTAATTCTTCTGGTTTTAGGCTAGAGGAGGCTGTGGTTCATGTGGGACATTAGTTCTTTGGACTAATTGCTGCCTTGGGTCTTTGGTTTTCTTCACTCTCCTTTGCTCTGGTCAGGAAGAGACCAATACTTGTATCTTAGATACCACTTGCAAGCTTTTAAGATCCCAGATGCTACTCACTGAAGAAGAATATTGAATATTGTCTTTATGTACTATATTATGCCAATGGGTCTAGCTGTTCCCTGAGACTATGGTCCTTAGCCTTCACGCCCAGTAGTTCAGTCCTATGAGGTGTTTAAGTTTTGTCTAAGAAGTTTCCATAACTCTGTTCCCTATGTGAAGATTTCTTTTACAAGCAAAACAAAAAAGTGGGTGCAGATTGCAAAGGATTTACAAGTGCTTGTGAATCATTTGGGAGCTCTGGTAGCATTGTGCCTAAGGCATTTGACTGCTAATAAGAAGGCTGGAGGTTCAAACCCACCAACCACTCCTCAGAAAGAAGATTGGGTGATCTACTTCTGTAGCGATATCACCTCAGAAACCCAAGGAGGGGTCGCTATGAGTTGGATCTGACTTGACAGCAGTGAGTTTGGTTTTGTTTCTTTGTGAATCATTTTTTCGTCTCCCTCTGCTAACTTCTTCAGGGAGGAAACAGAGACACTCTTTCCTTGAAGAATCAGGTAGCTCTCTATTTAATGTGGCTTCAAAGGACACGTGAGCCTTAAAGCCAAGGAATTTTTCTCTCAAGTGCTCTGTGATTCCAAAGCTCTTTCCATAGGGGCCCCTTTGCTCTATTCTAATTCCTCAGATTAGAATGTTACTGTTCCTGGGAAAGGCAATATGTTGGCTTAAATCCATTAACATAAATCAGAGCCTTTCCTGAGAGCCAGTATTGATGACCTCTAACATTCATTATGGGAACTGTTTCATTTAATTCTCACATGAACTTCATGGAAAAATATACTATTATTTCACCATTCATCTGTCAGTTTGTTGTACTGTGGTGCTTTTCATGTTGCTATTATGCTAGAAGCTATTGTCTTCTAAATGTTGTGGTTGTTGGGTGCCATGGAGTCAGTTCCAACTCCTAGAGACCCTATGTACAACAGAACAATGCTTAGTCTTGTAGCATCTTCACAATCATTGCTGTGTTAGAGCCCATTGTAGCAGCCACTGTGTCAATCCATCTCATCAAGGGTCTTCCTCTTTTTTGCTGATCCTCCTCTACTTTATTAATCTTGATGTCCTTCTCCAGAGACTGTTCTCTCATGATAACATGTCCAAAGTACTTGAGACAAAGTCTCATCATCTTCACTTCCAAGTTGCAATTCTGGCTGTGCTTCTTCTGAAACAGATTTGTGTGTTCTTCTGACAAAAAATGGTATATTCAATATTCTTTGCCAACACCACAATTCAAAGGTGTCAATTCTTCTTTGGTCTTCCTTATTCATTGTCCAGCTTTCACATGTCTATGAGGTAACTGAAAATAGCATGGTTTCAGTCAAGCACATCTTAGTCCTCAAAGTGACATATTTGCTTTTGAACACTTTGAAGAGGTCTTTTGCAGAATATTTGCCCAATGCAGTACATCATTTGATTTCTTGCCTGCTACTTCTATCAGTATTGATTGTGAATCCAAGTAAAATGAAATCTTTGACAACTTCAGTGTTTCCCTCCATTTATCGTGATCTTGTTTATTGGTCCAGTGTGGCACTTTTAGGTTTTTCTTTTTTTTTTTTTTTTTTAACGGTGAAGTGTAATCCATGCTGAAGACTGTGTAGTCTTTGATCTTCATCAGTAAGTGCTTCAGGTCTTCTTCACTTTCAGTAAGCAGGGTTGTGTCATTTGTATATCACAAACTTTTAATTAATGAGCCTTCCTCCAATCATGATGCCATATTCTTCTTTATTCAGTCCAGCTTCTTGGATTATTTGCTCAGCATACAGATTGAATAAGTATGTTGAAAAGACACAGACCTGAGTCACACTTTTCCTGATTTTGAGTCATGCAGCATCTTGTTCTGTTCAAACAACTGCCTCTTGGTCTATGTTACAGGTTCCTCATGAGAACAATTAAGTGTTCTGGAATTCCTATTCTTTGCAATGTTATCCATAATTTGTTATAATCCACACAGTCAAATGTGTAGTCAATAAAACACAGGTAAATAAATTTCTGGTATTCTCTACTTTCAGCCAAGATCCATCTGACATCAGCAATGATACTCTTTCTTTCACGACCTTTTCTGAATCTGCCTTGAATTTTTGGCAGTTCTCTATCAATATATTGCTGCAACCATTTTTTAATTGTCTTCAGCAAAACTCTACCTGTGTATGATATTAATGATATTGTTCAATAATTTCTGCTTTTTTTGGGATCACTTTTCTTTGGAATGAGAAAAAATATGGATCTTTTCCAGTCAGTTGTCTAGATAGCTGTCTTCCAAATTTCTTGACATAGACAAGTGAGTGCTTCAGTACTGCATCTGTTTGCTGAAACATTTCACTTGATATCCTGTCAATTCCTTGGAGCTGTGTTTTTCACCAATGCCTTTAGTGCACTTTGGCCTTCTTCTTTCAATAACTTTGATTTTTGATCATATGCTGCCTCCTGAAATGATTGAACATCAACAAATTCCTTTTGGTAGTGACTCTGTATATTCCTTCCATCTTCTTTTGATGCTTCCTGCATTGTTCAATATTTTGCCTATGGAATCATTCAATATCACAACTTGAGGCTTAAATTTTTCTTCAGTTCTTTCAGCTTGAGAAATATTGAGACTGTTCTTTTCTTTTGATTTTCGAACTTCAGGTCTTTGCATATTTCATTATAATACTCTATCTTCTTGTGCTGTCCTCTGAAATCTTCTGTTCAGCTCTTTTATGTCAGCAGTTCTTCCATTTGCTTTATCTACTTTATGATCAAAAGCAAGTTTCAGATTCTCTTCTGACATTCATTTGGAATATGAAATAGCAAATCTCCTATATGAGGAGAGTCATCCGTGGTGCACAGATTTCAGCAGGGCTTCCAAACTAAGAAATACTACAAGAAAGGCCTGATGTTCCACTTCTGAAAATTACTCAATGAAAACCCCATGGATCACAACAGAATATTGTCCAATATAGTTCTGGTAGATGATTCCTGTAAATTGGAACACACTCGAAATACATAGTGGTTACAACAATGAACTTGAGCATACCAAAAACAATGAGGATGGTGTGGGACCAGACAATATCTATTCTATTGTCCATCAGGTTGCCATGAGTCAGAGCCTACAAATGGCAGCTAACAAGAAAAAAATGTGATTATTAACTTCATTTACAGATGAGGAAATTGACATTTAAAAAATAAGGAACTTGCCTGAGTCACACAGAATTTGGAAAAGCAAAGGGGTTAAGAAAGGGTCAGAAAAGTATGAGGACAGATAAACTTCACCTGTCTTCCTTCTAATTGTTTCTGAGGCTATCCAGGAATGAGTCACAAGGATAGCTCTCTGATTTTACAATATCAGAAAAGACTTCAGAATAGGCATACTGTGAGATGTGGGGGTACCCAGCAAGGATACACCCCTATGAGTAGGCAAGTCAGCCAGGATTTTCCTGGACCAGGTTCCAAGGTGAAAAAGAAAGGAATCTCCCTTTTAACCTCCTCTCAGTCATGAATATGCTGCCATCCCACTGACCTTTTACACTTGGGGCCTAAAGATTGAGAGCAGTGACAAACAAGAATCCTTATAGGCTTGCATAGAATCCGAAGTTGGTAAACAGAATTGGGCCCAGAAATAAGAATTACAGTACCTGATACTTCCCCTGTGTCTCCCTTCTCCACTGTACACCTCAAAGACTGCCATATGTAATATATTCAAAAGCATGAAACACCCTCACATGTCCTCACTGCCAGGAATTTTCTCTCAATATCTACACTTTGCTTTGGAAACTTAAGCCAGTTTAACCACATAAAACTCTAGTGCACCCTAGATGGGAAAGTTCAGGAAATTGATGGCTGCACTCAGAGTTCCCTCAGGTAGGTGACCTATCTGTGAAGGTCTGGTAGACTGAACTAGAGCTCTACAAAATTTTGGAATCCACATTCTCCTTACTGAGACTTTTCAAGTTTGTGTTATTAAATTAATTTATCTAATTGTAAGGAAAAAATTTCCCACACTTCTGAGAGATCAAAATTCCCTACAACATACTGGAGAGATCTGCACAGTTTGACTTCCTTTTCCATGAGTTTTTTAATGCATTTGCTCATTCATTTAACAAACCTAGGTCCTGGGGTGGCTAAATGGTTTGTGTTCATTTACTAATCTAAACATTGGTGGTTTGAATCCACCCAACAGGATCACAGGAGAAAGGCCTGGTGATAGGTTTCCTTAAAAATTACAGCCATGAAAACCTTATGGAACAGTTCTAGTCTGTAACACACGGGGTTGCCCTGGGATGGGATAGACTCAATGACAATGAGTTTAGTTCTTTGGTTTACCTGTGAAGATTTATAGACTTGGCCATCTAGATGTAACAATGGGTCTCACCTCATCCAGAGAAAAGAAGGATGAAGGAAACCAAAGATGCATGGAGAAGAAAAAAAAAAAAAAAAAACCCTATGGGGCATTTCTACTCTGTTCTATTCCTATAGGGTCATTATGAGTCAGAACTGACTCAATGGCAACAGAGGTGTGCCTGGCCCAGTGCTGGGCCTTCAGATCGCCCCATAGGAGACAAGCCCTAGACAAATCATGAGAATAGCAAGTAGCCTGTTCACAATAGAAACAGGCATACCTAGCACCATGGGAGCAGAATGCAGAGTTCAAGACCACAACTGGGGCTGCCTAGTTAATGTACTATTTACTACTATAGGCTATAGGCAGGTTTCATCTGCACTCTAGGGTCCATTTATATGTTGAAATTCTAAGTGCTACAGAATGCTTCCAGATAAAATGAGTCCATATCACACATCACACATCTTCACATCCAGGGAAGTCCCCAGCAGAGGTAGAGGCAGGTGCTCCAAAGACCTTGAACATGTCCAAGTCTTGTACAGTTTGGCGGGGCTGGAGCTTGCCTCTCAGCAGTCTTCCCCATGTTGAGCCCTGGATATTTTGGGTGATGAATTGGCCAGAGGAGAGTGAGTGCTGGCCAGCTGGCCCAACGTGCCAGTCATTCACTAGTCACTCACTCGTTCATGTGACAAATATTTATGCTGTGCCTATTGTGTGTCAGACAGTGCTTTGGAGACCAGGGGTGAAAAAGGAAAATAATCACTGTCCTATACTTATCCGGAGCCCTAGTGGCATAGTGGGTAAAGCATTTGGCTGCTAACCAGAAGGTCAGTGCTCAAACCCACCAGCTGTTCAGTGGGAGGGAGATGAGGTAATCTACTTCCATAAAGATTTATGACCTTAGAAACCCAATGGGTGTCGCTATGAGTTGGAATCAACTCAATGGCAGTGGGTTTGGTTTTTTATGGTTTGTAAGGTGTTTACATCCTAGTGCAAGGAATCAGACAATAAATAATAGAAAATACTATTATTTTGTACCAGTACCTGTTCTAAGGGCTTTGCACATTTAAGCCTCACCATGGATAATATGAGGGAGTCTGGTGGCATAGTGCCTAAGGCATTTGATTGCTAAGCAGAAGGCTGGCGATTCAAACCCACCAGCCACTCCTCAGAAGGAAGGCTGGGCAATCTACTTCTGTAGTAATACTGCCTCGGAAACCCAAGGAGGGGTCTCTGTGAGTCGGATCCAACTCAATGGCAGTGTTTGGTTTGGTTTTGGTATGGATAATATGAAGTGGTATTAGTATCTCCATTTTACAGACAAGGAAATAGGCACAAAGAGATTAAGTAACTCCTCAAAGTCCTAGCAAGGAAGTGGAGAAGTCATGGATTTGAATCTATGTGGTAGAGTCTATGCTCTTAATAACTAACTACCTCCCCACCCACCCCCACACACAAAATGTCCCCATGTAAATAATGCATCCACACATATAACATGCATAGCATGCTTAGGGAAAAAACACATGAGGGGATTGTGCAGTTGGCAAAAAAACATGTATAATATATGCATTATTTTGCATAAAAATGCAGTACATGATGTAAGTCAGGTGTGTGTTATATTAGAAGACAGTAAGTTCAGTAGAAAAAAATAAGGCAGGCGGCAAGGTAAGGAGTGCTGAAGTACATGTGTGGGAGAAGGTAGTATGCATTTTTAACCCTGATGTTAGAGAAAACCCTCAACATGAAGGTAGCACTTGAGCAAAGACTTGAGCAAAGACTTGAAGTAGGTGAGGAAGTGAGATATGCAAATACCGGGGGGGAAGAGCATTCCAAGGAGAGGGAAGAGCAAGTGCAAAGGCTCTGAAGGGAGCCTGCCTGGAGTATTTAAGGAAGAGTAGCCATCATGGAGGGAAAGGGGAAGTAGAATGAGGTGAGATCCTAAAGGTAATGGAATAGGGATATCATATCATGCAGGGCCCTGGAGGGTATGATGAGGACATGGAGTTTTTCTGAGTGAGATGGAAAGCTGTGGTAGACGTTATGCTTTTTGCCAAATATTTTCAGTATTTTCTTTTGTGATCACATGATAGGATTGCCCTTTCTAATCCTTTTGAAGCTGTGTGTGGTCATGCCACTTCCTTAGCCAATGAAATGGGGGCAGAGGTGATGTGATCACTTTCAGGCAGAAGCTTTCGGAACCATTGCGCAAGGTGCCCTATCCCTTTTCCCCTGTTCCAGTAATTATGGGAGTCTCCTTCTGGCCTAGCCTTCGGGTGACCATAACGAGCAGGATTCTTCTGCCATCCTCCATTGGACATGTAGTTTGAATGAGAAATAAGCTTTTCTTGGGCTGTCACTGAGATTTTGGTGTTGTTTGTTACCTCAGCATAACCTTGCCCAAAATATCTGATAGAGATACCAAGAGAGAGTTTTGGAGAGAAAAGTTTTAGCAGGATCATTCCAGCTGTAGCCAGTGTACAGAACAGACTGAAAGGAGGAAAGGTTGAAACGAGAAAAAGCAGTTAAGAGAGTATTGCTGTAATCTACAAGAAAGAAGATGATGACCACTTGCATCATTGTAACAGTGGAGGTAATGAGAAGTGATCAGATTCTAGATATATTACATTGAACCACTAGGATTTGCTATTGAATTGGATACTGAATAAAAAAGAAAGGACTCAAAGAGGACTCCAAGGTTTTTGGTATGGGCACCTAGAGAACAGAAAAAGCTCTCAATGTTCTAAGCCACTTTGCACCCCTGACACACATACACACACACACACACACACACATTCACTCACAGGCACACATTTGGTTCCAAAAAAAGACTTCTGGTTCTCACTTGGCAGACAAAACCCCTGAAGATTCACCATTAAAGAGTCACTCCTTTTTCATAAGCATTGTGCTTTCTAGGCAGCTGATTATAAAATAAAAATACCCACTAGAGTTTGGCTCAATGTGAATTCGTTTATTTTAGCAACTTGCAGGTCAAAGAAACCTTTGAAATCATCTAGTCCAAGCCTCTTGTTTATCTTGTCCAATCCTTGCTTCATTTCAATAAACTAAGGTCCAGAGAGGTAAATGATCATGGCCAAGGTCATATAGAAAATTCAAGTAGAGCTGAGATGCAAAGATGAGGACTCCTGCCCCCTAACCCCATGTTCAACCTGGGTAGGAGGGGCTCCTGGCTGTTCATGGGCTTGGATGAGGGATAGGGAGTAAGGGGGAGAGAAAATACATTTGAAAGGAGCTTAACTTCCTTCACTATTGTGTGTAGACCTGTCTTGAACAGGACTTGGAAGCATCCTCCTTTGAAGTTGCAAAGCTTTCCACGACATTCACCTTGACTTCATTGGTCCTTGTTCTAGTTAACTGATGCCACTCTGACAGGAAATGAAATGGCTTGAAGAAACACAAGTTTATTCTCTTACGGTTTGGAGGCATTAAGTTCGAATTCAAAGTGCCAGGCTCTAGGGCCTGGGTGAAAGCCCCTTGACCTTGGGCTTCAGCTCTGCCTCTTGTTCTTGGCCCACTGAAACTGGAAGCTTCTCTTAACTCAGGCAGCTGCTGGCTGCTGAGGCTGACAATCCCCAAGGTTGACAAGTAAAAAGGCACAGTTCCAATGTTACCAAACCACAGTAGGCCATCACTTCAAGTCCATTGACAGTGCCAAGGTCAGCAGAGCATGGCAGGCTGCTGAACAACGACACAGCTACATTCAGGGTTCAAGCATGCCATAAGCTAGAGACCATTCCCCCAGGCTTCTCCTTATATACAAGAAGCAGACCACATTCCCTAAGGCAGCTACTCAGCTGCTCACAGTAGATTCCACTATGGAGTTGATTACCAGTCTCATCATGGAGAATACTACATCCTGCTGCCCAGCCACTCAACCAGGCCTCGCCAAGTTGACAGACAAACTTAACTACCACAGTCCTGAACCAAAGAGCAAACTGGAGAAAAAAAAAAAAAAAATTATTAAACAGGAACTGAAAATATACATCCTGCTCAGCTTTTTAAGTGTTTGACACCTATAGAGCATGGGACATATTAAAATCCCTTCTTCCCGCTGTCTTGTTTGGTGTTTTTTCTGCCCTGCCAGCTTTGTGCCATTCTTCCTGCAAAGCTTCCTTTGAGCTGCTCCCATGGATCAGGCACAGCTAAAAACAAACAGTGCCACTACACCTCTTCATATCCAGCACACCGTATCCTAGCACATCAACTTGAAATGTTTGTATTATGCATTTTTATGTCATACTTTAAATTTGCAAAGTGCCTGGCTATAATTTTTATTACACTTTTATTATTACTTGTACCTTTTAAAATAGCTATTTGAAACCATTAACATTGATATCCCTCTCAGACTTTTGCAAATCTTGGACAGTGCCCATTTTTAGTGGCTCTTGTCTTAGACCTATCTGGGGTCAAGGGAAGCCAAATCACCTTTTTAGGTAATTAAAACTAAACCCAGTTACCATGGAGTTAATTCTGACTCCTGGAAACCCATGTGTTGCAGGGTAGAACTACATATCATAGGGTTTTCAACACTGTGACCTTTCAGAAGCAAATCACCAGGCCTTTCTTCCGAGGTACCTCTGAGTGGGTTTGAGCCACCATCTTTTTGATTAGTAGAGCACTTAACTGATTGTGCCACCCAGGAACTCCCATTGTACACAGTAGGTGGGATGATGCATTTAGAACATCAGGAGGAGCAGAGTGGTGAAGGGCAACAAGGAAGTGTAAACCTGAATCTCTTCTTCCAAGATGAAGGAAGAGCGTTGTACTGCATAAAGAGATTCACAGCCTTAGAGGCCAAATAGCAACTCTCAGAGCCATCATCAGCCAGAGAGAGAACTTGGAATGTTTACCAGCATTCAGTATTTGAAAAATGTGTAGAATAAACTGAAATCATGTTCACTTTCCCTTCTGAAGTTTAGATGAATATCTGTATTATATAAAAGTGCCGAAAAGTATATCAAAGGCCATAAAAATGTTAACTAACACAGGGTGCTTCTAGTGATTTTACTTTCATTGGAAAAGAAATACCCCATAAAAAAAAGCATGATCTGTGCCTCATTCTTCTTTTGAGAGAGTGCAAATCCTACACTTGATGTCCTGAGTAAACCTTCCTTTCTTCCAATGCAAACCAATTTTGTCTCTCCCTGCACACATGCAAGGAGTTTGTAGAGATTACTAAAGCTGCATTTGGAACAATGTGACATTGTGCGTTATTCCTGGACACACAGCCTGTTTCATATATTAACTGCATTCTGAATTTTATTAATGACAATGCCATATGTTCTGTCTTCAGTTTTTACCCCCACATATACCTTTACCCCACTCTAACAGATCCCAGATGTTATTAAAGAACAGGGTTTTAAGTCCCATTACAACAAAGATCTCTCTACAAGATGATCCCAAGCAATGGCTCATTTCTTGGAATAATTTCTCTCTATTCAATTTAACAGCTATTTTTGAAGACAATTCTTCCAGGTACCGTGCTCGATACTACTAGTGTAGAGAAGAAAAAGTGGAATACCTGGTCTCCAAGGGCTCAATATTTGAAATAAAAGAACTCTAACACAACAAAAAAATTGTGATTATTCCCTGGAATTTATTCTGTTGGAATTTCATATAGGATTCTAACTGGGAATGGTGGTTTTATCGTATAGGAGTTTTCGATTATTTTCTTCTTCCCCATTTCTGCAGTTTTTTGGTCAGGGGGCTGTGTGGTTCATAGGTTCAATCATTGGGATAGAAGTCTTTCAGTTCCTGCTGTTTCCTCTGCAATAGATTCATTTCCAAAGATGACTAAGGAGGTTCATTATGACTTTAGTCACGCCAATCTGGTCTGACAACATGATAATGGTACTGATACCACACAACAGAACTGAGATTTTTCTGCATCAAAGTACACGTCAGACATAGAATTTAAACTCTTTATGGCAGCCCTGGCCTTTGTACCAACAAAACTAGCTCTTTATTTAATGTCAGTTCAGGGGGACTACTGTAGTTTTATACAAATAACATATGCTGTTATATTTTTTGCAAACCTTGCAACCTCCCTCACACATTAGCTTACTATGTGCACTATGCATGTTATATGTGTGTGCAAATTATTTATGTGGGTATGTTTTATGTGAAAAAATATGGTAAAACTTTTCTGCTTGGGCTTCTTGTGCAAGCATTTTTTCCCTTACCACAAACTGTTTTTCTTTTGCAAAAAAGAAAAAAAAAAAAAAATGAGCTTATTGCTCCAACTGACTTGGTAGCTGGCTCTGGGTCCAGAACTTGAGGGTAAATGGTGAAGTTAAAATGTGTTTCTGGATTCTGTGGTTTCAACTTGGTTACTCTTTTCAAACCAGGGCGGGCCTTCTGCAAAACAGTCAGGTTGGTGAAGTCTGCCTTTTTATCCCTAGCTTCATCTGAGCAGAAGAAAATGCATCTTGTGGGATCAAATAATGACCCCTTTACTGAGCACTTGGCTTTCTGTCGGTGGCACAAGTATTTAAGTGCTCAACTGCTAACCAAAAGATTGGTAGTTCAAATCCACTCAGAGGTGTCTCTGAAGAAAGGTCTGGAGATTTGCTCCTGACAGGTCACAGCCTTGTAAATCCTGCGAAGTATGCTTCTACTCTGCATATACGGAGTTATCATGAGTTGGCATTGACTCAACAGCAACTGGTTTGGTTTTTTGGTTATGCTGCACTCATTATGTACCAAGAATCATCCCAAAGTGCCTTACATACATCAAGTTGTTTAAACCACGAACTTTTCCACATATACCACCTATAGGAATATTTTTACTCTGAGGAACCTAATACTCAGAAAGTTTCAGTAAATTGACCAAGGTCACAAAGGTAGTAAGTGGCTGAGCCAGGTTGATCTCAAAGTCAGATTAGAGGAATTCTGAAGGCCACATGCCCAACCTCTGTGCTTATATAGTCTTCAGTCAAATTCCTGCCACATTCTTTATGCTACATGATACAAAGATTTACTAATTTAAAAAGACAAGAAGAAAAAAAATTGAAAAATATGTAACTCAGCTTCACCCATGTTATTCACAGTCCTCCCATTGCATCATAAAAGCCCAGGATCCACTTCTTCCCTGGTGCTGGGGCTCAGGCTTTTTGCTGGAGATGCCGCCGTGGCAAGCAGCACAGACATACACCTGTTTGGTGGGGCCCTAAAAGCCTGTCTGTCAGGAAAATGCCTTCCCCTAATGCACTTCCTTCTTAATTAAAATAACATTTTGAAAGTAAAATTATACCGTATGTAGAATAAACAGTACAACAATAGCTGTGATTAATCTGTCAGAGATTGTATAATGTGATGTTAATAGGAAGAAATAAACTCCTGTTGAAGATCAAAGTCATTTCTGCACATGGAGAACTTTTAAAATTAGAATGCCAGTAAATGAATCTGCATCCTGGAAAAAAAAAAAAAAAAAAAAAAAAGTTCTGCAGGTTTGCAGAATGAGAGAGAAAAGATAGCCTGAGGCCATTCCACCTGCCCAGAGGAGCTGGGAGCTGACAGAAGAGTTCTGGTGTGAACCCTCTCCTTCTGTTTGATTCAAGAAGTGCCTGGCAGTCACTCTCTCTTTAACCTTGTGATGGTCACTTGAGCCTCCCTCAAAAACAAAAACAAAACAAAACTCACTGCTATCTAATTGGATCCAACTCATGGTGACCCCTCCTTGGGTTTCCAAGGTAGCATAGGAGCTCTGGTAGCATAGTGCCTAAGGCACTTGACTGCTAACCAGAAGGTTGGTGGTTCAAACCCACCAGCCATTCCTTGGAAGAAAGATGGGGCAATCTACTTCCGTAGTGATACTGCCTCAGAAACCCAAGGAGGGGTCCCTATGAGTTGGATCCAACTCGATGGCACAGAACAACAGCAACATCACTACAGAAGTAGATTGGCCAATCTTTCTTCTGAGGAGTGGCTGGTGGGTTTGAACCACCAGCTTTTGGTTAGCAGTCAAATGCCTTAGGCACTACACCACCAGAGCTCCCCCAAATATAGCTGCAATTCCATCTGTGTAAGCATAGGGAGGTGATGCATGCCTGAGATATGCCTGCATGGAGGTATGGTGGAGGAGAGGTGATCCCAAGTCTTTGGAGAGAATCTCCCATACACAACCTTTCCTATACCTTATGTTGTTGGTGGTATGTGTCTTCAAGTCAATTTTTGACTCATAGCAAGCCCATGTGACAGAGCTGAACTGCGTCATAAGGCAGTGGATTGCCAGGTCTTTCTCTAGAAGCCACTGGGTGGATTCAAACCACCAACCTTCCACTTAGCAGCTGAATATTTAACTGTTGCATCACCAGGGTTTCTTCCTACACCTTATAGCCAGATATTATTTTAACATATAGGTTTGAGGCCCAATAAATAATGGAACTGGAATTAGGAAATTTCTGGCTCTAAAGCTCTTCTTTGCATATAATTTCTCTTTCTTGGGGAAAAGTATAAGCTAAGAAAGAAAGTGTGGTTATGCATATCTAACTCATGTCCACAAAAAGGGCAAATAAAGCATCTATTTGAACATCCAGTTAAGCAACACATTAGAATGGTGCTTCTACTGGGTGATAGGCACTGTGTTAGGCACTGGGGATACCACCACAGGGGGTAGCTTGTTGCTAGGAGGAAGAGGGAAGGACAAGCACACAGGCTTTTTATAATGATTGTGGAGTGCCACAGACACTCCACAAAATCAGAGGGAATGTTGGGGTCACAGGGGAGGATACCTAACCCAGATATAGGCAATCAGGGAAGGCTGCCTCCAGAAGTCACATCTGCACTGAGGTATCAAAGATGAGGTAAAGCCAGCCTAGCAAAGGGGACAAAGAGTAGGGAAAATGTCCAGGAGGAGAAAAGAGCAGGTGCAAAGGCCTAGAGATGAGGCAGGGCAGGATCTACAGAGCCTATATAGTTTGTCTGTGAACAACCTGAAAGCCGGTCTAAAGTGATTTCAGGGGCCTGCAACAGATCCTCAGCTCCCCCAAATATTCCTTCATTCAATTTGCAAAAGCATTCAATTCTGTGTCTCACTGGAGTGCAGATACCCCTGGGGAACCATTGCTTCTAAGTCAGTTTTATCTCAAGGACAGTGAGTATTCTAGGCCATTCTCTGTGAATAAGATCAAGACCTTAGGGTGACCTGAGAAGGGTTGCCCCACAAGGGAGGAAAATTTTGTCAAACTCACAGTTTGGCAGAAGTTTAAGTCCTGCTTGAACCATGATTATGTAAAAAAAAAAAAAAAGTGACATCTATAGAGGCAACATGCGTCTCACATCTGCCAATCAGCCTCTTGGCCGAAAACTTCTTACCAAAGGGGGCACACCTCCACACCTGAAGGAAGTCCCAACAACTCCTTGCTGGACCCAAACTGCTGCTTACTTCACAGGAAAACATTCTGGCTGAGAGTGGTTGACAACCCAGCTAAAGATCACAGTGCAATTTAATTAGCTGGTACACTACAGTGATTAGGGTTCTCTTAGCTTTTACCAGAGTGACAAAAATGATTTATAAGACAGAAGGCTGGGTTCTTTAAGAATTTCCCCATGCATTAGTGAGTTGTTGTTGTTGTTGTTGTTATGTGCCATCGAGTCGGCCCCAACTCATAGCGACCCTTCCTTGGGTTTCAGAGGCAGTATCACTACGGAAGTAGGATTGCCCAACCTTCCTTCCGAGGAGTGGCTGGTGGGTTTGAAGATGTGTGATCTCTGGCCAGTTATTAAACCTCTCCAAACTTCAGTTTATTCATTCAGGTAATTCACACTTATGCTACTATCCTTCAGGGGTTATGATGGGTACAAGGAATTTGGAGTTCCTCAGGGCTTTTTAGTGTAGTGAGGATAGCAGACTATTGACAATATTATGTGTTTAAAAAAAAAAAAAAAAAGTCTTTTCTATTTCCCAGTATGTGCTCTCCCTCCATTTTGCCAGCACCATGTGGTTTTCACAGGGCAACTTAGAGATTGTTGCAACTGGAGTGCAAAGAGAGTCAATACTCAGCTTTCTACATCCCCAACAGGATTTCTAAGTCCATAGCAAGACAATAATTTTGAAATCCAAGCATTCTCAAGAGCAAAGAGGGTTTTCTGAATTCTGTAAGCTCCATTAAAATCTCGAGAGCCAGGCTTGGTGGACTTAATCATGGAATTTTACTATAACCATGGGTAGAGAGAGTGCAGGGTGTGATGTGGAGTTCAAACATGAGAAGAGGAGGAAGTAAAAGCACTCCCCACTAACCCTAGAGAAGAGAATGGGAGGAGAGAAAGAAGGGATAGGCTAGGTACTCTTTGGCCAGGGTCCCTGTTTTCCTTCACTCTTGGGTCTACACTTCACAATGTTGTTGTTGTTGTTATGTGCCGCCAGCCTTCTGGTTAGCAGTCAAGTGCCTTAGGCACTATGCTACCAGAGCTCCTACACTTCACAATAGGGATGAGTATTGTAGAAACACACAGGCAGGAGGGAAGCTGAGAACATTAGATCAAGTGACCTGCTTATCTGGGTTCAGGCTCCTGAGAGATACTTCACAGATGGGTTGGCACCTCAGCCGGCATGGTAAGCTGGCACTGATGGGGTGGGGTAGTCTCAGTCGACTCTGAGGGAATGCTCTGGTTCCCTCAGCCTGCATGAGGTGTGCAAGGACTGCCAGCTCCTGACTGCAAGACTCAAGTGTTGTGCATATGCCCTTGAATATTCCACTCAAAAAAACTCATTGCTGTCAAGTCGGATCCGACTCATAGTGACCACCCCCCTTGGGCTCCTGAGGTGGTCTCACTATGGAAGTAGATTGCCCAATCTTCCTTCCAAGGAGTGGCTGGTGGGTTTGAACTACCAACCTTCTGGTTAGCAGTCAAATGCCTTAGGCACTTCACCACCAGAGCTCCTGAATATTCCCAGGTACCACAAAATCCTAAACTGAAAGCCTCAGGTTCCCACCCCATCACACCGGCTCCGCCTTCAGATGCCTCATCTGCACAGTGGTACCAAATCTGATCAGCCAATAAGGAATCCAGGAGTAATCCAGAAGAACCATTCTTCTCCCTCATGTCCTTATCATCTCTTCCCCATATAATAATAAGTCTCCACTATAAATTTATTTTATTGTGGTAAAATATATACAGCAAAGCATTTGTCATCAACTGTTTCTATGTGTATGACTCAATGACATTAATTACATTCACCATGTTGTGAAATCATCATCACTATCTGTTTACAAATTTCTTCATCACCTGAACAGAACCTCAGTGCCCCTTAAGGAAGAATGCCCCCCGCTTTGCCCCTGGTAAACACTAATGAACTCTGGTCTCTATGTAGTTGCCTGTTCTGGATATATCATATAAGTGGGATCATACAATATTTTTCCTGTTTCCTGTAACTTATCTCAATCAGTGTAATGTTTTCAAGGCTCATCCATGCATGTATGAGAAATTTGTTTCTCTTTATGTCAAAATAATATTCCATTGTAAATATATGCCACAATGTTTTTTTTATCCACTCACCTATTGGTGGATGTGAATTATTTCCACCTTTTGGCTATTGTGAATAATGCTGTAATGAACATTGGTGTGCAAGTGTCTGTTTGAGCCCTTGCTTTCAAGTCTTTTGGGTATTTGCCTAGAAGTGGAATTACTGGGTCATATGAAAATTCTGTGTTTGACTTTTGTGACATGACCAAACTGTTTTCCACAGCTGCTGTACCATTTTACAAATCCACTAGCAATTGATAAACCAAAACCAAAAACCAAACTCACTGCTGTCTAATCGGATCAGACTCACCAGCCCTCCTTGGATTCCTGAGGAGATATCACTATGAAAGTAGATTGCCCCATCTTCCTTTTGAGGAGTGGCTGGCGGGTTTGAACCACCAGCCTGCTGGTTAGTAGTCAAATGCCTTAGGTACTACACCACCAGAGCTCCTCAAAACTCACTGAAGTCCAGTCACTCCTCATAGCAACCCCTCCTTGGGTTTCCTGAGACAGTATCTCTAAGGAAGTAGATTGCCTAGTCTTGCTTCCGAGGAGTGGCTGGTGGGATTTTTTTTAGCAATGGATAAGGGTTCAATTTCTCAAGTACCAGCACTTGTTTTTTGCTATTTTCTGATCATAGTCATCCTAATGAGGATAAGGTTATATCTCATTATAATTTTGATTTGCACACATAACAACAACAACAAATGACTAATGAGGGAACTCTGGTGACGTAGTGCCTAAGGCATTTGACTGCTAACCCGAAGGCTGGCAGTTCAAACCCACCAGCCACTCCTCAGAAGGAAGGTTGGGTAATCTACTTCCATAATGATACTGTCTCAGAAACCTAAGGAGGGGTCACTGTGGGTCGGATCTGACTGGACGGCAGTGGGGTGTTTGAATGACTAATGATGTTAAACATCATATCATGTACTTACTGCTATTTGTATATTTTATTTTGTGAAGTTCCTAAGTTCTCTATTTTTGACTGGTTTGTTTGCCTTTTTCTTGTTGAGTTGTAGGAGTTCCTTATATATTCTGGATATAACTCTTATCACATATACACTTCCCAAATACTTTCTTTCATGTTGTAGATTGTCTCTTCACATTGTTGATAAAGCTCTTTGATGTACAAAAGTTTTTAATTTTTAATCTTGATGGTCTAATTTATCTATTTTGTCTTTTGTTCCTTCTGCTTTTGTTGTCATGTCTAAGAATCCAAATGAAAACTAGATCCCAAAACACTACCCTTATCTTTAGTTTTAAGAGTTGTATGGTTTTAGTTCTTACTAATTTGTGGTTTTAGTTGTTGATCCATTTTTGACTAATTTTTTTATACACTGTGAGGCCCAGCTTCATTCTTTTGCATGTGAAGATTCAGTTGTTTCAACACCATTTCCTGAAAAGACTATCTTTCTTATTGAATGGACTTGGTGCTCTAGTCAAAAAGTTGTTGATGCAGCTGAAAAACAAACAAACAAACAAAACTCACTACCATCCGGTCATGTCCAACTTATAGCAACCCCCATTGGGTTTCCAAGGCTGCAAATCTTTTTGGAAGTAGGTCTCCCAGTCTTTCTTCTGCACAGAAGCTGGTGGGTTTGAACCACTGACCTTCTGGTTAACAGTCAAGTCCATTATCCACTATGTCACCAGAGCTCCTTCTGTTGATGTAGATGTATGGGTTTATTTCCAGATTCTTGATTCTATTCCATTGGTAAGCATATCTATCATTATTCAAGTACCAGATTGTTTTGATCACTGTCACTTTAAAGTATTTTTTGAAATTAAAGTAAAAAATGTAAGAACTCCTACATTTTTTGTCTTTTTCAAGATTGTTTTGGCTATTCAGGACCTCTTGTGATTCCATCTAAATTTGAGTGTTCATTTTTCCACTTTTGCAGGAAAAAGAAGAAAAAACTGCTATAATTGTGATTAGGATTGCACTGAATCTACAGATCACTTTGGGTAGTATTGATATCTTAATAATATTAAGTCTTCCAATCCATGAACATGGAATGTCTATTTGTTTATTTAGATTTTCTTTGGTTTTTTTAAAGAATATTTTATAGTTTTCAAAGTATAAATCTTTCACATTCCTGGTTAAATAGGTATTTTATGCTTCTAGATGCTATTGTAAGTGGAATCATTTTTCCTAATTTCTTTTTCAAATTGCTCATGGCTGGTGTATTGAAATTCAACTGATTTGTGTGTGTTGACATTGTAACCTGCAACTTTGCTGAATTCCTTTAATATCTCTATAACTTTAATGCTGTCAGTGATAGGATAATATCCATACGCCTACAAGGAAGACCCGTTAATATGACTGTTATTCAAATTTATGCCCCAACCACCAAAGCCAC
>NW_006921597.1:10723629-10730838 GCF_000298275.1 Orycteropus afer afer
GGCTGGTGCGGGATCGGGCAGTGTTTCGTTCTGCTGTGCATGGGGTCGCTATGAGTCGGAAACGACTCGACGGCACTTAACAACAACAACAACAACTTTCTTGTGGATTCTTTGAGATTTTATACATATATAGGATTGTGTTGCCTGAAAAAAGGATAATTTTACTTCTTCCTTTTCAATTTGAGTTCTTTCTATTTCTTTTTCTTCCCTGATTGCTCTGTACTTCCAGTACAATATTCAAAACCGTGGTGAGAGCAGTCATGTTCCTGATCTTAAGGGGAAAGGTGTCAGTCTTTTTCCATTGAGTATGATGTTAACTGTGGTCCACCCTCCCATCCCCAATAAATCTCCTTTATTGTATTGAGGAATTTCCTTTCTATTCCTAAATTGTTGAGTGGTTTTTTTGGGTTTTTTTTTTTTTTTTTTTTTTTTTTTGACATGAAAGGGTATTGGATTTTGTCAAATGCCTTTTTTGAGTAGATTGAGATGATCTTTTGGTTCTTTCCCTTTGCTCTGTTAATGTGAGTTACACTTTTCTTATTTATTTATTTTTTAATGTTGAGACACTTTTGCATTACTGGGATAAATCCAACTTGATCAGAGGTTATAATGTTTATAATGTTGTGCTGGATTTGGTTTGCTAATATTTTGTTGAGGATTTTTGCATCTGTACTCATGAGGGATGTTGGTCCATAGTGTTCTTTTCTTGTGGTGCCATTGTCTGGCTTTGGTATTAGGGTAATGCTGGCATCATAGAAAGAGTTAGATAATGTTCCCTCCTTTGCTATTTATTTATTTAGTTTTTTAAGAGTTTAAGAGGATTTGTGTCACTTCCTCTATAAATGTTTGGTAGAATTGCTCAGAGAAGCCATCTGATTATATATATATATATTTAAGTGGTAGGATTTTGATTATTGATTCAATTTAGGGAGTTTATTTGTTTCTAAGCATTTGTCCATTTCATCTAATTATCTAATTTGTTGGAATACAATTGTTCACAGTATTTCTGTTATGATTCCTTTTATTTCTGTAGATTCAAGAGATGTTTACCTGTGTTTTTGACTAAGGCATTTGCCAGTGTGGGTCATAACAAATTATTGATAACATTGCAAAGGATGGGAATTCCAGAAAACTTTATTGTGCTCATACAAAACCTATGCACACACTAAGAGGCAATTGTTCAAAATGAACAAGGGGATGCCGGGTTATTTAAAACCAGGAAAAATGTGCATCAGGGTGGTATATTTCATCATACTCATTCAATCTGTATGCTGCAAATAATTAGAGAAGTTGGACTGTATGAATAAAAATGTGACATCCAGATTGGACGAAGACTCATTAACAACTTGCAATATGCAGATGACACCATCTTGCTTACTGAAAGCAAAGACTTCCTAATGAAGATCAGAAACTATTTGGTATGGATTACACCTAAACATGAAGGAAACTATGGTGTTGGCAAAGAATATTGAATATACCATGGACTGCCAGAAGAAGAACAAATCTGTCTTGGAAGTGTAGCGGGAATGCTCCTTAGAAGCCAGGATGGTGACCCTTTGTCTCATGTACTTTGGGTGTGCTATGAGGAAGGATCTGTCTCTGGAAAAGGACATTATGTTTGGTAAAATAGAGGGTCAGCAAAGGAAAAAAAGGAAGACCCTCAATGAGATGGATGACACAGTGGCAATAATGATGGGCTCAGACACAGCAACAATTGTGAGAATGGCACAGAACTAGGCAGTGTTTCATTCTGTTGTACATCAGATAACTATGAGTTGGAACTGACTCGACAACACATAACAACAACAAAACATCAAGACTTTATTTCTCTTACTGGTTGTGTAGTATTCCATTGTATGTATATAGGTACACATTTTGTTTATCCATTCATCTGCTGATGGACATTTAGGTTGTTTCCACCTTTTAGCTATTGTGAATAGTGCTGCATACAATGAACATTGGTGTACAAGTTTCTGTTTTCAATTCTTTTGAATATAAATGTAGAAGTGGAATTGCTGAGTCATATTGCAGTTCTACTTTTAATTTTTTGGGGAACTGCCACACTGTTTTCCACAATGACTGTACTATCTTGCATTCCTACAGCAATTGGAAAATTTTCCAATTTTCCCAGATTATTGCCAACATTTGTTATTTTGTCTTTGATTTCTTTCTTTTTTTTAATCTTAGCCATCCTAGTAGGGATGAAATGATATCTCATTGTGGTTTTGATTTGCATCTTTCTAATGGCTAACAACATTGAGTATCTTTTTATGTGTTTGGTGGTCATTGAGTATCTTCTTTGGTGAAATGTTTATTCAAGTCTTTTGGTCATTTTATGATTGGCTTATTAATCTTTTTTTTTGCTAAGTTGTTGAAATTATATATATATATATATATATATATATATGTTATTATATTCTGGCTGGGTACATGGTTTCTCAAGATATCCTCCTAGTTGGTAGCTTGTCTTTTTACTTTTTTAGTAAATTCATTTGATGAACAAAAGTTTTTCATTTTTATGAGGTCCAACTCATTCATTTGGTCTTTTGCACTTGTGTTTTGATCTACTTTTTTAGTGGAGACACACCCTGTTATAGATTGCCCTCTGCATGCTGCCTTCACTACATCTCCTAAGCTTTGGTAGGTTGTGCTTCCGTTTGCATTTGACTTGATGTGTTTTCTGGTTTCCCCCTTGATTTCTTCCCTGATTCATTGTTTCTTTAATAATGTCTTGTTTAATCCCCACATTTTTGTGTATTTGCCAGTTTTCCTCCTGTTATTATTTTCTAGTTTCATTTCATTGTAGTTGGAGAAAGTATTTTGTATGATTTCACTATCTTTAAATTGATAGTGCCTAAGGCACTCTGGTAGCATAGTGGCTAAAGCACTTGACTGCTAACCAGAAGGCTGGCGGTTCAAACCCACCAGCCACTCCTCGGAAGGAAGGTTGGGCAATCCTACTTCCATAGTGATACTGCCTCGGAAACCCAAGGAGGGGTCGCTATGAGTCGGGGCCCACTCGATGGCACATAACAACAACAAAGGCATTTGACTGCTAGCCAGAAGGCTGGTGGTTCAAACCAGCCACTCCTCAGAAGGAAGATGGGGCAAACTAATTCCAGAGTGATACCACCTCGGAAATCCAAGGAGGGATCGCTATGAGTCAAAATCGACTTGACGGCAGTGAGTTTGTTTTTTTTGTTTTGTGATATAATATATGCTTTATTTTGGAAAATGATCCATGTGCACTGGAGAAGAAAGATTATTAGGTTGTTATGGGACCTGTTAGGTTTAGTTGGTTTATAGTATTGTTCAAATCCTCTGCTTCTTTGTTTATCTTCTTTCTAGATATCCTGTCCATTATTGAAGGTGGTATATTGAAGTTTTCAACTATTATTGTAGAACTGTCTATTTCTCCAGTCAATTCTGTCAGTGTTTTGCTTTATATATTTTGGGGCTCTGATGCCAGGTGCATATATATTTATAATTGTTATTTCTTCTTGATGAATTTACACTTCTACCATTATTTAGTGTTTTCTTGTCTCAGAAACAAATTTTGAGTTAAAGTATGTTTTGTCTATTATCTAAATAGCCACCTTAGCTCTCTTTTGGTTACTATTTGCATGGAAATTTTTCTTTTCCTTCTTTCTCTTTCAATTTATTTCCATCTTTGGGCCTAATAAGTGTTTTTTATGGGGCAATCTACTTCTGTAGTGATACTGCCTCGGAAACCCAAGGAGGGGTCACTATAAGTTGGGTCCAACTCAACAGTACATAACAACAACAACATAGATAGCATAAAGATAAATCATGTTTTTAAAAATTTATTTTGCCACTTTCTAGCTTTAGATTAGAGAGTTTAATCCATTTACATTTAAGGTAACTATCAATAAGGACTTACTTCTGTCATTTTGCTGTGTGTGTGTGTATTTGTGTGTGTGTGTGTATTTGTGTGTGTGTATGTGTATCTTGTACCTTTTTGGAATCTCTGGATAGTGATAATGGTTAATGTACTCAGCTGCTAACTGAAAGTTTGGAGGTTTCAGTCTACCCAGAGACACTCAGAAGAAAAGCCAGGTGATCAACTTCTGAACAATCAGGCATTGAAAACCCTATGGAGCACAGTTCTACTCTGACATATATGAGTTTCTGAGGCAGTAAATCTTCACAGGAGTAGATTGTCCCATCTTGCTTCTGTGGAGTAACTGGTGGGTTTGAACCACCAACCTTCTGGTTAGCACTCAAATGCCTTAGGCACTGCGCCACTAGAGCTCTTTCTTCAGTAACATGCAAAAATGCTTTTCCCATACTACTCCTCCCTCTGCATATGTCATTGTTGTCACCTTGATACAATTTTTATACAACTATGTCTTTATACATTATGTGTGCAATAACATATATTTATAATTATATTTTATGCATCTGTCTTTTGAAATGATCTATGACATAACTACTAAAGTCATATGCCAAAAAATACCATAAACCAGCCTTTATATTTGAGTTCTTTCTTTCCTACATACATCTTTGAGTTATTGTCTAGTGTCTTTCACTTCCTTCTGAAGAACTCTCATTAGCATTTCTTCCAGTGTTGGTTTAGTCATCATGAACTCTGTTTCTCTTAATCAGGGAAGATCATGATTTTAGCCTCATTCTTGAAAGACACTTTTGCCAGATATGGAATTATTGATTGACACTCTTTTCTTTCAGTATTTGAAACATACTATTCCACTGCCTCTTGGCCTCCATTGTTACTGAGGAGAAACTGGTGCTTAATTTTATTGAGGAGATTTTGTCTAATGATTTACTTCATTATCGCTGCTTTCAGGATTTGCTATCTTTGGTTTTTGAGAGTTTGATTATAATACGTCTGGTGTGCATCTCTTTGGGTTTATCCTACTTGGAGATCATTGAGCTTCTTGGATTTATAGATTCATGTCCATTGTCAAATTTGGAAAATTTCCTGCCATTATTTCTCTAAATATTATTTTTATTCTTTTCTCTCTTCTTTTTCTGGGATTCCCATGCTGTGTATTCTACTTCACTTAATGTTGTTGTTGTTGTTATGTGCCATCGAGTCAGACCCAACTCATAGCGACCCCTCTTTGGGTTTCCGAGGCAGTATCACTACGGAAGTAGATTGCCCCATCTTCCTTCTGGGGAGTGGCTGGTGGGTTTGAACTGCCAGCCTTCTGGTTGGTCTCCCATAATTCCTTTAGGCTTTGCTCAGCTTTCATGTTCTTTTTTTTTTCTAGTCAACTTCAATAATTTCAATTGCCTTATTCTTTATTTTATGAATTCTTTCTTCTGACAGCTCAAATCTCCTTTTGAACTCTTCCATTGAATTTTTCATTTTAGTTATTATATTTTTCAATTCCAGTAATTTTGTTTGCTTCCTTTTGTAGTGTATGTCTTTTTATTGATATTCTCATTTTTATCCATGTATTATTTTCCCGTTTTCTTAGTTCTTTGTACTTTTCCTTTGTTGTTGTTTTTGTTGTGTGCCGTCGAGTCAGACCCAACTCATAGCGACTCCTCCTTGGGTTTCCGAGGCAGTATCACTACGGAATTAGATTGCCCCATCTTCCTTCTGAGGAGTGGCTGGTGGGTTTGAACCACCAGCCTTCTGGTTAGCAGTCAAGTGCCCTAGGCACTATGCTTTGAATATGTTAAATACTGTTGATTTAAAGTCTTTTCTAATCTGTCACCTAGAAGACCTAGTAGTACAGTGGTTAAGCACTCAACTGCTAACTGAAAGGTCAGTGGTCTGAGTTCACTAGCCACTCCGCAGGAGAAAAATTTGTCAATCTACTTCCACAAAGATTGCATACTTGGAAACTCTATGGAGCAGTTCTACTCTGTTCTAAATAGTCACCCAGAGTCAGGATCAACTTGATGACACACAACAACAACAATCTGCCATTCTGAAGGCTTCCACAGAGAAAGTTTCTGTCCCTTCACCTTGTTCTTTTGAATGGTCCATCAAGCCCTGTTTCTTTGTATGACTTGTGATTTTTTTATTGAAACTGGGACAGTAGAATTTTACAATGCCTTAACAATGAGCATGCATGTATCTTTGTCAATTCCCCCATATGCACTGTGCTTTTGAAAGTGCTAATTCCTGCAAGAAAGTTTCAAGCCTCCACAGTCTTCAGTCTTCCTCACCCCTCTCTCCCTTGACCTGTGTGAGCTTTGATTCAGTCCAGACTGAAGATTCAGTCCTTCAAGTTGCTCCCACACAGATGAAAACAGATATACTTAATAGTCTGCCAGCAAAGTCTGCCCTACTCCAGAGCCAGATCTTGGAGACCCTCATTGAAAGTGTGAGCTGTGGTCCACCTGTGCTGTAGACGTGAGAGGAGAAGGAACAGGAGTGATAAAATAAGAAGTATCATACCACTTGAAAGTTACTTTTTTCTTGTTTCAGTTTGCATTTTGTTACTTCAATCTTCTGCCTACTGGGTAGAATTCTTACAGAGTTGACATTACAGATTCCCAGTTGCTTTTCTTGGTGCTCATATGGGAGAGTTAGTATCTTAGACCTACTGATGCTACCATCTTCCTAGAAGTCCTCTTAAGTTTATTTTAAATGTATCTCCTCTCCATAGTTAACTCTCAGTACCCAACTCATGCTGTCATAATCATTGTTCAACTGGACTAGGTCTATAGACTCCAAGAGGTCTCCCTGCATTCAATCTTACCTTCAATAATCCAGGCCCTCCAGATGAACTTCTGCCACTTCATGTTTATTTATTCTGACCTGGCTACAAGCTCCTGCACACATCATGCTGCTTCATACTTTCACACCTTAGTTCAAACTGTTCCTTCTGTCTCAAATGATCCCTTTCCCAGAATTCTTCCCCTCCTTCAAAACATAGCTCTGGTGATACCTCATTTTAAAATACTTATTAAGCATATACTTTGTCATATACACAGAGCATAGAGGAGCACCTAGAAAGGGCACCCAGTCTTGACTTAGGGATGAGGAAAAGCATCCCACCAGAATTGTCACCCAAGATTTTAAGAAATGAGTCTGAAAGGAAGAGAAATGAGACAGATGAATAAGATGGTGGGTAGGATAATACTTTTTGAGGCAGTGGAAACAGTATATAAGGCCTAGAAATAAAAACAAGTTTGTTTAATTAACTGAAAAATATTTGCCAAGTCTATAGTTAGAGCCCCTCTCCCCCTCAAGAAAAATAAAATTATATA
>NW_006921597.1:10730984-10833512 GCF_000298275.1 Orycteropus afer afer
CAGATGACAAAGGGCACAAGAAAAAAAACAATCCTCACTGCCATCAAGTCGATTCTGACTCATAGCTATCCCCTTTAGGTTTCTGAGGTGGTAAATCTTTATGGAAATAGATTGCCCAGTCTTCCTTCCATGGAGTAGCTGGTGGATTTGAACCTCATATGGTACTTTAAATAAAATGGAATATATGCTAAATGCAATGTGGCAAAATTAAGAGTTCCTGAAGCTCCAAGTTGGTCAAATTCTCCATCCTCTGAGCTTTTAAGTCTTTCCAGGCATATTTCTTATCTGTTTATGAATTTGTTTTCCTATTGAACATTGATTTCGTATATGGCAGGAAATATTTTTTTCTTGAGCTTTGTATTTGTTTCTTTGTACCTAACACAGACCCTGCCTTAGAATAAGATTTTAGTGAATGCATTGACCTGAGCCACTGATGTGACAGAACCCTACTCTTGGTAGTCCACCTATCCCAGACTCCCCTATATGAGTATCATAAATTAAAGTGTGAGGTATTTCCAGAACTGTAGAATTGCAATTTTCAACATGGCATCAGGTGACAGGAAGAGCAACAGATATGCTATAGGTAGAATTTTATCAACAGAGAGAGTTCTACTCTGGAAGCATCTCCAGGGTGGTCCCAACACGAATGCCATGATTCTAGCTGTGGTCTAGAGTTGGTAGGGGCTGCAAAGTGAGGATCTAGATGAAAACTTGAAGAGCAGCAGTGCTACAGAGACATACTTACCTGGGATGTGCACTCATGAGGGGCACTGAGTGTTGCCTCAGATGGAGAAAAGAAGTAAGATCTCTTTAAAAGAAGCACTAAAGATATTCTGACCTAGGCTGTAGGCATGGAGGCATAGTGTCCATGGAGACTTTGGGAGGACAGAGTTAGACCTGTATGAAAAGATGGAAGCTCACAGCTGTTTGGGTCAGGAGAAAAGAGGACAGAATCCAATCCCCAAGAGGCTGGCTTGACTCTCCATTGCTTATTTCTGTGTCTGTCTTACATTCTTATCCAAATCAAGCTCATGACTTTTTTTTTTTTAATGGGCCTGGTATATAGTGTACTTGGATAAATATTTATTAAATGGATGAAGCAATTATCAAAATCAAGTATCATGTGACTACAAACTGTTTTTCTTCATTTGTTAAATCTCCAGCATCTAGAATAGGAGTGACATACAGCAGGTGCTTGATTAATATTTATTGACTCAATAAATATTTATGTACATTATTATTAAGACTGAAAGTGAATAGATCTTTCCCCCAAGGTCACACAGCCTCTGAGGATAGATAGGCTAGATGGGCTAAATCTTCCCAGTTCCAACCTGTTGGCTTTCCAAGACTGTGGTGCCCCTGCTGGTGAAGAGCTGAACTGTCTTCAGCCCAAGTAGATTACCTGACCTGTTCCATTGATGGGATCTGTAGGGCTGTGGTCCAGCGGAATTAAGACCAAGGGCTTTAGATAGAGACATTTGGAGGTCAAAAGTGAAATGGAAACAGAGTCCTTGCCTAGCACCTATCCTGATGTAAAACAAGAACCTAGGTAGCATTTTGCTCATAATGTGCACTCAAAAATGTTGATGGCTAAGTAAGAATGAGAAGTCAGGACTAAGGATGTGGGCTAGAATCATGCAATTAAGAGGGGACAATGAGAGTGAAAGAGTCTGTAACACCTCAGGACTGAGCCTTTGGAGGCACATGTGTTCAAAGGGCAGAGAGGTAGATGGCAAGAACAGTCACAGAAGCCTTGATTGGAAAATGTTAGGTAGAGGAGGACATCAGCAGAGTCCAAGATGACAGAGAACTCAGTTAAGGAGTTAGAGGATTGGCAAAGTCTGTTTGTTGATCGTGGCTAAAAGAAAGAGTAAGTATAGTATTTAAAAGCAAAAACTTCAGTCTCACAGATTGGATTCAAATCTCTACTCTGTCATTTGATCTGCTGCAACCCAGGTGAGTGGCTTAACTCTTGTTGTTGTTATGTGCCACAGAGTCAGACCCAACTCATAGTGACCCCTCCTTGGGTTTCTGAGGTGGTATCACTACGGAAATAGATTGCCCAACCTTCCTTCCGAGGAGTAGCTCGTGGGTTTGAACCACCAGCTTTCTGGTTAGGCTTAACTCTTAGGGCTTCAATTTTCTTATACAAAAATGGAGAGCATATGGATGCTTTTGCTGTTGGGTGTTGCCAAGTCAATTCAACTCATAGCAACCCTATATGGCAGAGTAGAACTGCCTTGTTGGGTTTTCCAGGCTGTAATCTTTGCAGGAGCAGATCACCAGGTCTTTTCTCCTGTGGAACCATTGGGTGTGTTTGAACTGCTAACCTTTCAGTTAGCAGCTGAGGCTTAACCATTGCACCACCATGGCTCCTGAGCCTATGGATTATTGCTGTTGAAATGGTTTCAACTCATAGAAACTCTATGTGCATACAACTCAATGAAATATTGCCCAGTCCTTAATCATCTTCCCAGTGGTTGCTATGCTTGAGTCCATTGTTGTAGCCACGATGTCAACCTATCTCATTGAGGGTCTTTCTCTTTGTTGATCCCCTCTGCTTTACCAAGGATGATGTCCTTCTCCTGATCCCCTGATAACATATCCAAAGGAAGTGAAACGAAGTCTCTCCATCCTCAGTTCCAAGGAGTATTCTGGTTGTACTTCTTCCAAGACAGATATTTTTCATTCTTTCATTTTTCACCGACATCATAATTCAAAGGCATCAATTTTTCTTTGGTCTTTTTTTATTCATTATCCAGCTTTCTCATGTATATGAGACAATTGAAAATACCATGGCCTAGATCAGGCACACTTTAGTCCTCAAAGTGACTAAGCAGTATCCCCCTGTTCTGTTTGAACAACTGCTCTTGTTCTGTGTACTGGTTCCACATGAGCACAATTAAGTGTTCTGGAATTCCCATTCTTCTTCTCATTTAATTATAGGGCATGATGGTACTAAGAGACACCCTAAGGGATCTCCTGTATTCTAGACTTGCTCTTCTTTACCTCCATTATGTAATATCAACCCAATTTCCACATGATGATCAGGATGAATCACACCTGACAACACAGTAACTCCCTTCTTTATCTGTTGATCCAGAGGCATAAGAAGACCAGAGAGGCTGAGTGGCATTCTTAACTTCCAGGTTAATGGAATCATTGCTGTGTTTTCTGATGGGAGTTTTCTTCCATTGAGAACCAAGACCTTTAGTCTTCCCTTTCCATGATGGAACACTACAATGCAATCAACATGCCACCAGGTTGCTGATGAATTGCTCCTAGGAATGGTTCCATATTGGGGACTCAGTATTGGTCTCCAATGCTGGCAAATTGGGCACTCAGCAATGGTGTAGCCAAGTCAGCCTTGGTGAATGAAAGACTATATTGTTGATCTATGCATAACCTCCATCCCTGCCACCATGGTGATTTTGTTCATGAGCTCATTGAGCAATGACAAGAGTAGTTGGGGAGAGAGGATGGCTGGTTTCCACACAACATGTCGTCCTATCCATTTGATTGTAAAATCTTCTTCTGTCAAGTCACCCTTTGGTGAGTATTCACATGACATACAAATATCTTCACTTCTTTGGCCCATTCAGAGAGATCTATTTACATGCTTCTTCATCATACCTCCTTGTCACAATTCTCCAATATGTTCCTTTCAAGTCCTTCACCATCCAGCCAAATCATCGGCCAAAGTCCGTGAATCAGTACACAATAGCACATTTGGCCATTCCTTCTTCCAAGCAAAACGAACAACCAGGTACATTGCTCAGAGTTCTGGATGGATTTCCCTTCACTACTGTCCTACAGAGAGGTCCCAGAAAGGAATGTTGCTACTGTCCACTTTTGATTGGTGCCTGCATATCGTGCAGAACCACATTTAAACCAGGCATGAGTTTTCTCTTTCTCAATCTGATCACAATGAACTCCCCTTGAGGCCACAGATGCATACTGGAAAAAGGAAAGTAATGTGACAGAAGTGGGGGCCGTGGACATTTGGGCCACTTCCTCATGCAAGTGATTTGTGCCTTCAGGTCCTGCTTGAGCCTGATCTCATATATACTACTTCCATTTAAGGATGGGGTGCTGCTGTGCATGTCTGACTTTATGTCTTTTTGGGTCAGACAAGACTAAGTTCATTATGGGCAGCTCAGGTTGTATGGTGACTTGGTGGCCCAGAGTTAGGCATTCAGTCTCCACTAAGGCCCAGTAACAAGCCAAAAGTTGTTTCTCAAATGAGAAATAGTTATCTGCAGAGGATGGCAGGACTTTGCTTCAGAATCTTAAGGGATTGCATTGTGATTCACCAATAGAGGCTTGCCAGACTCCAAAGATCATTTCTATCTGCTACTGACATTTCAAGCACTGTTGGATCAGATTTATTCGTTCTTCTGGAAGTCCATGATATTTTCAGTATTCTTCACCAACACCACAATTCAAAGCCATCAGCTCTTCTTCAGCCTTCCTTATTCATCATCCAGCTTTCACATGCATATGAAGCTATTGAAAATACCATGGTTTGGGTTAGGCACACCTTAGTCTTTAAAGTGACATCTTTGCTTCTTAACACTTTCAAGAGGTCTTTTGCAGCAGATTTGCTTGATGCAATGGATTCTTTTATTTCTTGACTGCTGCTTTCGTGGGTATTGATTGTGGATCCAAGCAAAATGAAATCCTCAACAGCTTCAATCTTTTCTCCATTTATCATGATGTTGCTTATTGGTCCAGTTGTGAGGATTTCTGTTTTCTTCATGTTGAGATATAATCCATATTGAAGGCCGTAGTCTATGATCATCAATAATTAGTGCTTCAAGTCTTCTTCACTTTCACCAAGGAAGGTTGGGTCATCTGCATATCACAAGTTGTTAATGAGTCTTCCTCTAAACTGTTACCCCATTCTTCTGCATATAATACAACTTCTTGGATTATTTGCTCAGCATACAGATTGACTAAATATGGTGAAAGGATACAGCCCTGATGTACACCCTTCCTGATTTTAAACCATGCAGCATCCCTTTGTTCTGTTTGAACAATAGCTTCTTGGTCTATAAACAGGTTCCTCATAAGAATAATTAAGTGTTCTGGAATTCTCCTTTTTCACAATGTTATCCATAATTTGCTATGATTCACACAGTTGGATGCTTTTGCACAGTCAATAAAACAAAAGTGATGTCTTTCTGGTATTCTTTGTTTTCAGCCAAGATTCATCTGACATAAGCAGTGGTACCCCTCGTTCCACATCCTCTTCTGAATCCAGCTTGCTTTTCTGGCAGTTCTCTGTCACTATATTGCTGTAACTGTTTTTTAATTATCTTCAGCAAAATTTTACTTCCATATGATATTAATGAGTTTGTTCAATAATTTCCACAGTCTGTTATTTTGAAATGGGCACAAATAACGATCTCTTCCAGTCAGTTGGCCAGGTGGCTGTCTTGAGAGATTCTTGGCATAAACAAGTAAGCGCCTCCAGAGCTGCATCCATTTGTTGAAACATCTCAGTGGGTGTTCTGTCAATTCCTGGAGTCTTGTTTTATGCCAATTCCTTTAGTACAGCTTGGACTTCTTCCTTCAGTACCATTGGTTCTTGATCATATGCCACCTCCTGAAATAGTTTTACATCGACCAATTCTTTTTGATACATTGACTCTGTGTATTCCTTCAATCTTTTGATACTTTTGATACTTCAATATTTTGCCCATACCAAAAAACCAAACACTGCCACTGAGTTGATTCCAACTCATAACGACCTCCTTTGGGTTTCTGAGGCAGTAAATCTTTATGGAAGTAGATTGCCCAGTTTTCCTTCTGTAGAGTAGGTAGTGGGTTTGAACTACCAACCTTCTGATTAGTAGTCAAATGCCTTAGGCATATGTCATCAGAGCATAGAATCCTTCAATATTGCAACTTGAAGCTTGAATTTTTCTTCAGTTCTTTCAGTTTGAGGAACACCAATCATGTTCTTCCCTTTTGGTTTTCTAACTCCAGGTCTTTGCACATATCATTATAATACTTTACTTTGTCTTCTTGAGCTGCCCTTTGAAATCTTCCATTCAGTTCTTTTATTTTTAATTCATTTTTTCCATTCAAGAGCAAGTTTCAGAGTCTCTTCTGACATCTATTTTTGTCTTTTCTTCCTTTCCGGTCTTTTTAATTATGATTTGCTTTCTTCTTGTATCATGTTCTTGATATACCCCACAACTTGTCTGATCTTTGGTCGTTTATGTTCAATGTGTCAAACTATTTTTTGTATAGGATATAATCAAGATCATATTTTGGGTCTCATGGACTTATTTTTTTTTATCTTCAACTTGAACTTGCATATGAACAATTTATGGTCTGTCCACAGTCAGCTCCTGTTTTCACTGATGATATTGAGCTTCTCCATTGTCTCTTACCACAGATATTGTCGATCTGATTTCTGTGTATTCCATCTGGTGAAATCCACATGTATAGTCACTATTTATGTTGTTGAAACAAGGTATTTGCAATAAATAAGTTGTTGGTCTTTCAAAATTCTGTCATGCTGTCTCTGGCATCATATCTATCACCAAAGGCATACTTTTCAACTATTAATGATTCTTCTTTGTTTCTAACTTTCACATTCCAATTGTCAATAATTATCAATATATCTTGATTGCATATTTGGTCAGTTTCAGACTGCAGAAATTGGCAAAAATCTTCAATTTCTTCATCTTTGTCTCTAGTAGTTGGTGTGTAAATTTGAATAATAGTAGCATTAAATAGTATTCCTCATAGGTGTGTGGATATTATCCTATCACTAACAGCATTTTACTTCAGGATGCATCTTGAGATGTTCTTTTTGATGATGAATGCAACGGCATTCCTCTTCAACTGGTCATTCTTGGGATAGTAATCATATGATTGTCTAATTTAAAATGGCCCCGACAAGTCCATTTCAGCTCACTAATGCCTAGGATATCAATCTTTATCTTTTGTATTTCATTTCTGACAACTTCCAAATTTCCAGACTCATACTTTGTACATTCCATGTTCTGATTATTAATGAACATTTGCAGCTGTTTTTTTCCACTTTGAGTCACATCCCATCAGCAAATGAAGGTCTTGAAAGCATTACTCCACCCATATCATTAAGTTTGATTCTACTTTGGGAAGGCAGCTCTTCCCCAGTTGTATTCTGAGTACCTTCCAACCTGAGGGTTTCATCTTCAGATACTGATTCTGACAATGCTTCATGGCTATTCATAAAGTTTTCCAGTAATATATCAGACAGTGTTTCACTACTATTCAGAAGGTTTTCAGTGGCCAAGTTTTTCAGAAGTGGATGGCCCCATCTTCTTCCCAGTCTACCTTCATCTGGAAGCTCCTCTGAAGTCTGTCCACCATGGGTGACCCTGCTGGTATTTGAAATACCAATGGCATAGCCTCTAGCCTCACAGCAACATGCAAGCTACCACAGTACTACAAACTGATAAATGAGTAGTGGCTATTGTAATTGTATCTTAATTCAGTTAGGGCAATCCCCACTGTCAAATCTGAATTACATAAAATAGCAATCAGAGCAGTCTTCAAGGATGCTAGAGTTCCCTTCACAAATCCTTTCCTCACTGTTAGGGTGAAAGGTGTGTCCTCCAGGCACTCCAAGGGTGGGTCTGTGATCCAACCTGATAAATCTACTCTAATATGCCAATTTTCCTAAGTTCCTTCTACCTTCTACAGTATACCAAGGCAGTTCTGGCATTTCAACATGATTTAGCATAGGTCACCACTTAATCCATGCTTTAGTGAATCAACCAAAGAAGCTATTAAATCATTTTCTAACTTCTCAAGTTGAAATATTGAATGAAGGATCTGTGCTTAGTGAGCCCATATCAATACAAACTGCTGCAACTTTATGTTCCTTTCAGCATTATCCTCCACCCTTGATGGCCATTCTCACACATATTCCCCAAGTTTCTTTGTGTATATATTAGAAAAGTCAAGAAGTTCTTTTGAAATATAGTATACTTCTTCCTGGTTCACACTTTGTACTTCATCTCTTGGAGCTACCTGGGACTTAACCTAGTTAGAGATCTAGAAGCAAAAATGGATGGGGGAAGTGAGTACTGCTGACATTCAGCAATGTCTTATGAGGCATCTGCCTCAGACAATGTCCCAGGTAACATCTCAGACAAAAACTCTTCAGACACAGCTGGGTTAATCTCATCAAACTGGGGGGAAGAGATAATGGTTTCCAGGAGAAGGTGGCTCAGCAGACTAAGATGGAGTAATCTTTTCAGATGGGAGGGGTGGGGATGTTGGCAGCAATGATTCCACAGAATATAGGGGCCCAATGTCCCCATCTTCCTGATTGTCCACCAATATGTCCTCATCCCAAGTTTCAAGATTCAGTTTCTTCCCAATCAATGCCTCATTTTGATTTCTGAACTACTCGAGGTTGGGAATTCAATTGCCATTGTAATTCGGGTACTCTCACAGTAGACTCTGGGTCTGGTTTTCAACAATATCAGCTCTGTTACTATAAGAAATAAAACTTTCTTTCAGGACATGAGTGACAACTTTCTGCTCTTTTATGCAGCACTTAAGCTGTGGTTCTGAAGCCCTGAGTTCATCTCTCTTTCACCACTGTGTCTGGTAGAAGTAGGACTGACCAACCAGCTTCCTTATACTTGTCATTTTGACAAAAATGTAGAAAAGTATCCAATGTGCAATAATCTATAACCTTGTTTCTCACAAATATTTGGTCTATTGGTGGGAATATTTTGTTTATTTTTATTGCTGCCTTACATCATGGATTAACAGTGCTCTCTTTATACTGGAGGCAGAGTCATCAGTGCCTGTAAGATTAACCAGATTTCAGAACCAATTTAGAAAACTCATCCTTACCATTTTCATTCTCTGGTGGCACTGTGGTTAAGGCACATTGGGCTGCTAACCAAAAAGTCAGTGGTTTGAACCCACCAGGTGCTCTGCAGAAGAATGATGAAGCAGTCCGCTTCTGTAAAGATTTACAGTTTTGAAAACTCTATGAGGGTCATTATGAGTTGGTTGACTTGATGGCAGTGGGTGGTGGTGGGTATGTATATGGGGGGAGAGAGAGAGAGAAAGTTATTGCAAGTAAATGGCTTATGTGGTTGTAGAGGCTGGCAAGTCCCAGATCCACAGATCAAGCATCAGGCTAGAGTTTTCTCCTAACTTACATGGTTGTGGGTATCGATGAACTCACAACTGGCAGGTCAGACAACAGGCTGTTTGCTCATGGGGCTGTGCAAGCTGGTGAATTCTAAAATTGGCAGCTCAGATTGCAAGCTATTGGCTCAGAGGTCTGCAGAGGCTGGTGAATCCCAGAATTGGCAGGTTAGACAACAGGATGCTAGCTCCAAGAATTGGAGGTCAGATAATGAGGAGGCAGATAAAAGATCCAGAGCCAGGGGGAGCCACACCAGAAGATCCATATATATGTATTGGATGCAGGTCACAGCCTCAATGAAACTCCCCTTATATCGGAGTGAAAGTGTGACTTGAGTAAGAGCATGACCTTACACCTTTTAAGGTTATGACTCCAGATACATTCCACATTAATCTTGCCTCATTAAAATGTAGAGGTTAAGATTTATAACAAATAAAATGGAGGATAGCTACATCAGATCACAAAGTGGAGGACAACCACATAATACTGGGAATCATGGCCTAGACAGGTTGACAAATAAGATTAGTCATCACGCAAGCAAATGGCAAGGAACCTGTAGAGATGGAGAAAATAGATATCAGAGAGAGGCAGTGAAAGCCAGGGGCAGGTCCCAGGAGTCAGCAGGGAGGGCTCCACAGGTAAAAAGGGTGGCCCTGACTCCCAGCCCTAGTGTCCTCTGCACCCTGGCCTGCCTTTGCTCCTTTACCAGTCTTCCCCTGGAAGACAGAGTTGAGAGGTCTTTTTCTTTTTCAGCCTCAGACTGTGAAGTAGAAAGAAGATTTGCCTAAAAATCAGGAGGCTGGAGTTCGGGTCCTGACACTGGCCATTTGTAATTGGCAGAGCCATTGTCCTTCCTGAGCACTTGTTTCCTCATCCATAAATGACGTGGCTGGGTTGATCATCTCCGTGACTCTGCAGACATGTCGTCTCAGTAAACATTCTGAAATACTCCCTGAAGTTTTCCTTCACTCTGATTAGAAGAAAGGAAGAAAAAATATCTTTGAGAGGAAGCTATCACTTCCTCCAGCAACTGGATATTTCTGTGTTTCACACATAGAGCAAGCAGATCTAATGATTCTGTCCTTGCTGGCAGATCACTGCTGAGCCTCCTGGTGTTTTAAATAGCATGTGCACTTTGTCCTGGCCTTCTGGAACGAAGCAAGAGGCAGGAGCTTTGTGCTAGGCTGAGTGTTGCTGTTGATGAGGCACTCAATGGCTTCAGGCTTCTGAATCCTCAGAAATAACAACAATTACTGTACGCACCACAATCCAAGCTCCAAGTCAGCAAATATATCAGCTGCTGGTTATTTTGATACTCTGGATAAAAGCTCTTTCGAGAAAATCTAGTACAGAAAAACATTCTTATCGTCTGCTTGTCTTCACCATTCCTTCTGCCTGCTGCCTTCTCAGCTGTTTTTTATCCCCACAACTGTAACTGGACATTTCCCATTGGGATCTTCATGAAAGTGAAGAGGCAAGAAAAGAGACACCTGGTTATGGTCTCTGTGCCAAGGTCAGCCTCCTCTGGAACCTGCTAGAAACCAATCTGGTATGGATGGGTTGACTGACAGCCACAAATGGCTCTGATCATTGTTGGATTTAACATTTACTGTGTGCCTACTGTGTGCCAGGCCCTATGCGAGGACCTGGCAAGAATGTGATAAATGTGGCCAAGGTCTGATAATCAAGCCCCACCAGAACACAAGCTTCACGAAAGCAGGTACCACATCCATCTCACAGTGTCTGGCACATAGTAGGCCCTCAATAAATAAGCTTTGAGAATTTTCCTTGCTTGTTGTTTACATGTTCTTGTTTACTCAAGATCCTGAAAGTTCAGGGTTAGGAAGATAGCTAGTTAGGGATGGGAAGTAGTAGCTCTTATTAAACCAATATATGCCATAAGAATATGATCAACATTTGAGGGGTGGGGCTGTGAGGCATATATTCTGCTTACATCACTTTAAAATTTCCCTCTTACACACTGCATGAAACAGGGCTACAAGTGCCTCAAATCATTTTGCCCTTCTGGGTGACGCCATGAGGATACATATAAAACCTCTGTATTTAACAACCAAATTCTGTCATTCTAAAACTTCAACTTCATCCCTAAATTCTCGAGCTGCTATTATGTAAGGCTTAAGGCTGGTGCTTTCAAACAAGTTTATACATGACATGATTGATGAATGACTATGTTTTATTGTCTAGAAATTCCTTTGTTTAATTGACGATGATAAATTTCCTAATGGATCACCCTGACTGTGATGATGCTTTTGCAGAAAGGGCCATTTGTGGTGGTCCCTGGCCTTTTGCCCTTACCTCCAAAGTGTGTTGATCCACCAGCCTGAATCTGAACAAAGCAGCAGTGGGCAGCCTTAGCTGGGAAATAATGTGAACACACCAAAACTAAAGCTGACTTGTAGGTCTGAGGCTTTCTTCCTACTTCATCCTTCTCAAAGCACTCATTAGTCAGGTGAACTTTAAGGACAGAGGTGAAAACAGAAACGTCTAGGTTTCGGATCTATTTGTATCAAGGAGTTGGAAGTGGTTGGGCTGGGCCCCACTTCACTCAAGTGACCTCCACTGGGAGTAAAGGACCATCCTTGGATTTATAACAGGACTTATGTCTGGCTAAATCCAGCACTTTGGGGGGCAAACTTTGGCTGAATTGTATTGGCCTGGTTTTACCAGCAATAGAGGGAGACTCAGTTTCTGCCTCTCTTCTTCCATCCATTCCCCCTTAGCATGCATTTGCTGAAGGAAGAAGTGAAGACATTTGACGAGATCAACATTCAAAGATCTATGAATCCTCTAAGTATGATTTAAACATTATGACTATTAATGATGCAGATTTGGTGGAAACCTGACTTTAGCACAATTTCTGTGTTACCAGTTGTGGCCTGAGTGTGGGGAACAGCCAGGACAGGTGTCAACCAGGCAAGCTCCTCTGTCAGGCTCTGAATCCATAAACCCAAGAAACCTTGGAAAGCAATCAGGAAGATATCACATCACTAAATGTTCTGAATGGTGGGATAAAGGAGGATTTGGGTAGGATATGGGGTTGGGGCAGAAGGCTTGCAGACTAAGCCAGTTTTGGATCACAAACTCATTGCAAAACTGATGAAAGGTATGGACCTTTTACCTAGAAAAATGCACACACCACACACAGGCATAAGCAGAGACAATCCCCCTTTCCCTTGAAGCATGGGAAATTTAGGGTTGTAAATTAAGTCCATTCTTTGCAATGTGATCTATAATTTGTTTTGATCCACACAGTCAAATGACTTTGCATAGTCAAGAAAACACAGACAAACATTTTTCTGGTATTCTCTGCCTTCAACCGAGACCCATCTGACATCAGCAATGTTATCCCACATTTAATGTCGCCTTATGAATCTGGCTTGAATTTGTGGTAGTTCTCTGTTGACATACTGTAACAACAGTTTTTGAATTATCTTCAGCAAAACCTTTCTTGTATGTGATATTAATGATACTTCTTGCTAATTTCCCCATTCTGTTGGATCACCTTTCTTTGGAATGGGCATGCATATGGATCTCTTCCAGTTGGTTGGCCAGGTAGCTGTCTTCCAAATTTCTTGGCAAAGACAAGGGAGCACTTCCAGCATAACATCCATTTGTGCAAAGATCTCAATTGGTATTCTGTCAATTCCCTGAAGCTGTGTTTTTCACCATTGCTGTTTGGACTTCTTCCTTCAGTACCATTGATTCTCAATCATTTGCTTCCTCCTGAAATGACTGAACATCAATCAGTTCTTTTTGTTAGAGTAATTCTGTGTTATCCTTTCATCTTCTTTTGATGCTTTCTTTCTGTGTCATTCAATATTTGGCCCACAGAATCCTTCAATATTGCAACTCTAAGCTTGAAATTTTTCTTGAGTTCTTTCAACTTGAGAAATGCCAAGTGTACTCCTCTCTTTTGGTTTTCTAACTGCAGGTGTGATGCCATAAGAAACGATGGATCATATTGCAAAGAATGGGAATTCCAGAACACTTCATTGTGCTCATGCAGATCTTGTACGTACACTAAGGGCTGACATTCAAAAAGAACAGGGGGGTACTGAATGGTTTAAAATCAGGAAAAGTGCACATCAATGATATATCCTTTTACCATGCTTCTTCAATCTGTATGCTGAGCAAATAATCTGAGAAGCTGGACTATATGAAAAAGAATGTAGCATCAAGGTGCAGGAAGACACATTAACAACCTGCAACATGCAGGTGACACAGCTTTGCTTGCTGAAAGGACTTGAAGCACTTACTGATGAAAATCAAAGACTACAGCCTTCAGTGTGGATCACATGTTAACATAAAGGAAACAAAAATCCTCACAACTGGGCCAATCAGCAATATTATGATAAAAAAAGAAAATATCAAATTTGTCAAGGATTCACTGTTACTTGGATCCACAATAAATGCCCATGGAAGCAGCAGTTAAGAAATCAAATGACATATTGCTTTGGGAAAATCTGCTGCAAAACACCTCTTTGAAGTGTTAAAAAGCAAAGATATCACTTTGAGGACTAAGGTACACTTGATCCAAGCCATGGTCTTTTCAATCACCTCTTATGCATGTGAAAGCTGGATAATGGATAAAGAAGACCAAAGAAGAAATGATGCCTTTGAATTATGGTGTTGGCAAGGAATATTGAATATACCATTGATTACCAGAAGAAGAATGAACAAATCTGTCTTGGAAGAAGTACAACTAGAATGCGTCTTAGAAGCGAGGATGGCCAGACTTTGCCTCTTGTACTTTGGACATGCTATCAGGAGGGACCAATCCCGGAGAAAGAACACCAAGCTCAGTAAAGCAGACTGTGAGTGAAAAAGAGGAAGATTCTGAAGGAGATGGAGTGACACAGAGGCTGCAACAATAGCTTAAACATAGCAACGATGAGGATGGCGCAGGATGGGGCAGTGTTTCCTTCCTACTCCACCATATCTAACAACAACTAAGTTAAGGCCTAGAGTTTATATCTTGATGCCTGAAGTTTTCTGTCCCTTATCCTCAGTTCGGATTCATCCCTGCTGGGGGCCTTCTAGCTGGTTCTGGCCCTCGCAGCCAGGCACCTCCCTCCTTCCCTCATGTCAGAGAAGCCCCAGAACCTGCACCTCGCGGAATTTCCCTGGTGTTCACCTCTCTCGTGGTGGTAAGAGGCGTTGGGGCAAAGAGTTCTTGGACATCCAGTGAGCAGCTGATCTCTGGGCCAAAGAGGGCGGCGCGGGGCCGACCCGGGAGGCGCGGGTAGCAGGCAACTCTCCTCTGGAGGGCGGAGAGGTGAAGAGAATGCCAGGGGAACCCCGCCCAGCCCCAGCTTGGAGGCCCATTGGCGGTCTGAGCCGGCGCCCACGCCTGGTACCCCAGAAAACCACATTTCAGGCCTTGCACGCGTTACCCCAGAGACCCCCGCAAGTTTCCTTTGGTCATTGGAGGTTTGAACCCTTCCTTAGTTGGTTTCAGCCAACCCTCCCGGAAGCGATCGATCTCTAGTGCCCAGGACCCTTACAGCCGGTACCGCCGTCCAGCCAGAGCAGGTGCTGGACTGGGGGTAGGAGGGGTGGAGTGGGGGGCAGGATTTGGAGCGTGTGTGACTCAGGAGTCCGGGGAGGAGGGGCTAAGGACTCAAGAATCCTGTGTTAAAGCAGCTCGGCGCTCCGGCACAGCAGAGAGCGCTGGGAGCCGGAGGGGAGCGCAGCGGTGAGTAAAGCTGCCCCGAGCCGAGCCCCGAGAGGGGCGTAGCGTGGGCCCGGGCGCAGCGTCCGGTGACTGGGTTCCCGGGGAATGTATGCATGGGTCCCAGTCTGGCGAGATCTCCAGGCACCCCCAAGGATCACGCGGGCAGAGGTACAGCCCTTAGAGGAGTGTTCCGAGTGGGTGAGGGTCTCGGGACCCTGAGCAGGCGGGTGAGTCGCGGGGAGCGGCGCTTAGTTGTGGAGGTCCCGGTCCCGAGATGGCCCAAAGTCCGAGAGGAAACCCGGGCTCCTGCAAAAGCCGCACAGCGGTGCCAAGGACTAACTCGAGGGCTAGAAGGGGCCAGCGCGCAAGTGAAGGAGAGTGAATGCGCGTGGTGGAGAGAGGGATGCGCGGGCTGCAAGCGCGCCGGGGCTGCAGGAGTGGTGGTCTGCACCGCCGAGGATGAGTGCAAAGCGCGCGCAGACTAGGATGTGCGCGGAGTCCCGAGGGTGCCATGCTGCCCCCAGGTGAGTGGACAAGCGTGGGGGGAGGGAACGGAGCAGAGAACTCGGGGCTTCAGTGAGCGTCGCAGAGCTACTGGGGATCTCCAGTGAGGAGCCCCTGGGGGCTGACATAGGAATCTTGTGCTCCAAGTGCCAAGGTCCGGCGCCCTAGAGGCTTCCACAGAGTCGCGCTGGACATCTCAGGCTGGGGTCGCCAAAGCTTGGCGGTGCTACTTGGGTCATGAACCTCACCTCCAGCTGTCTGCTGCCAGGTGTAGAAGAAATTGTCATGGAAGGGTGGGGCAGGCAGTTCCTGGGGTCTAGGAGACCAGGACCAGGGGAGTGAGAGGACTCGGGGGCCAGGGAATGGCATCTTTGAGCCAAAGTAAACAAGGCCATTTGATTAGGACTCTCTTTATCCTTAAAAAAAAAAATTCTGAGATTCTTATTGAAGGTGTTTTCTGCTTGAACTTTCTCTTCTCTTGTGACTTGAGAGATTGAAAAAAGCCTGCTTGCTAGGCTGGTTTTTCCAAGTTGTTCCAGGTTGGAAGTTATAACAGTTCGAAGGATAATTTATGGGTGTTTCATGTATTAAAGTGTATTACAGCAAAGCCTTTTGGGTGCTGTGGGTATTAAGGAAAACTTGGTGCACGTTCCGAGTTGGAAACCAAAATAGTGCTCTTCTCAATGTCTCTGCCCCATCTGTCATCTGAGACCAATGAAAATCCTGGAGCAAAGGCACTTGATTAATTGTCCTGGCTCCATCCTCTGGGCACACCCACTGCCAGTGCCAGCCCCCTTCTCCCCCACACTTGCATTGCCAGCTGCATTCTGTAAATTCAGAAACATTGGTGGAGGGCCCACCAGTAACTTCTTTCCAGGGTTTGAGCAGCTACTCTTCAAACTCTGGAAGCTGTCAGTTATGTCTGCTGGAGGAGAATATTTCTTGTTCTCAAGGCAATGTAGGAATGGCAGCAGCAGTTGGCCTCTGCCAGCCCTTCTTGCTCAGTGTTTACAGTTTCCTACTGAATGCCTGAAACTTTCTCTGCACAGCCACAGAAGAAAGTCTACATTAGACCTTGATGAGTCTCTTCTGTTGAAAAGTCATATGTTAAACCCAGCAACCCACTTATCAATCCATGATGGTTCAGAGAGAAACCAGGGCTGAGGTGGGGGTATGTGTGTGTGAGAGAGAGTGGCCCTAGTGACATTACCTCATGGAAGAAAGAGTGTCTCTCATGTCTAATCTCTCTCTAGAGGACTTGGGTGGTTGGAAGGGGATGATACTGACCTCACACAGTGCCAACCCCTCCCCCACACTTTCCCAACATTTTTATGCAGGTGAAAAAAAGGGCAACCTAGATGGAAAAAAATATTAGGAGACACCACAAATTAGAAACTCAGGTCTGGGGAAGTGGCAGAGCCTAAGGACGTGCGCTTTGATAAAACTGGAGGAATACCTCAGAGGGTTTTATAACCAGCTGCTGGTGCCACTGTCTTCCCTGGGCAGCCATCTTATCCTTAAAGCAGCCCAGACTCATCAGGGAATCAGAGAACTGGGCCACTCAGGGCAGTCATTAAAGTGTTGGTAGCCCTTTCCCTGCCCTTAGCCTTTCTCAAGGAGTGAGAATCTCACCTTTTACTATTACCCACACTCCCCCACTCCAAGGACCAGTGAGAGCAAGGGATTGAGGCTCCACACCCCATGCTCTTCCATGGGGAAAACTGTGCCTTGGCCAGGAAGGGGGCCCCAGTTGCAGACATCAGCAGGGAGGGTAGGGCATGGCAGGGCAGGGCTACAGCCCGAGGGAAGTTTCTCATCATTGCTGAGATTAAACTGATGAGAGAATCACACAACTTTTAAATGAGTGGTGAGTAGTATTGCTGCACATTCATGGACTGTCCTGCTGCAGTGGCAACTCTATTGGAGCCACAGATACACCACAAAGCAGATAGAACCAATGCTCTTCTCTACTGAGCATGGAGCAGGGACAAGGCCCAGACCCCTAAGCAGACATCGGTGCTAGACCAGATACAGAGATCTACCCGTTTCTTTTTTCCAATAGGAACTTGTAAGGACCTTGGGGTCAAGAGCAGACCTTGGTGACTTTATTGGCAGTTTATACTCTCTTGGCTCTCAGGAGGTACTGGAAGGTTTGCTGAGAGTTTGCATAAAATTGCTGGAGATCTCTGAGCAAAAAAACCCCATGGTCTTAGAGGCTTTCTCTTTCTTTCTTTGACTGTCACATGTGATCTTGCAAACCATCAGCTAAGTCACCAACTCTCAGGATTAGCTGGTCCTGAGAAAACAACTGTGTGGTAGACCAGTTAAACAGAACATCATATGGTGGCATCAGGCAAAGAACTGGGGATGAAAGACTTTTCTTTAATCCATTTCCAGGCTTTCTCCCTTCCTGATAGTGAGCACATAGTTAAAATCCTAACTCCAAATAGCGGTAAGACCAGAAAGACCCTGAGACAGATATGTACTGGAGAAACTGAGGCTTTTGGATAGCTGACCCTTCAATTGGAAGTGAAGAAACCCAGAACTTTCACTACTTGAGCAAGGAGAATAGACCTTTACCTGCAAAATTTAGCTAGGACTAGAACAATGAAAACATGCAATAAAGAAGATTTGATGCTTCAGGAACATACTTCTATGGGCTGGTTTAGACATTTTAGAGACGTTTCTATAGCCTGTTGCCCTCAGACTAGATCCAGAAAGAACAAGACTGAAACACTGAGATAATCTCTTGATGGCTTTCTCCCATATTTTGAGTAAACTTGTGGTAGTTTCATCAGTTATGGGAAAGGAGAGAAAGCAGCTTTGCAACCTGAATATATTATTAAACTTAGCCTTCATTTTCCCAATCTGTAAAACAAGTGTGTTGCATTAAAAGCATTTCTCAGTGGGACTCTTGGACTTTTGGGTCATTCCTTGGTTATACATGCATGATCTGCACAATGCAGGAAGTTTAGTGCTCCTGCCTTGCCTGCCAAATGCCAGACGTCATGGGGTCAACCACAAATGCCCCCATATATGGAGAATAGGGCTCCCAGTTGAGAACCTCCTTGGGAATTATCAATAAGGGCTTTTCTTCCAGGCCCTACTGTTGGGGCATCTATTACTTCATCACTGAATTGGGGCTTCAGAAGTTCAGCCCTGGCCTGCATCCTCCAGAGCCAGCCTCCCAGGCTCCAGGAAGCCATTGGCAGGAACCACACTGCTGTGGTCCCACCAGGCATCAGCCTTTGCATTTGTCAATGGAATGTGACTACAAATGACCCACATGGAAAGAAAACCTGAAAGAGTTGGGGGAGGAATAGGTGGTATTAGAGCATGGCAGCTTCCTTCTCTGCCATATGCTATTACAAACACAGACAGACTGCCTGCCCCAGGGTGTCCACAGCACTGGGAGAAAATCCTTTTCTCCTTTACTAAATGGATCATACTCTGGCACCAGGAGGTCCCTTCCCTGAATGAGGGAACGAGGTAGCAGAACCCTCCCAGCCCTGACAGCACTTAATACAATATGAGTGCATGTTGGTACCAAATTAATATAACTGTGACCAAGCTGTGAGAATAAATGAGAATCAATAATGTGACATTTGACTGAAAAACAAAACCAAAAAAAAAAAAAAAAAAAAATAGGCTGGCAATGCTATATTGGAGAGCTGGTGCTTATAACACTGGGTCTATTCTCAAGTGAAGCAGCTCACACTATCCTCACCTCTGCCCCAAGATTTCACTGGAGAACAAAAAAATAGAGCCATTTGTTTATTCATAGTGCAAAGAGCTAAGATAAATAATATCTCTAGAGGATATTATAGGAACGCCTTTTGCTCCTCAACCCCCAAGTCATTACTATCAGGTAAGGGGAATAAATGTAGCAGCAGTGCTGGCAGAGTTTGGAGCTAATTCCTAATGATGCCAAAAAAAAAAAAAAAAGAAAGAAAGAAATGTAGGAGACTTAAGGAGATCCTCAAATGAACTTGGTCTGATGAAGAAATCTATCAGGTGGGATTAGCAACAATGCTTTTTAAATTGCTCCAGAGTTTGGCCAACCTCTTTCACGTGCAGGGAAAGTCTTTTTATTAGTTATAGTATTAGTCAGAGTCAGACACTCAGGATTTCCCTGAAAATTCACCAGTCAGCTAAGAAGATTGAGCTGTTTTGGCACTGCCTGTGGTGGTTTCTGCAGGTGGAAACCCTGCAAGTGGAAGGACGTAGTGATGAAGTCAGTGGGATTGAATGGCCCACACTTCACACAGAAGCCATTCCACATTGAGGGCAGCTACAATCCATTACTACTGAAATAGTTTCCCAATAACCACAAAATATTTGCTGTCTGGTACAGATGGACTGACTCTCCCATTTTCTTTGGCTGTTCCTTCAGTACCCAGGGTTGGTGGTATATATTATCTCTCATCCTGCATGCAAATGTCTCTCATGCTTTTTCTGAGGCCAGGGAATAGTTCCAGGTGGAAGTACTTCACAGGTTGGAGGTGAGGGGAGGTCCTGTCTTCACTGCCACATCACTATGAATCAGAGACGTGGTTAAAGTGACTTACATTTCCCATTTGCCCGGTCTGGTGAAATGCCATCCTATTTTTGGACCTGAGCAGACTTGGCTCAGAGGTCAACAGATTGAGGTATCACCTCACTGTTGTCAGTAATCATGTGTTAAGCCCCCACCATGTGTGGGAGATGCCAAGAGAGGCAGGTTCATACCTCACCAAAGAGGACTACAGATACTTGGGCTGTGGTTTGAAAGGAGGGAGAAGTCATTCTGGGTTCTGGCTGCCTAAAGGATGTGAGATAAGATAAATAAAGGTGGAGGGAGGAGAGGAGCACTCCATGCAAGAAGCAACGGCTAGAGCAGAGATGCAAGAAGGTAGCAAAAGCAAAGTTGTGATCAGAGACCCCAAGCAGGCCATTCAGGCTAGAGCAATCTCCTAGGAGGAGCCACAGGACAAATATGACAAAGTAAATATCTGGTGTCCAGTTCTTCAGTCCCACAGCCTTTGTACTTACATAGTATTGGGATCCCAATGGAATCCCAATGATTTCATGTTGATGTGACCTTGGACAAGTTTCTTAACCTCTCTGCCTATAAGTTTCCTCATCTGTAAAGTCCACCACTCATCTGCCAGTTTTGTTGTACAGTGGTGGCTTGCATGATATTGTGATACTGGATGCTATGCCACCAGTATTTCAAATACCAGCAGGGTCACCCAGAGTGGAAAAGTTTCAGTGGAGCTTTCAGACTAAGACAGACTAGGAGAAGGAAGAGGTGATCCACTTCTCAAAAATGATCCACTGAGAACCTTACGAATAACAGTGAAACACTGTCTAATATGGTGCCGGAAGATGAGCCCCTCAGGTTGGTGGCAGGATGCTGCAGGACCAAGCAGTGTTTCGTTCTGTTGTACATAGGTCATGAGTCAGAGCTGACTCGATGACACAACAATAACATCTATTACATTGTCCGTTGTGCACATTAGACTAGTTGTGGTGTTGATTCCAACTCATCGTGATCCCATGTGTGTCAGGATTGTCAATGGCTGAATTTTGGAAGTAGATCACCAGGCCTTTCTTCTGAGCTCCTCTGGAGGAACTCGAACCTCCAACGTTTTGGTTACCAACCAAGCATGTTAACTGTTTGCACCACCCAGGGAACTCCTGTTGTGCACATTAGGGTGATGTAGGTAGAACCAGCACAGGCCTAGCACAAAGTAGGCACCCCACAAATGTTAGTTTCTCTCTCACACACTCTCTCTTGATGGCCTGAAGGACATCCTTCCTTCATGGCTTTTCACTTCATGTAGGATAATATCTTGGCTCTTTTTTTGGCTGCTCTGTGTATGAAACTTTGTTGCATTGGAAGAAGTATTTTTGTTAGCATTGAAGACTTTTCTAGGAATTTGGTCACCTATGTTTTTGACCTTTTATAATTAACATTTTCATTTTGATAACATTTTAACCAAACATTCAGTCTTCTGAATTATCTTTGCCTCATAATATCCAGGTAAAAGGAGATTTGTGAATATTCTCCTGTAATTTTCTTTCCAGAGCAAACTTCTCCTTAGCCTTTTATTTCAGCGATGTTATGCAATGCTTTCTAAATAAGGCATGTCATGAGAATGGCCATTTTTACTGACAGTTTTAAGAGTGCTTTGGTTCCTTACCTCACATAACAACTCTTCTGTGTCTTTGAGATTTTATATCTCTTATCAAGTTTACAAGAGAAGGAAGCAGGAGGAAGTGAATTTTGCTACAGAAGCAAGGTATTTGTGCTCTCTGGTCGTGTAGTGCCTAAGGCATTTGAGTGCTAACCAGAAGGCTGGTGGTTCAAACCCACCAGCTACTCCTCAGAAGGAAGATTCTGCAATCTACTGTAGTGATGTTGTTATGTGCTGTCAAGTTGGACCCAACTCATAGCGACCCCTCCTTGGGTTTCCGAGGCAGTACCACTACGGAAGTAGATTGCCCAACCTTCCTTCTGAGGAGTGGCTGGTGGGTTTGAACCGCCAGCCTTCTGGTGAGCAGTCAAGTGCCTAAGGCACTACGCTACCAGAGCTCCTACTGTAGTGACACCACCTCGGAAACCCAAAGGGGTCTCTATGAGTGGAATCAATTCCACGCAGTGAGTTTGGTTTTTGGTTTTTGGTTTAGACCAAGGTTGATTGAACAGCCATTGCTAAATTGCATATAACCTGTGGTTAAAGGAGGGTCAGTCCCCACCCTACAGATGAGGTAGATTTGCTGGATTGAGTTTTGTTTGGTCTCTCAATTTGAGTATATTAATATGCTAACTGAGGAGCTCTGGTGGTGCAGTGCCTAAGGCATTTGACTGCTAACCCTTAGGTTGGTGGAAGGAAGATGGGACGATCTAGTTCTGTAAAGATTTACAGCCTCAGAAACCCAATGGGTTTTGCTATGAGTTGGAATCAACTCAAGGGCAGTGGGTTTGGTTTTGGTTTTTGGAATATGCTAACTAGAGGACTGAACACTCTCTGGGATGCATAATAAATATAAATCATGATTCTACCCCAGAGAATGCACTCAGGAGTCTCAAACTCAGATGCCTTCAGAGTCTCATCAGAGATTATAGTTGAGGTGAGATCTTAGGCATGGTAAAGTAGAGAAAGCATGCTCCATGCAATTGGGACAGGCACCTGCCATCTGTTGTTTACCAGGAAGGTAGGTTCTGCATGGCCAGATCTTCCAGCATTTCCAGAAAAGCCAAAATTTTGAATTTCAATGTATAATACCTGTATTTACGAAGCAGCTGTGCAGACCAAGCAAAACTAGTCTGCAGGTTTTTTCTTCTCATTTAGATTAACACACTTGTAGCAGTTGAGAACAATATCAAAATGGAAATCAGGTGAAGAAGTACTAATCTTGGGTGACCACAGAACTTTGTGAAGGAGGAGCCCTGAGTGGTGTGGAGTCCTTCAGGAAGGCTTCCTGGAGGAGTGGGAGTCCCACAGGTGGATATGATTTTATAGTGCCACTTGCCATTGAGTCGACAGACTCAGGGTGACCCAGGGTAGAACTGATCCATAGGGTTTTCATTGGCTTATTTTTCAGAAGCAAATTGCTAGGCTTTCCTCCAAGGCCCCTCTGGGTGGACTCAGACTTCCAGCCTTCTGGTTAGTAGTTAAACTTTTGTGCCATCCAGGGACTCCCAATTTTATACAAGCAGCTCTGGTGCAAAGTCAGACACAACTGGCTTTTGATCCCAGTTTATTAGCTTTATAATCACATTACTTAATCCCGCTAAACCTCAGTTTTCTCATCTGCAAAAGAGAATAAATAATAGTGCTGACCTCAGAGGATAAATGGTGAAGGCTAAATATCAGGAAAAAAAAAAAAAAACCTCATTGCTGTCAAGTCGGATCCGACTCATAGTGACCCCTCCTTGGGTTTCTGAGGCAGTATCACTACAGATAATCTTCCTTCTGAGGAGTGGCTGGTGGGTTTGAACCTCCAGCCTTCTGATTAGCAGTCAAATGCCTTAAGCATTATGCCACCAGAGCTCCCAGGTAAAGGCTATGGGAGAGAATACTGGAAAGCCCTTAGCCCAGAGCCTGGAAGGTAGTAAGTGCCCAGTGAGCGTGAGCTCTGAATGATGGGTGGGTGGGGTTCAGGCAGCCTGGAGGTCAGCATGAATGAAGGCCCAGAGGCCTGAGTAAGAGCAGCTGCATTGAGATTTGCAGAGAGTTGCTTTACAAGGATTTGGGCAGATAGTTTCCACCCTCTCCCCACCCCTACCCTCACCCAAGAAAGGCACAGAAGGTGTAAATTACTTCTCTCCTCTTCTGCCCTCTTCCTTCTTCTCCCCAGGGCCCCTAGCTGCTTGCCCAGTGGTCCTGTGCCAGGAACCTACCCATTAAAACCTGACCAGGGCCATAGCAGGAAAATACAACCCTGCTCAGTGAGAAAGAGAAGTGCTCTGGGAGGCTGTGTAGACATGCACAGCAAATATTCAAGGAATTCTTAGGAATAAAAAAAAAAATTCGTAAATCTGGATTTTTGCATGAGGCCATCCCGGGAACATGTTTTCTCAATTAGCATGCACATTGCTAGGAGTGAAGTCACACAGGCCGCCGCTCATCCGGGCTGACTCGCACTGAGCCACCTGATCTGGACTTCACTTTCCATGACCTAAATCTGGCATAACCACCCCTACCACTGTGCCTAGCTATCTAGGGGAGATCATCCCCACAATCCTAAACCAGGGTGGAGATATACTCACTCTCCTGAAAAGCAAGCTAATTTCAGATCCTGGCTATATAGATAGTCACCAAAAATTGAGACGCAACACAACTTTTTTTTTTTCCTTAAACACATTACTATTATTATTGTAGTAAATATAGTTAGGTCCCTGGGTGGTGCAAGAGGTTTGCAATCATCTGCTAAACTAAAGGTTGACAGTTTGAATCCACCCAGTGGCTCCACCAAGAAAGGCTTAGGGAACTGCTCCTAAAGGTTACAGTCAAGAAGAATTTATTAGGGGGCACCCTACAGGGCAGTTTTGCTTTGTAACACATGGGGTTGCCATGTGTCAGAATCTGCTCTTCGGCAATGGGTACAAAAACATTTGCCATTCCAACAATCCTCGCATGTACAGTACAGTGACGTTAATGATGTTCTTCATGTTGTCAGCTACTCTTGACAGTGGGTTGCATAGATTCTCTGCAAGCCCTTGCTTTTTCCTTTTCCTTTAGCATTTAAGGGTAGATGGTGACTGCTCAGTGCACTGTCAGAGCAGATGAGTGCTTTTAAGTTCTGAGAGCAGAGAAAACAGTTTCTTCTGTAATTGGCAAACTCAGAGCATGAGACAAACGTGCATTTTGCGAAAGCACGCATCAAACTGCTTAAAATATTACCAGTCGGTGCTTGAGATCAGCCATTATGTTTTCTGGATGGTTTCCTGGGCTGACTCTTTTCCAAGTGAATGGCTTTGTCAGATATTTGCGATTTCTGAAATATTTTTTACTGATGTCCCCACACCAGAGGGATGGTCCAGAGTGCATAATTAACATCATGCCTCAGAAGCAGAGATGCTACTCATCATCCAACAGGATCAAGCAAGGGGTTGAAAAACTGTTCTAATCAAGAGTCTTCATTATTGTTAAATGCAGTTGAGTTGGCTCCAGCCACCCTGTGTACAACACAGGACACTGCCCAGTCCTGCACCAGCCTCCCAATCCTTGCTAGGCTTGAGCCCATTGGTGCAGCCACTGTGTCAATCATCTCATTGAGAGTCTTCCTCTTTTTTGCTGACTCTCTGCTTTGCCAAGCACGACATCCTTCTCCAGGGACTGGTCCCTTCTGACAAAAAGAGCCATAGAGGAAACGAAATTGTTTTTCAGAGTACTGGTTAAGACCCGTTGGGTGTTGTGAAATCAATTAAGTGGTTGTTGTTGTTGTTGTTATGTGCCGTCGAGTCAGACCCGACTCATAGCGACCCCTCCTTGGGTTTCCGAGGCAGTATCACTACGGAAGTAGGATTGCCCAACCTTCCTTCCGAGGAGTGGCTGGTGGGTTTGAACCACCAGCCTTCTGGTTAGCAGTCAAGTGCCTTAGGCACTATGCTACCAGAGCTCCTAATTAAGTGGTACGACTCTCATTTAAAACAAAACAAAACTGAGAAGGAATAGAGTAAAAAATTAAAAAAATCTGTACGCGTTACATGTAGCAAGGGTAAGTGTTGTTTCATGAAACTTGCCTTAGTTGTATACATGTATACACACATATGTGTGCAAATTGTCTCATATGGGACATGTGTTTTTTCACTGAGTCTTGGTGAAAGATATTTGAAAGCTACTGGTATGGAGGAACAGTTTAACAGTTGCCGTCAACTCATGGTGACCTCATGTGTGTCAGACGAGACATGTGCTCCATAGAGTTTCCAATGATTGGTTTCTCAGAAGTAGATCATCAGGCCTTTCCTCCAAGGAGCCTGTGGTTGGAATCAAGCCTCCAACCTTCTGGGAGCACCTTAACCATTTGCATGGCATGGTTTTTAAAAGGGAAAAAGATCTGGAGCCAGACAAATTTGGAGTTGAACCAAATCATTGGTTTAATTATATGATCTTGGATAACTTCTCTAAGCATCCTCACCCTCACCTGTAAGGTGAAATTCCCATTGCCCTCGAGTCAGAGCCGACTCATAGCAACCCCTCTTTGGGTTTCCAAGGCCGTGTCAATATGGAAGTAGATTGCCCAATCTTCCTTCCAAGGAGTGGCTGGTGGGTTTGAACTGCCAGCCTTCTGGTTAGCAGTCAAATGCCTTAGGCACCACGCCACCAGAGCTCCCAAGGTGAGATTAGTAACTCCCTTATAGGGCTGTTGTGTTGTGTATATTAAGTGAAGAAGATGAGTGAGGAAGATGTATAAAGTGTCTGGTACTGTGCCTTTCACCAAGGAGACCCTCAGTAAGTAAGAGCTGCTGTCATCATCTTTCCTCTCCTTCTTTAGCTTCTTCTTTGTGACTACTCAACCCTGCTTCCTAAAAGTTCTTATCCCTGAGATTTGCTTGTCTTTAGCAAACCCAGCAAAGAAGCAACAGAAATCATATCTTGCTTTTTGTCCCCAACTTTCTCTACCATTTCTCATTCAGTTCATGCTTGCAGAGCCATCATTCTGTGATTCCATTCCACTAGACATGAGTATGGCAACAATTGCTCAAGGAACACGAGATATCCTTCTTTCTGTGACTGGGAATGGTCAGAAGAACCAGGGCCTTTCTTGGCCTTGTCACCAGGATATGTCCTTTTTTTATCCTAGTGTGGGTTCAGTGACTATGGAAGGAGCTTCTGTTCCCACAAATCACATCCTTTCCCCTCTGTGTATTTTTATAAGGCCAACAGGGCTAAGATACCAGTAAAATGTTGACATTGTCAAAATTCTGAAGAAGTTCCTGCCCAGAGCAGGGAGACTAACATTTTCTCATGAGTGATGCTCCAGACTGCCCTGGCTGCTGAGGTTGAAGTCTCTCTCCTGGTATAAACAGCTTCATGGCTTTTAGGGTTGATATCTTCAGATAGGCCAAACCCTGATCACAACTCTCAAAGAGCAACTCTTAAGCATTTGACTGCTAACTAAAAGATTGGTGGTTTTAACCCATCAACTGTTCTGTAGGAGAAAAGATCTGACGATCTACTCATAAAGTTTACAGCCTGGGAAACCCTATGGGGCAGTTCTACTCTGTCACATAGAGTCACTATTAGTCAAAATCAACTCCAAGGCTCACAACTCCATTCCTCAGTTCATCCTGTAATCTGTCACTGATCCCAGCTGAGAGGTTTGGGGTTACAAAAGTGACAGATGCCAATGTTTTTTGAGGGCCCGGCTGACCTATCCCTTTAAGATAGAAGGGTTGTGACAAACTCTTTGCTCACTGATAACTTTACTTCTTTTTTTTTAACTTCTCTTTTGTATTTCTCCTTGTTCCCCTGAGGCTCATTCCAACTCTACTCATAAAATACCCTCCCTCTGGGCTCCGTTTTCACCACTGGGACTCAAAGAGGATTATTGGTGACATCTCTTCAAATGTTGAATTCTTGTCCAGACCAAAGACTGAACACTCCTTTCTAGGCGGTTATGAAAGCACTCTACAAGGCTGCAGGGCAATGAGGCCGGAAGGGAGAAACAGGGCCTGGTTCTAGACATCATGTCTGTGATAATATCCTCTTCTCCTCACCGCTCATTCCCCACTCCCTTATAAAATCAATGTCACCAGGACAGTTGCACATTTTCAATAGCATTTACATCACAAGAAAGAATGTGTCCTATCACACCCAGACCCCTCTGCCCACCCCCAGGCAGGTGGGTTATGTTGAACCAAGAACAGGAGAGCTTGACTGGACTGTGAGTGACTGAGCCAGCAAAGATGCCACTTAAAATTCATCACTGTTGCACCTGTTTTTCAGGAAAAAAAAGCAAATGCTGACTTAGATTTTCTGGGCCCAAAAGGAAAAAGAAAAAAGCATGTTTCCACTCTTCCTAAAACTTGCAATGACAAGTGGAATCAATTGTCCCAGAAACAGGACACACCACCAAGAATGTTTCCTTATGTTTGAAAGAAATTACCTTTCTTTTCATCTGGATTCAAGAGTGTCCTGTCTGTCCTTTCCCAGGGAAAAGTGTGAACAATTAGCATATTTTTCTTTTCTCTTTTGAAGAGGTCAGACTCCAAAACCTGACTCCAGATTGTATGCCCATGTGTCAGCATCTCTGTATCTTGGAAATGAAGGAAAATATTTTGGGGGTGGGGTTTTTAAATGTTGTTGTGAATTTTTCCAAAAAAGAGTGAAACATGCCAGAAAGTGGACGGCTTGATAAAGCAGCAAATATGCTTCAAAGATCCTTTTTAAAGCATCTTTATGATTAACCTAGAAAAGAAAAAAGTAATTTTAAATTGGCATAGTGCACATAACGTCCATCTTCCAGTCATATTAGATGACTTAAGTGATTATGAGTCTCTTACAGAATTCCAACTGGCAACACTTCTGCTTGGGAAAATTCCACAAACCTGCCTGTAGCTTATTTCTTTATGGATTTGGAAAGTTGTTATTTGAAAAAGGAAAATGGTTAGGTAAGGATGAAACCAATTGCTGTCGAGTTGATTCTGACTCATGGCAACCCGGTGTGTGCCAGTGTAGGACTGGGCTTCAGAGGGTTTACAGTGGCTGAGTTTTCTGAAGTATATCACCAGGTCTTTCTTCCAAGGTGACTTTGGGTGAACTTGAGCCTCCAACCTTTTTGGTTAGCATCTTAGCGCTTAACTGTTTGTGCCTCTGAGGGACTTTGGGTCAGATACAGACAATTTATTTTAATTCAGTAAATACTGAGGTTCAGGAGACAGATGTTTTATCTCTGGATCAGCCTCTTACTAGCTGTGTAATTGGGGTAAGTCACAGAACCTCTCTGAGCCTCTGTTTCTTAATTGGTATAATAATAATATTGCTCATGCCCACACTACAGGACTGTTGACTTGAATCTGATTAATAGATGGGGGAACTCCTTGGATGCAGATATAAAAGGTACAATATGAAAAGCCCCAGAAAAGGAGGGTGAGACTCCAAGTCCAGTGCTAGCTTGCCCTTTAGTTGGGTGAGTGATCTTGATGGTCACTTGGCATAGAGAAGCAGTTCTCAGCTCTGGCCTGTGCAACCCAAATGCAGTAGCAGATGTGGAAGCACTTTACATGAGCTGGAATGTGTTGTTCCTGCCATGGTGGTAATGGAGGCCTGTGAGAGACACTGAGCAGGCCCCATGAGGGAGTGGCCCAAGGGCATCGTGGGAAAAGCATGAATGCAGAATCATACTCTGCAGGGCTCAACTCCCAGGAGTAGGACTTAAGAGGTACGTGATTGAGGGCAAGTTCCTGTGGCTATCTGGTTTTCTGTTTCCTCCGCTGTAAAATGACACTGCTGATGATACTTGTCCCTGGGTAGTGCCAATGGTTAATGCACTCAGCTGCTAATGGAAAGGTTGGAGATTCGAGTTCACCCAGAGGGGCCTTGGGAGAGAGGTCCGGAGATCTTCCAAAAAATCAGCCATTGAAAACCCTATAGAACACAGTTCTACTCTGACACACACGGGGTCACTGTGAGTTGAAATCGACTCCATGGCAACTAGATGAATGGCACTTGCTTTTTAGTGTTGCTGTGAGGGTTCAATAAGGCAATATTTGCTAAATCATTTATATACCTGTTGCCACACAGAGCATGGGTATAGTGGTGGTTGCTGTCGGTGCACACAGATGGATACCAACTTCTTGTTGGCCTGACTAAGGAGTCTAAGCTGCGATGTAACTGCAGTGCCAGGATGCCTGAGGGACATGAAGCTCCCCTGGTATCGCTCTTCCCTCACTTCTCCTCCCCATCTCCTTTGTGGGCTTCTCCTTCTCTTTCTGACCTTTAAATACTAGAGTGCCCTGGAGCTCCTTCCTTAACAGTCTTTCTTTTCTACATCACTCTCTTCCTTGATGATAGGAGCTCTGGTAACGTAGTGCCAAAGGCACTTGACTGCTAACCAGAAGGCTGGCAGTTCAAACCCACCAGCTACTCCTTGGAAAGAAGATGGGGCAATCAACTTCCATAGTGACACTGCCTTGGAAACCCAAGGAGGGGTCGCTATGAGTCGGGTCCAACTCGACGGCACATAACAACAGCAACAACTCTACCTTGATGAGCTCATTGTCCCAGCATTAAATATAGTCTATGACTTCTGAATGTCCACCTCCAACTGGGACCTCTCCTCTGGGCTCCAGGCAGGTATATTCTTCTGCCTGCTGTCACGTTCACTTGGATGTCTAATGGGCATCTCAACTTCAGAATTTTTGACCTTCCCAAACAGTAGAGTCAAAAGGGGCTTGTGGGGTATGATACTGTCAGAGGGGATGACATCAAAATGACTGTCTCTGAAAGTTATGTACAGTGTTTCAGCAGAAATTTATTATTTTTTAATAAAAATTTACCTGTAGGTAGTTATAACTAGAAAAACCGTTTTCGTAAGCCCAGCTTACATGTATCAGTACACCTGCATGGGCTACACAGGCTAAAACTGTATGCTAATTTTATTTTTGAACCTTCAAGTGCACTCTGGTCAGGGCTGTCCTAATTACCCAATTGCAAGGACTTGTTTTGTCTGCACATTCTACAAGCACATGTGCTGTTCTCATTGTTGCCAGTGTTTTTACAGTTGCTGATTTTGTCACATTTTCTGGTGGTTTAGCTACAATATTGTGGTAATCAGTATTTGTGAATGTATATCAATAACTTTTTTGATAATGAAGTAGTAATTAAAGGAAAAGAAGGAGAAAAATAAAAAAGGCTTCTGTTCAGTTATTAATGTTTTAACTAATAATGTTATGATTCAATGTCGAAAGAATTTACCGAACAATCTTGTTAGTATTCATATAAGAAATATTACATTCAAGCAATTTACAACTATATTTATCACATATTATTCTATGATTATGATTGATAATAAACATGACTAAGGCTTCTGTATGGTCTAGTATAGGAGGGGGGCGTGGTTAAGGGAGTGACACCAGAGTTACTACACTGGGTGACAGCAATCCTATAGTGATTTCAATGCCCCCAAACTCCTTTCCTGTTCTTGTTTTAGTCTTTCTCTTCTTAAATAATGACAGCATCATTCTCACAGTTGCTCAGGTCCCAAGTCCAGAAGCCATCCTTGGGCCTAAGTCCTCACCTTTCATATCCAATCCCACAGCAAATCTTGTTGGCTTCACTCCTACAATATATTCAGAATTCAATCATTTCTCCCCACTCCCACCACTGCTACCATAGTCCAAGACATTATCATCTTTCATCCAGACTACTATAGGAACCTCCTCACAGATCTCCCTGCTTCCATTCTTGTTCCCATCCAGTATTTGAAACCAACAGAAGCCGGAGTGCCCTTTTAAAAGGTAAATGGCATCACATCATTTCTCAGCTCTTGGTCTTCCAATGGTTTTATCTTATGCTTAGCATAAAATCCATACATTTAACATAGTGTTATTTCAGTGGTTTTTAACTGAGGTTGGTGATTTTATCCCACAAGGGACATTTGGCATTTTTCGTTGTCTTAACTGGGGATGTGTGTGTGTGTGTGTGTGTGTGTGTGTTTGACACCTAGTGGGTAGAGGTCAGAGATCCTGCTAAACTTCTTACCATGCACAAGATATCCTCCCACAACATACAATTGTCTGGCTCAGAATGTCTTAACTGCCTCATGTGATCTGTAATCTTGACTCTATCTCCAACATCTTACATCACTGGCCCCCTTGCCTGCTTTGTTGTAACCACACTGACCTTCTTGCTATAGCTTCAAGATGCTAAGCTTATTTCTACCTCAGAGCCTTTGCACTAATTGTTTCTCCATTTGGGGGGTCCTGTCCACAGATCTTCACATGGTGAGCTATTGTTCATCATTTAGTTTTGCTCAGATGTGACCTCTCAATCACCCTAATCTAAAACATCTATCTGCACCCCTGCCAAACCCTGCCTTTACCCTACTTTATTTTATGTTAATAATTTTATTATTTAGTTAGCTTGTTGCTTATCATCTGTCTCTTCCACAAGAATGTAGGAAGGAAAGCAGGGACTCTGTTGAAGTGCATCACATAGTAGTCTCTCAATAAATACTTGTTGGGTGAATGAATAATTGACATGTGTGGCACAGACATGAATTATTACAGAAGGTTAGGAAAGGAAGACATCAGTGGGCTCTGTCATTTTGGAGAGAGCTTTTTGGAGGTGTGACATGGGTTGCACTGCAAGTTTCTGGAGTCCCTACCCTCCAAATGGAGCAGGACTTTTGAGGACTGGCTTCTTAAGCATATATGTACCTGGTGTGGCCTTCTTATAGGTTAGAGCCTGCTGTGGACCTGAGTACATGATAGGATGGAAACAAAGGTGGAGGACTCAGGAGTCCAGGATGTGTGATCAAAGAGAGCAGTCAGGACAGAGAAATGAGTGGACAGAAAAGCAGAACCAGGAAGAGGAAATCTAAGCTTAAATTGGTTCAGACTAGGAATTAGAGGAGGCCAGTAGAGAGGGAGAGGAAAGGCAGTCATCTCCAGGGAAAATCTCTGGATTAGCTCATTCTGAAGGGCTGAGGGTAGTTTCTAGAGAAGGAACTGGGTGGGGAGGGGACAGACAGGGTCATCTACTTGCCAGGAGCTGAGTGAGAGGATTGAGAGTTGCACCTGGGGTAAGAGAAAGGTTGTATGAAGGCTAAAGTCAGACGTCTCAGGTAGCCAGGAGAGCAACAGTACAGATGTACTGATCTGTATAGCTGTGGTGTGCCGTCAAGTTGATTTCAACTCATAGGGATCCTATAGGACAAAGTAGAACTGCTCCTTAGGGTTTCCTAGTCTATAATCTTTATAGGAGCATATCGCCAGACCTTTTCTCAAGCAGAGCCACTGGTGGGTTTGAATTGCCGACCTTTCAGTTAGCATCTGAACATTTAACCATTGCAGCCCCAGAGCTCTTTGATCTATATGGAGTTGGCTCTAAATGAGATAATTATGACAAACGCAGTTCCAGGATGATCTTGGTTCAAATACTCTTACCCACCAGATCCTGCACTTTAATTAAAAAGACAGTCATCACCACAGCACTGTCACACATGTGACAATGTATGTATAGTCTGTGTTTAGCACATGCCAGGTGAGGAAAGTGTTTCTGCCCCCTCTTTCCAGGTTAGCTCCCTTTGCCACCTCATAATAATGATATTGATGTCCAGCTATTAAAGGAGATGGGGTGGGTGAATGGATCATAGTTCATATTTCCAAGGTTCCAGGATTCCATAAGGAGCCCCTGGCCCTGGGCTTGCAGATCATGGAGTTTCCCATGTGAGGAGGTTACATCACACCAGGTACACAGCTCTGGTCATACAACATCTCCAAGAGGAGGGTGGACCCCAGACAGGGTCTGTGCTCGCCGGGCCACCCCAGGGCACTTACTCATAACTCTGGTTCATTTTCATGCCTGGATACTTTTGAATAGATGACTATGCAAGATTTGCTGGCCAGCATCTCATTTTATTAGTCTCTTAATGTAAGCTTAAAGAAACACACCTCAGATGTAGACAGCTTATGCTGACGTACCAAAAAATACCATCATGAACATTTATAAGGTCTAACGAGTGATACTATAGTGATGAAATTCAAATGTGTTGGATTGCCATACTGTCTAATTCAACCCTAACTCGGTCCATAGACATATGGATTTTCCTTCAGACATAGCCTCATAGTGACAGGAAGGCTGTGCACCTCGTAGGGCTAAGTCGGTGAGGTTGTCTATCACCCAGCCTCAGAACTCATAAAATTCCCAGAGCTGGTGATCCCTCAGAGATCTCCTTCCTTAGAGAGCCAATGACATGCCCTTTGGGCTTTTAGTTCACAAAGCCAGTCTGCCAATTTGTCATTAGGTCCAATTCAATCCTTTTGTCTCTCTTCTTGGTATTCAGAGGTTTAATGCTTCCAAGAGTCTAGTCCCTCAAAAGGTGATCTCTGAACCTTCATCCATAAGAAGATATACATGGCTGGTAAAGGCTCCAACTGATGTTTATCCTAGGGGCAAATGCTTTTAGCATCCATCAAATTCTCTTGCTTAGAATGCTGTGAACCACTAACAGACAATGGAATGAGGAAAAAAACAAAAGCAAAGACAAAGAAAAAGGTCCTTTCTCTCTATTGTGGGATTGTAAGTAAATTATACAATGAGAGCTGGAATTCAAGGGGATTGTTTTATTTTTCTGGGTCTCACAAGTTTTCTGCCTTTGACAGGGTATAGTCCTACCACCTTTCTATTGCTCTGGTTAGTGGAAAGTATTTCAGTTTTCCTTCTCTGACATGTTTCTACCTCACATAGGTTGCAACTTTCTCAGGTTTTACTGTATAAGCCCCCTCCAATTCTCAGTTTGCTGACCTGTAAAATAGGAATGGTCATAACACCTCCCTGATAGAGTAGTGATTAAAAGAAATAATTTAAGTAACACTTAGCACAGTACTTGGCACATAAAAGCTATTAAATAAATGGCGGCTATCCTCATTGTATTATTATAAATCATGAAAAGTAAAATTGTAAACATCAGCCAATGACTCATGGAAATATTTTGGAACTTGAGGTGTTTATAAAGTGAGAGGGAAAGGGAAAGGAGGAGATTAGTATACAAGGAATGTAGGAAGTCAATGTCATGATATTACTGTGTGACTTACTGTTCATTTGGGATTAACCAACCAGATGCTGTTGAGTCAATTCTGACTCATGATGACCCCATGTGTGTCAGAGTAAGACTGTTCTCTGTAGGGTTTTCAGTGGCTGATTTTTCAGAAGGAGATTGCCAGACTTTTCCTTTGAGGCACACATGGGTAACAGTTGAGTGTGTTAATGGTTTGAACCACCCAGGGACTCCCATTTAGGCTTACACTTCAGTCAAGCCACCTGTCAATTAGGGACAATAATAGGATGGCTTATACAGTGAAACCTGTGAGAGCCAGAATTTGACAGGATTGCCTTGTTTTTCCAGGTCCCACAAGTTTTACACATTTGACAGCGTGCAATCTTACCACTTTTCTTTTGCTTGTTTCAGTGGAAAATATTTGTGTTTTCCTTCTCTGATAGGTTTCTGCCTTACATAGGTTCTGGCTTTCACAGGTTTTACTGTAAAATTATTAGTATAGCATTAGGCACATAATCCTCAAAAACGTTTGGCTTTCCTGTTGTTATGGTTGTTGCTGTCACAATCTGTCTACCTCATGCTCGCTCTTCTGCCATCTCTTTACTCAGGTAAATCTTCAACACAGACTGGTGGCATCCCTAGGTGGGTGTGGGGGGGTGACAACGAAGTGACTGTCTATAAAATTTTTGTGCAGTGTTTCAGTCAAAATTTATTTATTTAATAAAAATATCCCTGTTATAACAGCAAAAATATCCCTAGTTATAACAGCACAAATATTTTTTTGTAAACCCAGCTTACTTATATCCTACAAGGGTAAACCTCTATGCTAACTTTCTTTTTGAACCTTCTGATGCGCTATGGTCAGAGCTGTCATTATTACTCAATGACAAGGACACTTTAAATCACCTGGTTTTGTCTGTGCCTGCCACAAGCAACTGCTATTATTTTTGTTGCTGCCAGTGTATTTATAGTCATTGATTATGGCAAATTTCCTGGTGTTTTAGCTACAAAATTATGGAAATTAGTATTTGTGAACCTATATCACTAAGTTGTTCAAGAAAGGAAAAGGGGAATATCCAAAAAGGCTTCTGCTCAGTTATTACCATATTTTTACACAAATAACACTTGCCCTCTACTTTGTCTGCCAACCACTCCTTTCCCCCAGGAGGCATTTTTGTAAACACATGATGCTATTTTTTTTTTTTTTTTACAAGGAAAAAAAAAAAAAAAAAAAAAAAAAAATTGGTATAGTGGCACTTATGCAAATACCTCCTGTGGGTAGGGTGTAATTGATAAACAAATGTGGAGGGCAGTGGTATTTGCTAAAAATATGGTAATATGGTAATAATGTTGTATTAGGTCAGAACTTAGCTTTTGCTAAGAAAATGCTGGGGCTAGACATAAAAGAAATTCCAGAGACACAGTACCTCTAGCTTCCTTGCCCTCAAAAAGAAAAAAAAAAAAAAAAAAAACACTGCCATCAAATCCATTCTGATTCATAGTGATCCTATAGGACAGAGTAGAACTGCCCCACAAGTTTTTCAAGGCTGTGAGTCTTTACAGAAGCAGACTGCCTCATCTTTCTCCCACAGAGAGGCTGGTGGGTTCAAACCACTGTCCTTTTGGTTAGCAGCTCAATGCTTTAACCACAGCACCACCAGAGTGAAATAAATTTTTGGGTGGCCTCATTTATGATCAAAGCTACCACAACTTATAAAATGTCCTGGAGATGTTTCTGACCATATGTTGCTAAGCAAACAAATCAAAATAGAATAACTTTTTGGCCCCAACAAAACTGATAATTAGGATTAACTCTTACTACAAGGGTAATTTCTGCCTGAAAGCTAATTACTGAGCAAGCATTGCTAAGTACTCAGTTTGTGTACTACATTGTTTTGGGTTTTAGAGGGGTGTAGGAAAATGTAAGGCTAAAATCTGCCCACAGGGGTCTTACAATCTCATTGGCACATCTTATTTTGATTTTAATTCCTAGGTATACTTCAACCTTTCAAGAAAAGAACCACTGGATGAATCTTATACCACAGAGATGGCTGTCAGATTGGTTCTTCTGTGACCCTGTAGCCTTGGACATGAAAAGGAAATAAAACATTTCATTCTAACACTTTCTTCTTGCCTTCTTCATTTTCCTGCCATCTTCTCTTGCCTACCCCCACCACATACACATCTACACATCACACACATATACACTCCTCACACATATACACACCACAAACACCTAAATACATGCACATACCCCCAAATACACATACACACCATGCACACATACTCATATGCACATGCATACACACACAAAAAAAAAACACATACATACCACACACATACATATATGCACATACAAACACATACACATCTCACATGCAGAGGGTAAGAAATCCCTGAGGCAGCTATTTGCAAACATTAAACATCTGTACTCCCTTTTCTAACTCAAAGTTCCATGAAATTCTAGAGTTGAAAGGATCATGAGAAATCATGTAGGTCTTTTTTGATAAAAAGAAAAAGAAAGACAGAAAATCAGAAGGCTAGGAGAGGAAGAACCATGTCTAAAATCACAGGGTTTGTAGCAGAGCTCAGCTCAGGCTCAGTTCATTAATTTCTTTCCTTCTTGCATCTGCTATTTATTAAGTACCAACTTTGAGTCAGGAGCTTGCTAGGCACTGGTGATACAATGGTGGCCAAAGTCATAAAAAGTTTTCTCCCTCATGGAGCTTACAGTCAAGTGAGGAGGACCGTGGTCAATCATCACATGAATCACTGTGGAATTTCCACTGTGAAAATTCTGTGAATGAAATGATTCATGTGCTGTTAGAGAATGTGTATTACGAGGACAAGGAAGGCATCCTGGAGGAAGACATGATTCACTGGGTATCTGAAAGACCATCAGGGAGAGGAGAAGGAGGGATGTGCCAAAGATAAAGGGAAGTCCCCTTTTCTTATCTTCCCACCTTGGAGAATGTTGCAGACAGTGATGAGCTGCAGCTGCCCCATAGGCTTGCTCATAGAGACTTCTCTTCCCGACTTCATTCAATGAGGTCACACTGGCTTGGAATTGGCTGTGGTGGGAGTATTTCCCCCATAGAAAGTGTCAGATGCTACAAATTAAGAATACCTCCCTTTGGAGAGCTATTTTACTAACACACCACGTTGTTAGTTGCCGTTGAGTCAGCTCTGACTCATGGTGATCCCATGAACAATATTGGTGCCACATTTTCCTGATCGTTGGTGTGCTTGAGTCCATTGTTGCTACCACTATGGATTTTGAATACCTTGCAACTGATGCAATATCAGACAATATTCTATTGTGATCCATAAGGTTTTTATTGGTGAATTTGCGAAGTAGATTGCCTTTCTTCTTAGTCTAGTAGGCCTTTCTTCTTAGTCTTAGCCTGGAAGCACAGCTGATACCTGTCCACCATGGCTGACCCTGCTGGGATTTGAAATTCTGGTGGCAGTTTTCAGCATCATAGCAATATGCGAGCCACCATAGTACAACCAACAGAGGGATAGGTGGTGGAACACACCATGGATTTCTTGTATTCTGCTTGCTTCCTGGTGGTGAGCAGCACAGCACTGCCCTTGAAACCAAATGCACTAGTCTCCTTCCTGCAGAAACTCTACCAAGTGTCTGTTCCCAGGAAAATGCTGGCAACAATTGAATTGAGCCTTGGGGCTGTTTATTTCAGACCGTGGGCCATCTGGCTTCTTCTGGGGTCCAGAACATCCCAGCAAATTAATAACAAGCAGCTAAGAAAAAGCCTGTTCTTGTGGTCTTCGTCACCCCCTTGCCATCTAATGATATTTATCAACCACCCACGCCTGCCCAGTGCTGTATGGGACAGTTGGCCAGGCAGATCTTAAGTCAGGCTTTGACCCCTCAGGAATTCGTGGCCTGGCTGAGGCTGGTAGGCTGACATTGTTCTTCCTTAATATAACTCGGCCTGCCTGGGGCACAAGAACTGAAAGCCCAGCCAAGGGCATGAGGTTAGGAGATGGCACTGCTGTAATGCATCAGTCAGTTTCTAAGTGCAGAAGACACCACATGGGTAGAGAATAAAGATCACAATATATATGATTTGATCAAAAATGAATTCTCTACCCTCACACCTCCACCACCACCCTAGTTCTATGAAGAAATTTTTCCAAAAGAAAAAGTGAGTTTGGAGTACTGTCAAAGACAGGTTGGAAGCAAAATGGGCAGCCATTCCAGAAAGAGGGTTTCTTCATGGAAATACCTTTGTACTCATGTATGTGTACAAGTGCATGCACTCATGTGTGTGTGCATGTATCTGCACACATGTCTGTGCATGTGCATTTGTATGTGTGTGTGTCATGTCTGTTGTACATACAAAATATAGATGGAAGGAAACATTGGCCTTCAAGGGTGGTGCAGGCTGTAGGCAAGGCAGGCAGGCAGGGTTGTGAGCTCGAGAATCTTGAAGGGAAAGACCAGCCACAGGTCTAGTTGGGAAAAGAAACTGGCATTCTTCATCTGCTGAGTTTCTTTCCCTCTGGTCATCTTCCAACTCTTGGAAGGGTACATGTGACTTTCACACTTGACCCATACTGGAGGCGGCACCCAATTCACCAGGAAAGCTTAAACATTTACAATCCGGACCACAAGTCAGATTTGAAAGTTAGATGCAATCACTAAGTCTTTCAGCCAGGTTAATCAGCCAGAGGCAAGCATGGATATGTTGGGTATGACTTGAGTAGTTTGGGGAGGCCACTGAAAATTACCCACCCAGAGCCCCACTGGAGACCCCACCTGTTGGGCCAACAGTGAGGCTCTAGGAAACTTCCACCCAAAAGCAAAATCCTAAAGATGATCAAGACAGCAGTACTAGCTCCTAACACTTAGTCTTGAAGTCACCTCTCAGATTATAAAGCTGCATCCTCGAGCGGCAGGTAGTGAGCTCCACAAAGGAGCATGGATGAGAGGGGAAGGACCAATGAGTTGGCTGTCCTGGTAGTATGATAGAAGGGGTTGCTGTTTGAAGGTTATGTGCATTTGGAATAAAGAGGAGACAACAAAGGAGAGGGGATAGTTTTATGTTCTGGAATATAAGAGAGGATGTTGGCACAAGGTGACATACCCACAGTAGTACAGATAGAAGGTGGGTGGACGTGAAGACAGCCATCAATTTCCCTGTATAGAAGCTACACCTCCTCCCTGCAGCCCTCCTTCCTCTTTTGTAGTATATTGATGGCCAGCTTGCTTGACACCACTCATCACATTCTGTCCCTTGGGACATGAAGGCAAAGTGCAGTAATATTGAGGGTCTTAGCCAGGATGCTGTGAGTCAGGAAGAAAGTCCAGATGGGGAGGTCTTGTCCAGTTATAGGTAGAAGACTGTGGGCAGGGTTGCCATTTCTGCTGTATAAGTTGTGTTCTGCCCAAGGGCATCAAGCTGAGGTGGTGAGGGGGGCTCAGCTCATCAAGCATCCTCTTGGCACAGAGTTATAGCCACCTGAGGAAAAGGTACCTTTTCCTAATTCATGCAAAGGCTCTATACTGCCTAACTGAAGCTCTGACTCTGGGATGTCCCCATGTGCCCTAAGAAGTGGGCCCTGAGAGAGGATAAAGAGCCTAAAGAAGGGGACAGGTATGGGAAGTAGGGCTGGGGTGAGGGTAGCCTTCAGGGAAAGAATGGTGAAGATCAACGTTACCTACTCAACAACATCGCCGAGAGCCATCGCAGGGTTATTTGCTCACCCTGTTGAAGTGCATGTGGTCTGAAGATGAAGGGATGTTTTTCTTCTTAACATTTAAATAATTAACTTGTTTATGTTATTATACTCATAGTCTAAATATTATTAAATAAAACATCTTATTGCTGATAATTATCCAAACATTACAGGAAACATGGGACTTCTGCCAGCAGCAGGGATGTATTTCCAGTTCTATAGTGAACACCCAGGGTTTACTTTGCTGCCACATAATCAATTGACTGCAGCCTCCTGACTGAAACATGATGGTAACCCTATCAATCCCAGGTGAAGTGTGCTTAGATAAAGAACAAATTATTCTCTGTGGTCTGATCCCCAAATATGTGGGTGACAAACACAGTGGCATTGTTTCCGTGACTGAGTCTTGTTTTCCATGTGGGAGGAATTCCAGACTTAAGAATTTGGCACCCAGACTTCATAGATTTTTTTTCCTTTTTTTCTAATTGAGACAACACAACTAATGATAAAGAACAATACCAGCCTGACTTCTAAGCTCTGGGTCACAACTTGACCTCCAGAGTGATTGGACAGAGTCCAACAGTAACTACTGTCTTCTGTTGTCAAGCTGGACCGCGGGATCCACAAGACCAACTTTCCATTGGCTTCTGGAGCGTAAAGACAAAGCAGATGTGCCTGCCTGCTAATGCGCTGTTGGGTGGAACTGCTCCCCCAGCTTATTGAAATCAGACCCATAGCACTCAAGTTACCAGTTAGAGCTGCCCTGCAAACAGACGGTGGCTCCACACGAGTGCCATCATACTGCAAAATTACAAGAGCCATGAGTCCATCCCCTCACCACCACACAAAATCACATCTTTATCAACCGACCTAGCTTTCCCCAGTACACACTATAAGGGGCCTGGTCAGTGCCAAATTAGAGTAACTCTAGATGGTTAACAACAACAACAACTGGATGGTTAAAGTAGTACTAAAACTTGAATACCATCGAAAATTCTGGAAGGCTATGCCCCTAAATGTTAATTTTAGTTATCTCTAAGTAGGTGGGGGAGTTCCTGGTGGTACAAACAGTTAATGTGCTTGGTTTTTAACCAAAAGGTTGGAGGTTGGAGTCCACCAAGAAGCACCTCAGAAGAAAAGCCTGGTGATCTAATTCCAAAAAATCAGTCATTGAAAACCTTATGGGGCATAAGTTCTATTCTGACACATGGAGGATTGGAATTATATATATATATATATATATATATATATATATAATTTGTTGTTATGTTCCGTCGAGTCGGACCCGACTCATAGCAACCCCTCCTTGGGTTTCCAAGGCAGTATCACTACATCGGAAGATTGCCCCACCTTCCTTCCGAGGAGTGGCTGGTGGGTTTGAACCGCCAGCCTTCTGGTTAGCAGTCAAGTGCCTTAGGCACTAAGCTACCAGAGCTCCTATATATATATATATATATATATATGAATTGTGCATAGTTGTTAGAGAAAATTACACTCAATCCTCCAATAATATTCAATTTGTCATAAACAACTCTTAAGAGTTTTTTTTTTTAATATTCAATAGTCTTAAAAAATAGTTTATCTTTCAAATGCTAGCTAATTAATAAGCTATTTCAGTTGCTCTAGGTTTTAAAACTGAAGCTTAAGTTCAACTGAATTTCTTTAAGATTTTCTAGGTTAAAGTTATATAATCTGGGTAAGACATTGATTTTGTTTTTTGTTTGGATGGTTTTTGAGATTTGCCTAGCAAATATATATATAACTTTAGTTACCTCATCTGTATGAAAAACAACCCTACCCATAGAGCTACTATGAGCATTAAATGAGATAATCCATTTCAAGTGTTTACTATAATACCTGGCTCATAGTAGGTATTTGGTAAATTTTATCTGTTATCAGATAGCTATATATAATTTTTATTTATTTTTTTAGAGATTACATCAAGATATTAAAAAAATAAGTGGACAAGAGATCTTATTTGTCTTCTTTTTAGTGTTCCTATTGGGTGAATTTACCTGACATAGATGTTAGTGTGATATGAATATTAAGGACCCTCCTGAAGTCTTCCCTCTTCTCTCAGGGCTAAGATCTCAGCCGCTCCTATGTTATTGTTAGGGACTGTTGAGTTGGTTCTGACTCATAGTGATCCTTCCTATGTATAGCAGAATGAAATACTGCCCAGTCCTGCATCATCCTCACAATCTTTGTTATGCTTGAACCCGTCATCATAGCCACTGTGTCAATCCATCTCACCTAGGGTTTTCCCCTTTTCCACCGACCCTCTACTTTACCAAGCATGATATCCTTCTCTAGAGACTGGTCCATCCTTATAGGTAATGCTTAATTTGACATAGCAAGAATTTAAGACTGGAAAGGAATTTAAGGATAATCTGGTCTAGGCTGTTTTACAGATGAGGTGACTGAGCCTGGATGGGTAATGACTTACCAAACATCACAGAGTAGCAAAGACAAGACTAGGCCTTGGAGTCCAGACCATTCTTCCATCTCTTTTCACTGTGACAGATGGCCTCTTGGTTTCTCTAGGTTGTTGTACACTGGTGACTTATACTATTTTGGAATATCACACGGTCCATAGCACCGTGCTGGGCATGCAGTAGGTATTTGCTAAACAGTTTGCTCCATCAGATTAACAATTGTTTGTGGCCTCTGTGTGTTAGGTACATGTTCAGTAGTACAGGAGATAGGGAACTAAGCAAGACAAAGTCTCTGCTTCTGGAAGACTGACCTGGGAAGACAAAGCAGGGGATGAAGGAGTCTCAGAGAGAGGAGACTTGTTTAATTTCATCTACAGAGGATGAAGATCAAACATCAAGTCATGTGATAAACCCTGCAATGAGCCAGTTCTGCAGGCTCCTTACCCCAGACAAGTTCCAAAGCTATTTCCTGGCTCTCTTTCTTGTAGATTTACTCCTGGGTCCAATCAATATAGTGGAGGCTAGTGTTCCTATTGGGTGACTTAAAAACTAATGTTGGCCCCTGCCTGCAGACCCAGCCCCACAGGAGAGAGAGTGTGGCCACTTCTAGCACCTGAAGGCGCAAGGAAATAAAATTGCCAAATTAAAAAAAAAAATAGTAATAACAAACAAAAAATATGACATTTAATTACATTTGCATTTTAGATAAATAACTAACACATTTTTTAGTATATTCCAAACATCATACTTACGTGAAAGAATTATTCATTATTTATCTGAAATTCAAATTCAACTGACTATCCTGTATTTTATCCAGCAAGCCTGCAAGAGAAGTGACAATCCGTGCCTTCTGAGGACTCAGGTTTCACTCCTGAATGATCTCTACCTCTAAAAGACTCTCTTAATTCTCTGAGCTCAGCCTTTTACCCCAAGCATCCAGGTAGGGCTCAAGGCACAGAGACATGGCCCAGCTCATAGCCCAGCGTCCCTGGGCCTGTTCCTACAGGGCTTCACATCATGGGACCTCCTTCCTCCTCCCATTGTTGGGAGATCAGTGAAGAGGAGACATGCAGATGTTTCCCATGTTTGCCTGACCTGGGACGTTTGTTACCAGTGTAGATTCCCAGTCCCAATTAATTCAGATCTCTAAGGGATGGGTCTGAGAAATAGGCTTAGTAATATCCCAGGTAAATCTCATGATCATGCAAACTTGGGAAACACTGGAGTAAGGTATCTGGAAACCTTTTAAAAGCGAAGTCTTCAGTTAAAAGGCAATTCAGCTAAGGTTCATTGAGAGCGTTCTACAAGCCAGAACTACCCTAAGATATTGAGGGTAGGAGAGTTGAGGAAGATAAAGCCCAGCCCTGAAAAGGCAGAGAGTCTAGAGAAATCATTGGATACATTTTCAAGTAATTTTTTTGATAGACTTTCTTTTTTAAAGAACTTTCATGTCTACAGAAAAATTGTGCAGAAAATATAAACATTTCCCATACACCTCTTTTCCCCACTGCACACTTTTTCTCCTATTATTAACATCTTAATATTCATGTGTAAGGGAGCTCTGGTGGCACTGTGGTTAAAGCACTGGGCTGCTAACCAAAAGGTTAATGGTTCAAACCCACCAGCTACTCTGCAGGGGAAAGATGAAGCAGTCCGCTTCCGTAAAGATTTATAGCCTTGGAAACCCTATAAGGCAGCTCTACTCTGTCATATTGGGTCACTCTGAGTTGGAATTGACTCCATGGCAGTGAGTTTTTGTGTTTATGTCCATGTGGTACATGTGTTACATTTGTTAAACCAATATTGATACATTAGTATTAACTAAAGCCCATAGTTCAGGTAATGGTTCACTCTTTGTGTCGTACAGTACTATGGATTTTGACAAATGCATAATATCATGTATCTATTATCTCTGTGTCAAATAGAGTAGTTTCCTTGCCCTAAAATTCTCTCTCTACATATTCATCCCTACTCCTCTGAACTCCTAGAAACCACTTATTTTTTCAAAGGAGCTCTGGTAGCATAGTGGCTAAGACACTTGACTGCTAACCAGAAGGCTGGCGGTTCAAACCCACCAGCCACTCCTCGGAAAGAAGATGGGTCAATCTACTTCCGTAGTGATACTGCCTCGGAAACCCAAGGAGGGGTCGCAATGAGTCGGGTCTGACTTGACGGCACATAACAACAGCAACAACAACCACCAACTATAGTTTTGCATGATTCTAACCAAACCATCATGGTTAGAATCATTCAGTATATGTTTCTTTGTTTCAGACTGGCTTTTTGCAATTAGCAATATGTGTTTAAGGTTTCTCCATTTCTTTTTGTGGCCTGATGGCACATTTTTTATTTTTATTTTTATTTATCACTAAATAATACTCTGTGGCTATACCATAATTTGTTTATCCATCCACCTATTAAAGGGCAAGTTGGTTGCTTCCAAGTTTTAGCAGTTATGAATAAAGCTTCTATGAATATTTGGGTGCAGGTTTATATGTGGACATGAGTTTTCAACTCATTTTGATAAATAACTAGGAGCGCAATTGCTGGATCATATGGTAAGCCTCTGCTTAGCTTTGTAAGAAACCGCCAGAATGTCTTCCAACATGGCTGGACCATTTTGCATTCTTACCAGCAAAGAACAAGAGTTTCTGCTGCTCCACATACTTGTCAGCATTTGGTGTTGTCAGTTTTTTGTTTTTTTTTTTTGTTAGGTGTCATCTAGTTGTCTCCGATTCATAGCTACCCTATGTACAGCAGAACAAAACACTGCTCAGTCCAGTGCCAGCCCCACAATCTTTGCTATATACCTGAGCCCATCATTGCAGCCACTGTGTCAATCCATCTCATTGAAGGCCTTCTCCTTTTTCGTTGACCCTCCACTTTATCAAGCATGATATCCTTCTCCAGGGAATGGTCCCTTCTGACAACACGACCAAAGTAGGTGAGACGAAATGTGGCCATTCTCGTTTTTAAAGACCATTCCAGCTGCACTTCTTCCAGGACAGATTTGTTAATTCTTCTGGCAGTCCGTGGTACTTTCAATATTCTTTGCCAACACCACAACTCAAAAGCATCAACTCTTCTTCAATCTTCCTTATTCATTGTCCAGCTCTCACATGCATATGAGGTGATTGAAAATGCCATGGCTTGGGTCAGATGCATGTTAGTCTTCAAAGAGATATCTTTGTTCTTCAGCACTTTAAACAGGTCTTTTGCAGCAGACTTGTCCAGTGCAATACTGATGTCTTGACTGGTGCTTACATTGGTGTCAATTGTAGAGCCAAGTAGTATGAAAGCTTTGACAACTTCAATCTTTTCTCCATTTATCATGATGCTGCTTATTGGTCCCATTGTGAGGACTTTTGCTTTCTTTATATTGAGGTGTAATCCGTACTGCAGACTGTAGTCTGCAGTCTTCATCAGTAAGTGCCTCAAGTCATCCTCACTTTCATTGAGCGAATTTGCATAACACAGGTGGTTAATGAGTCTTCCTCCGATCCTGATGCCATGTTCTTCTTCACACAGTCCAGCTTCTCTGATTATTTGTCCAGCATACAGATTGAATAAGTATGGGGAAAGGATGCAACCCTGTCACACTCCTATTTTGATTTTAAACCATGCGGTATCCCGTTGTTCTGTTAGAATGGCAGCCTCCTGGTCTATGTATAAGTTTCTCATGAGCACAATTAAGTGTTCTGGAATTCCCATTCTTCTCAATGTTATCCATAATTTGTCATGATCCACACAATCGAATGCCTTTGCTTAGTCAATAAAACACAAGTAAACATCTTTCTGGTATTCTTTGCTTTAAGTCAAGATCCATCTGATATCATCAATGATATCCTCATTCCATGTCCTCTTCTGAATCCAGCTTGCATTTCTGGAAGTTCTCTGTCAGTATATTGCTGCAACCATTTTTGAATTGTCTTCAGTAAGATTTTACTTGCATGCGATATTAATGACAGTGTTCGATAATTTCCACATTCTGTGGGATCACCTTTCTTTGGAATAGGTACAAATGTGGATCTTTTCCAGTCAGTTGGCCAGGTAGTTGTCTTCCAAATCTCTTGGCATAGCCGAGTCGGTGCCTCCAGTGGGGCATCCATTTGTTGAAACATCTCAATGGGTATTCCATCAATTCCTGGAGCCTTGTTTTTCACCGCTTCCCTCGGTGCAGCTTCAACTTTTTCCTTCAGTACCATTGGTTCTTGATCATATGCCACCTCCTGAAAATGGATGAATGTCAACAAATTCTTTTTGGTACAGTAACTGTTTGTATTCCTTCCATCTTCTTTTGATGTTTCCTGCATCATACAATATATTGCCCATAGACTCTTTCAGTATTGCAACTCAGGGCTTCAATTTCCTCTTCAGTTCTTTCAGCTTGAGAAATGCCAAGTGTGTTCTTCCCTTTTGGCTTTCCAACTTCATGTCTTTGCACATTTCATTATTATAATTGACTTTGTCTTCTCCAGCTGCTCTTTGAAATCTTCTGATTAGTTCTTTCATCTTGTCATTTCTTCCATTTGCTTTAGCTACTCTCCATTCAAGGGCAAGTTTCAGAGTCTCTTCTGACATCCATTTTGGGCTTTTCTTCCTTTCCTGTCTTTTTAATGACCTTTTGGATGATGTTCTTGATGTTATCCCACAATTCCTCTGGTTTTTGGTCATTGGTGTTCAATGCGTCAAATCTATTCTTTAAATAGTCTCTAAATTCAAGAGAGATATAATCAAGGTCATTATTATGGCTCTCATGGACTTGTTTTAATTATCTTCAACTTCATCTTGAACTTGAAAATGAGCAGTTGGGCCACAATCAGCTCCTGGACTTGTTTTGGCTAACGATACTGAGCTTTTCCATTGCTCTTGCAACAGATGTGGTCAATTTGATTCCTGTGTACTCCATCTGATGAAGTCCACATGTATAGCTGCCACTTGTGTTGTTGAAAAAAGGTATTTGCAATGAATAAGTCATTGGTCTTGCAAAATTCTGTCATGCAATCTCCAGCATTATTTCTATCTTGAAGGCCAAATTTTCCAGCTACTGGTGATTCTTCTTTGTTTCCAACTTTTGCATCCCCCAATCACCAGTGATAATCAGCACATCTTGATTGCATGTTTGGTCAATTTCAGACTGCAGAAGTTGGTAAAAATATTCAATTTCCTCGTCTTTGGCTTTGTGGTTGGTGCATAAATTTGAATATTAGTAGTATTAACTGGCTTAGCTTGTAGGCATATGGATATTATTCTATCACTGACAGCATTGTACTTCAGGATAGATCTTGAAACATTCTTTGTGACGATGAATGCCACACCATTCATCTTCAATTTGTCATTCCCAGCATAGGAGATCATATGGTTATCTGATTCAAAATGGCCCACACTGTTCCATTTCAGCTCACTAATGCCTAAGATATCAATCTTTATGCATTCCATTTCATTTTTGACAACTTCCAATTTTCCTAGATTCATAGTCTGTACATTCCATGTTCTGATTATTAATGGATGTTTGCAGCTTTTTCTTCTCATATTGAGTCATGCTACTTCAACAAATGGAGGCCCTGAAACCTCTACTATATTCATATCATTATGGTAGGCTCTACTCTGATGAGCTCTTTCCAAGTAGTATTTTGAGTGCCTTCTGACCTGAGGGGCTCATCTTCCAGCACTGTTGTCAGGGTTTTAGTAATTCTAATAGATGTGCAGTAGTATCTCATTATTGTTTTAACTTACAATTCTCTAATGACATATTATATTGAGCATATTTCCATATACTTATTTGCTATTCGTGTATCTTTTTTGGCAAGGTGTCCCTATTTTTGCCATCTTGCAATTAGGTTGTTTGTTTTTCTTACTGTTGAGTTCAAATGTGGTAACACAAGCAAAAATTTGTGAGACAACCACTAAGGTCTACAAACCAAATAGAGTAGGTGAGAGGGAACAGTGGACATGTGGCTTAGAAAAGGATTTGAGGGAAGGTCATGCTTTAACTTGGTCTTGACCAGTGATTTCCAGAGGAAACCATCAGAGATAATGGGAGACTTCCCACAATGTTTTAAAAATACCCCTGTGGGTAAGGCAGGGGCAAACATGCAAGAAGCCACGTTGTAATTGAGTTAAGCTTCAAGAACCCATTATCTTCCCACACTTTTATAGATTTCATGTTTACTACATTCATCTTCTCTTTCTAAATTGTCCCAGACCTCATAAACATAACATGATCTCCATGGATTTGATCTCACATGTCCCTTTATGTACCACCCCTTCCCTGCTCTTCTTTATGACAAAATTCTTATAAAGAATTATCTGTCTTCCTTTTCACTTTCTCTTCTGTTCTTTTGTGAACCCACTTTAATCAGGCATTTGTTCATACCATTTCTTCAATCCTCCTTCACACTAACATCACCAATACCCTCAACATTGCAAATAAGACCTTCCCAAACTTCACCTCACTAAAAGGCATGGCAGCAGTTGATGTAACTGATCATTCAATCTTTCTTGACAGGTGACTGAATATTCTGGGCATTTCCTAGTTTGGACAATAAAGTACACGACCAACTTATTCTAGAAGTACTTTCTTCACTTGATGTCCACAGTATCATTCTCTTGCATTTTCCTTCTTCACAGTTTCTTTTAAAGATTCTTTCCCTGACTTCTAAGTGTTGAAGCACTGAGGACCACTTTTTGGCCATCTTTTCCTCTTTAGCTTTTGCTCCCTTCCTACATGACACCATCCAACCTCATGGTTTTAAACACCATCTACTCACTGGTATTCCCCAGCTTTTATATTTACAGCCCTTACCCTCTCTCCTTAACTCCAGATTTCTATATCCAACTGTCTACTCAAACTCTCCACTTGTATAGCTAATAAACTCAAAACCAAACTCACTGCCATTGAGTTGATTCTGGCTCACAGCAATCCACATTGGGTTTCTGAGGCTGTAAATCTTTATGGAAGTAGATTGCCCTATCTTCCTTATGTGGAATGGCTGGTGGGTTTGAACAGCTGACCTTTTGATTAGCAGCCAAATGCCTTATCCACTATGCCACCAGAGCTCCTTTGTATAGTCAATAAGTATTGAAAATTTAATATTTCCAAACACAAACTCTCAATTTCTGTCCTTTGCACCTGCCCCTCCCCATTGTTCTCAAACTCAGTAAATGGCACCTCTATCCATCTGGATACCCAAAACTTTGGAATCAACATTATGTCCTTTCTTCCCTCACTCCTCCACATCACAATCTATCAGGAAGTCAGATTAGATTCCTTTCAAAACATATCCAACTTACAATGTTTTCTCACCTTCTCTGGATTGCATTTCTTGTCCAAATTATCATCACCTTTCATCTGGATTGTTGCAGGAACAGCCTAACTGATCTTCCAGTTTCTACTCTTGGTCTCCATTGTGCATGCTTAGCCAGAGTGCTCTTTTTAAAACATATCAGGTCATGTATCATGCTCAAAACCTTATAATGATTTCCCTTTTCCCTCAGAATAAAGTCTAAAGTCCTCATTAGAGGACCATTAAAGCCCCCTAAGAATTTGCCCTGGTTGCCTCTCATATCTTATCTTATCTTCCACTGCTCTTTCTAGTAATCACTCTGCCCCAGCCACAGAGATATGTTTGCTGTTTTCAGCTAAGCATGCTCCTACCTCAGGACCTTTGCCTGGCCATGTTCTTCCCACATTTATACACAGCTCTCTCTCACACTTCATTCAGGTCTGTATGTAAGCACCCCCTTATCAGAAGGATCTTCCATGACCACATGTAACCCAAACTAACGACGCACTGCCATCGAGTTGGAACTGACTCATAGCGACCCTTCCTTGGGTTTCCGAGGTGGTATCACTGTGGAAGTAGATTGCCCAACCTTCCTTCCGAGGAGTGGCTGGTGGGTTTGAACCACCTTCTGGTTAGCAGTCAAATGCCTTAGGCACTACACCATCAGACCTCCCGTAATCCAAACTAGCACTTCCCCTGTTTGGAACTTCAAAAGCCTTGTCATATTTTATTTTTCCTAGCACTTATCACTCGATGGCAAATAACAACAACAACAACAACAGCACTTATCACTAACCCACATTTTGTGGTTATTTGTTGTTTTCTATCATTAGAATTCAAGTACCTTAGGCACAGATAACTTTTTTGTTTTGTTCAAATACTACAGTATTCAGAATACCTTGAATACCATTGGCATATAGTAGGTGCTCAATATAAATTTTCTAAAAGATTGAATGAACAATATGCTTTCATTCTGTTTCAGTTTAGATATCTTTGTACTTATCTCAAGGAGCTTTGGTGGTACAGAGGTTAAAGCATTCAGCTCTTATCCAAATATTTGGTAGTTCAGGACCACCAGCTGCTCTGCAGGAGAAAGTTGAGACAGTCTGCTTCTGTAAAGATTTACAGCTTTGGAAACCCTATGGAGCAATTGTACTCTGCCCTATGGGGTCTCTACATGTCGGAATCCACTCGATGGCAGTGGGGTTAGGTGGGTACTTATCACCCCAACTGTTGTTGTTAATTGCTGTCAAGTCGATTCCAACTCATAGAGACCCATGTGTGCAGACTAGAACTGCTCCATAGTGTTTTCAAGGCTGTGACCTTTTGGAAAGATTATCAGGCCTGTCTTCCCTCGCATCTGGGTGGGGTTGGAACTACCAGCCTATCAGCTAGTTGTTGTTGTTGTTCTGTACCATCGAGTCGGACCCAACTCATAGTGACCCCTCCTTGGGTTTCCGAGGCAGTATCACTATGGAAGTAGATTGCCCCATCTTCCTTCCCAGGAGTGGCTGGTGGATTTGAACCTCCAGCCTTCTGGTTAGCAGTCAAGTGTCTTAGGCACTATGCTACCAGAGCTCCCTATCAGCTAGTAGTCAAGTGCTTAACCAATTGCACCCCCCAGGGGATCCTCCACCCCTACTAAATCAGTCTTATTCACCTCTGTAATTGCTGCGTTTCCTAGCATGGTGCACCTACATGGAACAGGTACTTCATACATGTTTGTTCAATTAAGTTGAATGACTGCCAAGCACTAGCCACAGTTCTGCGACTTAAATTCAGTTTGTATCATCTGGAAGAGGCATTGTAATCAAAGGGTTTGTTAATATTCTGAGAGGTGGTTCTGGTGTTTCGTTAGAACTTAGACAGCAGCTCCGGGGAGAAGGAGCAGCACAAATAGAGATTTGTCTGATGGAGAAAACAGTGAGGTACAGTTACAGCCAGAGCTGTTGCAGTGACCTTTTGCCAGGCTTCAGCATTCAGAGCCAAGCTCTGGGGGAAGTGACAGAAGCAAATGTGACCCCAGGGTTGATTGAGTCTGAGCCAGCAAGGTCACGAGGTCTGTCTTAGGGTGGAAGGGTATGCCATACATCCACTGCAGAACCATGTAGACAAATCAGGGTGAGTCAGGCACATAAACATTTTTGCTTATGGCTGACTCTGCTGTACTTGTATAACCAGACAACTAGGTTCCCCTATTTTGGATTCATGTCCATTTGCTTGAGGTAATGGGGTGGAACTTTGTAGAGTGCCAATCTTGGAAACCATGGCCCCAGACCATGGTATAGATGACACTGTGCTATAATGAAATCTTCCCAATAACCAGCTCCTTTGGAAGGAGTCCAGGTACAGCCTGAGTTCTTATAAGTTGAGCTAGAGAATGAAATAATGTTCTAGGAATCATTTGACAAATTTATCTTAAAATCAAAGCTACTTGCAAAAATGGATTTAGCTCTGCCTTCAACTGTTTCCTCGGGCTCAAATGTTTAAATAGAAATAATTCACGGTATGTGTCACTGTTTGCATTTTCTCCTGATGGCAATAGAAAGCTATTCAACTTCCCAGTTTGCAATCAATTACCTTCTAACTGCCTTGTCTTTTAAGAAAAACCTTTTGGGATCTAGAAGACCTGTTTCAAAAGCTGAACAGAAAAGGAAAAACAACTGTACATCTGAAAGAGTTAAGGTCATTTCTTTATATATTAATGTTAAAAAAAGAATAAAGCTCTTAATAAGGTAAAGCGACATATGATGTAACCTTTTTAGTGGGTTGATGCTCATAAATGATTCTGATAATTTGAAACTACACAAGGATACCCACCAAAATCCAAGCAAGTGCAAATTTACAAGAAAACAAACAGCAGCTGTCACAGATCATCTAGGGCTCTGGGCCCAGCAATCTGCTGAGAATTCATCAAGCCCAATTGAGTAGTTCAGAGCAAAAGACATTTAAAAATTCAAAACACAGGCCCATTGGGAATATTAAGAAAAGACTCATCCAATTTTTTTTTTTTTTTTTTAAATGTGCATCCAAGGCTCAAACCATTACAACAGGCCAAAGCAGGCTCGTTAAACTGGAGTTCCAAAGAGGCCACTTGTGAAAGCCAATTAAGTGAGGCATTAGAAGTATCTAGGTCCTTCTGTCATCGTGCAGGCCTGGCTTCCCAGTAAACCAGTTGTCGTTGAGTTGATTCCAAGTCATGGAGACCCCATGTGTGTCAGAGCAGAACTCTGCTCCATCGAGTTTTCAGTGGCTGAGTTTTGGGAGTTCACCAGGCCTTTCTTCTGAGGCAGCTGTGAGTGGACTTGTACCAACTTCCTTTTGGTTCACAGCTGAGCGAGTTAACTATTCACATCACCCAGGGATTCCAGGCCTGGCTTACAGGGACAGAACTTGCTTTCTTTTCTCTCTAAAAATCTGCAAATCACAATTTCATAGTGCAGTGGTTAAGCATTCGGCTGCTAACCACAAGGTCAGAAACTGGAAACCCATCAGCTGCTCTGAGAGAAAAAGATGGTAATTTGTTTCTGTAAAGATTTACAGCCTTGGAAACCCCATGTGACAGTTCTACTCTGTCCTATAAGGTTGCTATGAGTTGGAATCAACTCGATGGCAATGGGTTTGGTGGTTTTTTTCCCAGTTATTATGCTAGTTTTCAAACAAATTTGTCTTAGACGTTCAGCCAGAATGCACCTCAGAAGTAAGAATGGCCAGACTTCTTCTCTCATACTTTGGTCATGTGATCAGGAGGAATCATTCCCTGGAGAAGGACATCATGCTTGGCAAAGTAGAGGGTCTGTGAAAAAGATGAAGACCCTCAATGATACAGATTAACACAGTGGCTGCAATGATGAGCTCAGACCTGACATGATAGCGGATGCAGCTCAGAAGCAAGAAATGTTTTGTTCTGTGATATATGGGGTTGCTCTGAGTCAAAACTGACTCAACGGGACCTAACAACAGCAACATACTGATTTTCAAAACATTGATCAATTCTAGAATCTTTTTTCATTTTGTTTTGTTTTTCTCCGTGGTTTAGACTAATTATTCTCAAATAGAGCTACCAAATGGTCAGTGAAAAGTGTTTCCATGGTCAAATAAGTTTGACTCCAGGTAAGTGGAGATTTTCAGTGCACACTGGTATTTTGGAAGCTTGGAATAAAGAAGGTATTTCTTAATCCAGTGGCTTCCATATTCACTTGACCACACAGTGCTTATTTTACTAATCCCCTTATGGAAGGAAGATTGGGCAATCTACTTCCACAGTGATACTGCCTTGGAAACCCGAGCAGGGGTTGCTATGAGTCGGATCCAACTCGACGGCAGTGAGTTGGGTTTTTTAGTGAGTTATAGCATCATAGGAGTGGGACATTCCTGTGACTTAAAGGCCAAGATCAAGGTGCATTGCTTTCACATGGCTCCCCAGACAATATTGAGATCATTCATTCATTTATTCAGTGGACAGTTATTAGTTGGTTTCTACATGCAAGGCTCTGGCTGGATGCCAAGGCAAATACAAAGAAGAAAATGGCAGGATCTCTGCACTCTGGTAATTTTTAATGTAATAGGAAAGATAAACATGTAAACAAATATCTTCAATGTCATGTGATATAGGCTTCTCCTCTGTATTGTTTATACTTGAGGGATAGGCTCATGCCCTTATACTTGTCTTGTATTCACTATAGCACCTAGAATGGAATTGATACAGTGGCTGCAACAGTGGGCTCAAATGGCAATGACTGTGGGGATGGCACAGGACAGGGCAAGGTTTCCTTTTGTTATATACAAGGTTGCTGAGTCGAAGCCAACTGGACAGCACCTAAAAGCAACAAGGGATTGGACACATAGCAGGCCAGTCAATGAATACTGGTTGATTGACTGATTAAAGGCCAAACTAGATGATCTTTTGAGTGTTTTTAATTTTGAAGTTCTGAATCTTTCTCAAAATTAGTACAGTCTTGTACCTATAAAATCATGGTGAACCACAAAAGTACAAAATGTTTCATTGGCTCTAAGAAGAAATAGAATTAATGCATTCTGCCTCTCCAAATAGACAAGCCACAACAAACACAGTAAACCCAATTTACTCTCTGCTTATAGACACAGTTTAAGTGTTAAACTTAGTGATTTGACCTTATAATTGGGAAAGAGCCAAGATTTTGATTTTACATATGGGAATCCTGGGACTCAAGTGAATGTTTAGCTGTTCATTGTAGAATTTAATACAGATTAGGGTTAGCCACAAGTGGTAACACTCAGAGAGTTGTTAATTTCTTCTTGGCAGTTTCACTCTAAACTTGATTCATAAATTTCAAATTTAAATTTGGTGTTGTCATTCAGATTTTATGCACATTTATTTAATTTATATATGCTGAGTGTTTCCTAATTGTGTGATCACTAAACAGTACCTCAGATGCTTATGTATTCAGGAATTATTCAGAACCACAGAAACATAATTTCATAAGGGAATAAGGAAGCTAATTTAAGGGGGATAAATTACACTGGCTTCTATTATAATATGGCAGGGTTTCTCAACCTCAGCACTATTGACATTTTGGGTCAATAATTTTTTGTTGTGAGGCTGTCCTGTGCATTATAGGATGTTTAACAGCATCCTGGGCCTCTATCCACCAGACACTAGTGACACACCCCTCCCCTCCACTTTTGACACTGAATATGTTCCAGACATGGCCACATTTCCCTGGGGTACAAAATCATTCTCAATTGAAAACTACTGATGATAAAAGAGCCACTGGTGATTAAAGTCTGTTCTAGACTAATGGTAAGTAAATTTTTCATTCTGTGGGCTGTCAGTTAGTATGTGCCCAGAGAATGGAAAACAATGCTTACTGTGCTTTGGAACTAAATAATCCTGTCTTCCTTCTAGTCTGTGTGGCCTGGGACTCATTACCTAACCTCTCAGTCTCAGTTCTCTTATCTGTGTATCAAGAGTAATAGCTACCCAACACATGGTCATGAGCACAAGTGAGCCACACACTGTGAAGCTCCTAGTGTAATGCCTGGCAAGAAGCAGGCATGGAGTAAATGTTAGTAGTTTTCCTCCTCCCATGCTTCCTTTTCCTTTTTCTCTCCCCACTTTCCTCAATGCCTGGGATAACACAGGCAAATTATATGTGTTACAAATGGCTTGGTGATTTTTTTTTCAATTTTTTTTTTCTTCTATGGCACAAATAATCAGGAGCTGACATTATATGCAAACCTTATGTGAGCTTTGGAGAAAGAACAGCCTACATCAACAATAGATAAAAGAGAATCTGAGTTCTCAATTCTGCATTCATGCACAAGGAATTCCAGCTATAGGGAGTGTGTCCACACACATCAGAACCATTCATCATTTTCTTATTCTCTGTTCAACTTGATAAGACTGTAACTTGAGTAAACAAATGAACCGCTCATGGGTTGAACGTATCTCCACCAACACCCATCCGAGGCCATCAAATGAGCCTGGTCGCTTAATCAGTAGTACTGACTGAACCATTGCAGAAGTGTAAAAAAAAAAAAATCTAGGCACCATGGGGGGAACACTAGCATGAAAATATATCTGATATAGTTCTAACCCTGAAGGAATTACTGAAAGGACATATGGAAAGTTTCATAGACTTTATTTTAATTATAAAGGCATTATAGCAGCATATGAACCATTTGGACACAATGGGGAAGGGAGCAGGAGATCACTCAAAGTTCTAACACTCAATACAATTGTTTTCATTTTTATGTACAGTATTTACTTCCATGCCTGGTTCCTATGTACATGTGATTTCCCTTGGTTGCAATAATTTCATATATATTCTTCTGTAACCTGTGTTTTACCCTACTTTGCATTATAGCATAAGGCACTTCTCCTTGTTCTTACTTCTACAGTTTTCCTATGTAATGACTGCACAGAAATTCTTGAAAAAGATTTTCCACAAAGTAACTAATTAAGTATTCCTTCACTGAAGACCATTTCACTTCTGATTTTACAGCTATAAATTATTTAACACACACACTGTATGTGTACATGTGTATGTATATATCTATATCTATCGACCCCCTTACCCCCATATATAAAACAACCAATTGTTGTCAAGTCAATTCTGACTCATGGCAACCCCTTGTGGGTCAGAGCAGAGTTATATATATGACTTTTTCCTTTTCTGGATTATTTTCTTAGGATAAAGTCTTAAAAGTGGGATTAATAGGTAAAATTGTGGACATTTCTATAGCTTGAAATATAATATGGTCAAACTATTTTGATACTTTATTCTAAATAAATACATTCATGGCTCATTATACAATTCCTCAAAAATAAAGGAAAGTATAAAGACTAAGACAAAAGCTCCCCATAATCCTGTAACTCAACTACTATTAATATCTGTTACATTTCCTTTCGATCTCTTCCCTTATTTATCTTTAATATAGGAGTCCTAGTGGTACAGTGGTTAAATGCTCAGTTGCTAATCTAAAGGTCAACAATTCAAAACCACCAGCATCTCTTCAAGAGGAAGATGTGGCAGTCTGCTTCTGTAAATATTTATAGCATTGGAAACCCTATGGGGCAGTTCTACTCTGTCCTATAGGGTCACTACCAGTTGCAATTGACTCAGTGGCTATGGGTTTGGTTCTTTTAAAATAATATTTAATAAATGCATATTTCTAAAATTATTGTATTGTAATACTATCAAGAGTTGGCTTCCTATATGAGTAGCTATATGATGTTATTAACCTGACTTAGCCTAGCCAGAGGGCTAATTCTAGCCAGAGGAATAAAGGGGTCTACTTAGAGTAGTGCACAGGAGACTCAGGGTCACGTCATGGCAGCTCTCACTTTAGGAAAAATGGAACAGCCTTGAATTAAGTGTGCAAAGGCAGCAAGGCCAGTGGTCAGTTCTGCTCCTCTGCTCTTTCCTCTTAACAGAATGGGCTCAAAGCCAGCAGTCTGAGGCATGAATGAAAGCATCTATTCACATCATCCCTGGAAAGCTCTGAGGCCAGCAGAGGCAAGTGTTAGTTGTACAACAGAGCTTAGATGTGCTCCATAACCAGGGGTGTGTGCCTGAGAATTACCTAAATGCGGATTGCCAGACTCACCCCTCATCTAATACATCAAATATCCAAAGATAGAATCTGGGCATGTGTTCATTAAAAAACTTCCTGGGACTGAAAAGCATTGACAAATCGGAGCATTCATTCTACCAGTGAGGAAACTGAGGCTGACAAGACTCTGGGGATTCATTTAGGATTATCAGCAAGGCCGGAGCAGAGCTCCAGCTTGTCGGATGGCTAGAGCACTCCCATGATGATATTAGTACACCCAACAGCATGCACCACATGATTTTGTTGAAGTGCATCCATCTACCCTCTCTACCACAGTACTGTCTTCTCTTGCACTCCTGTCAGATGGGACTAGTCAATCACATGCAGGGACTACATTATAAAGTCAGAGTACACGAGGTCCGTGACTTGTAGCCAAGTTTACCTTTGAAATTCCTGAGAAAGTGCAAAAGGACATGGGGGCAACATCGTCAGACCTCCTGTAACTTCACAAGGGGTAAGAAGGATCAAGGTCAACAGCCCAAGGTTAATTCCTATGAAGTGGAGGTCAGACATGCCTCCACCCTACAACCCCTTTACCAACTCTGACACCAACCATCTCTCCCACCGTAAAATCTACTTCTGTGCTGGGTTCAATAATTCATTGCAATGGCCACACAGGACTCACAGACTCATGGTTATGGGATTTATTAGGGAAGTAACAGGTAATGATGCAGGATCAGGAATGCTTAGGATATAGTTCTTCAATCAGGGCAGGTTCCTTCCAGCTGAGTTGCAGGCACAGTTCTCTCTGGCCTCAGCCTCTCGACTCTGTAGTCCCTTGGCCTCTGCTCTGCTCAGGCAAGTGCTATAAAGCTCTTTTACTTCTTCCAAAAGGTTCCCAGAGGAACACACCACTCCACCAGAAAGGCTCCTGCCCAAAGGCACTCAGCTTTCTTGCTCTGTGAACCAGGTAGTCCGCTGCTCTGCCTCATGCTGGTCTCTGCTGCCAGAGTCTGCTGTTGTGGTTTCTCTGCCACTGCTTCTCACCATCTCTAACCATCTCAGCAATGTGACAGCTCTGTCTGTCTCCTTGGTCAAGGATGTTCAGCTCCAGGATCTCAGGTCCAAAGGATGCACTCCACTCCTGGCTCTTCTTTCTTGATGGTAGTGGTGGCTCTTCTTTCTTGATGGGAGTGAGATTCCCCCTTTCCACTTCTGGGATGGCTCATTTTAAACCTAGTAGGTGTCAAAAGAAGCTCTGGTGGCATAGTGCCTAAGACATTTGACTGTTTACCAGAAGTCTGGCGGTTCAAATGCACCAGCCACTCCTTGGATGGAAGATTGGGCAGTCTACTTCCATAGTGATACCGCCTCAGAAACCCAAGGTGGGGTCACTATGAGTCAGATCCAACTTGATGGCAGTGAGTTTGGTTTGGCTTTTAGGTGGCAAAACTGACCAATCCCCATGTTAAAGTTCCATACACCTGATTTCCATTGTTCCACCCTGACAAGTGTGCCGGGTACCTTATTTACATTATTAATAAGCTATTCAATCCCCTTGGTGGGCCACATATACCTTACATTTGCAGAGTTTCACCTAGTCATTTCATGGGAGTCACAGAGACCATGGCTAAAAGAGCCAAGGGAGACTCCATGTTACAGAAAAAGATGGTATTGCTTTATAAGTTGAACCAGCTAGTTTTCCCTCCTGTGTGGGAACAGATTGCTCTTTCTTCAGTTGAGCACCAGATAAAGTAGTTGGCTTGCAAAGGAGCCAGCTTGCATTAAATATATATATATATATTTAATACACACACACACACACACACATACAAATCTATAACAACAAAATCACACACAGCCTCATAGAATGTGAGGCCAATGAGAACCAACACTGACCAAAGAATGCCATATTCAACTCACCACTTCATGTGCTCATGATGGAATGACACCAAAAATCTCTCTTACTTTTCAAATTATTTTTCATTATCTCTCTCTTCTTTCTTCTCTCCTTCCCATCTCCTCTCCTTCCTTCCTTTTCTCCTTCATTCCTTCTACCCTTCCCTCTTTTTATTTTTTTCTGATTGCATATAATTTAACCTTCACAACTTTATTGTTATTAGTTGTAATAATTGCTCAGTCTGAATTGAACACAGCTCATAGAGGGAATTCCACCTCAGCAGGCAGCCCATTCCTTTTGCTGAATATTGTTGGAAACCTCAAATTGAGTTAACACCTGCCTCTTTTCCCATTCTGCTCATTTATCCCAGTTGTGATCTCTGTAACAATGGTGAGCAGTTCTCCATCCCTCCCCTGTGAAAGCCTTCCTGAATTTGTAACATACCTGCTTCATCCAACTTTTCTTGTTATGATGTCATTTCCAGACTCCCCACCTGCCTCATTTGCTTTTAAAACTTACTGCACCAAGAAGAGAAGGATAATGGGTCTCGGGTATAGTCTGTGGTTTCCTTCAGCCCAATCACTGATCAACTGACCAGTAGGGACAGGAAAATAGCAGTGGCACAAGTAGAATTAGAAACTCACTCCTGTGGCATGAGAATGGTAGAAGCTCACTCCCCAGACAGACTCTGCAGCCCCAGCTCCAGCAGCCTGCATCCCAGATTTATGTGTGGCACCTGGTAAAGCAGTGATGCAAGCCTAGCTTGAAATCCAAGTACATCATCATTTATCTGTGTTTGGATTTGGTTTGGAGTTTTATTAATGACAGAGGATTTGATTAAACAAAGTTTATGCTGTAACCAACTCCAGCTGGATCTAGCATCAATGGGAAACCCCAATTCCCCTGATGTTGTCCTTTTGTCCTTTCCACTCACAATTTCACTTCCAAGGCATTTTCTCTGAATCTGATAATGATGAGGTCATTTTGTTGCGCTTATTTTAAGGGCCGATCTGGCACACCCAGCACGGCAGCCCTGCAATGAAGGACATTTATGTTGGCGATGTTATATACTCTGGGAGGTGGCCTTATCCTAGCCTATAGAATGAAATCACTGTGTCATTCTTCCAAGGCAATTTCATCAGTTGGGTTTGGACTCAGAATTGGAGTTTCTCCAGCAGAAATTATCTTCTTGTAATAGACTGCTAATCCAAGCAGCATCAGGGATATCTGGTAAGGTTACCAGAAGCTGGATCAGTAACATTTGGGTTCTTTTCAGGTTCTTTTCTTTGCTAATCGTAAATGGCTATGATTACCTACTCCTTGCCCTTTTTCTCTAGAGAAACTTGGGAAAGAATCACTCTCCCCAGCATAGGCAAAGGTTGTGAGTCTGTTTGAGATTTGTGCGGTGATTTCTTGCTGCTCACTAGAGCTAAGATTTGAGACTGAGGTCATCTTCAAAGTCCTGTCTCAATCTCTGTCTCTTTCTCCTATTTTGTTGCTTTTCTGGCTCATCTCTCTGGCTTCCTGCCCTCTCCTTGTTGTTCCTCCTTTGAGTCTCCCTTTCCACCTTCCTTCCATTTTTCCCACTCCCTCTCTGTTCTTTCCTTGTCCTCTCACTTTTCTACAGTTTACTGTCATTTCTCTTTCTTCCAATCCTCTCTTCTCCAAACTGCTTCTTACTCTAGCTCCCATCTTTCTTTTCCCTGCTTCAGTCTCTCTCCTTCTATGATGACACCAGGCTTCCTATGGGTACAGCAATCAGCTCACTTAATTTGTCCCAGTGCATCAAATGTTGGCCTGGACTGATTCAGTCAGTTCAAGACTCATCCATTCATGTCACAAACACACATCAAGTTCCAAGCTGATGGAAAATGAGATAGGCATCTCTCTCTCTCTCTCTCGCTCTCTGCCCTGAGCACAGCCCCAGCCTGACCCCTAATTGGAGTCAGCAGATCTGGCACGAGGGCCAGGGCCATCTTCAGTGCCAGCATTACTCAGCTCCTCACTGGTGCCTGATGGGGACAAGGCCAAGCTGCATAATTAATGGCCTGAATGTGCCTTTCTGATGTGTTGGCCAAAATGTCACTCTTACCTTCAAAATGACAGCCATTGCTCACTAGCAAAGAGACTTCGTTTGCTCTGCACCTTCGTAGTCACACTACTTTCGAGAAACTGAAAGAAGACAGTGGCCTTGTCTCTTTTAAAGAGTTTGTAGAGGCAAGAGGTTTGTTGGCTAGAGGAGCTTCCAGATTTTCACTCTAGAGCCTGAAATGTAAACCTGCTGTACACAGTACAACATGATTCCTAATATCGAACTATCTACATGACTCAGTACAGCAAACCAGAAGGAGGTATTTTCCCTTCTGGCTAGGTGGCCTGCCTGTTTTTCAAAGTAAGATTTTCATTCTTCTAGGAAAAGGCCATTTCACCTGCTAATAATGACAGCAACTGCGTTTGCCTGAAAAACTCGTTAATGGTCATTCAACTTCTTCTTTGCTTTGTAATTCACTTCTGTTACATGAAGCACTCACTGCAGAGAGCATGCAGCCTGGATAATTGAACCCTGATTGAGTAAGTCACATGAGTTCTGAGAAATAAAGTCAACAATTCACAAATTGAAACCACTTCTAGATGATCATCCACTAAGGACCCTTGACATTCAATCTCTTTGCATTTCTGCTCAGTGTTTATTGCTTTCCACTCGTCCCTCAAACCAAAATCATCACTTGGTAATTTCTTGTTTTAGAAAGTGACAAACAGAGCAGGCAGAGAAAACACTGTATGTTTTGGACTGAAAATGAAATCATTAGGGTAAGTTTCTATTCTTGTCGACTGGAATTTTACTCTGGTTCTGATTAAGCTCAACAAAGATACTATATTAGATGCTTTCCTGTAAATGTATGAGATGATTTTCTATTGCATGTCCATGAATGGAAATATTAAACAGACTCCACTTGGCTCCATCAGCCTCTGGCTTGGTCTTCACACCCAAAAAGCCAACCAGCAGAGAATCATATGCCCAGAGCACAGTGAGCAGTTCCTGTCTTGCCTGTGGTTTTTCTTCTTGGTCTCAGTTTTAAGGGTAAATCTTATCCAGAAAACATATGAAAGTAAGCTTAATTGTTATATTATACTTTCTATCTGGTGGTGTAGTGCCTAAGGCATTTGACTGCTAACCAGAAGACTGGCAGTTCAAACCCACCAGTCACTCCTTGGAAGGAAAGGTGGGCAATCTACTTCCATAGTGATACCACCTCAGAAACCCAAGGAGGGGTCACTATGAGTCAGATCCAACTTGATGGCAGTGTGTTGAATTTTGTTTTCATATCAATTTCTCTGTAAGGAACACCTGCACATATCTAAGCATCTGTCTTCCATGAGGAAGTCCTTGGGTGGTGCAAATGGTCAACATGCTTAATTTTTAATTGAAATGTCAGTGGTTCAAGTCCCACCAGAGGTGCCTCAGAAGAAAGGCCTGGCCATCTGCTCCCCAAAAAATCAGTCATTGGAAACCCTATGGAGCACAGTTCTACTCTGAAACACATGGGGTCACCATGAGTTGGAGATGACTTGATGGTAACTGGTTTGTTTTCCATGATATATTTCTATCAGAGAAGTAGGCCCTTCAAAAACTATTGGTGGCTTCAGTCTTTCAGTGAGGAGGGAATGTGGTCTGTAGGTCTACTTAAGATTGCCAACAAGGAGAGTCTCATGGAAGATGAATGGTGAAGTCAAATGATTTTATAAATTGGAAAATCAGCACTAGTTTATCATATACCTCTGAGAATGTGAAATTCTCTTCTAGAAGAGCAATTAGGTAAATTTAAGAATGTTTAACATGCATACCTACTTATACATTAGCCATATAACAGAAGCAGAAATAGAACTTTAGTACAAGACCCAGGGGACTAAACTGGTGCTCCTTTGAATAGTGAGATTTGTGAAGGATGTAGAGTAAGAAGTGGACCACAGAGCAAGAGACCTGGGCTATTGTCTGTCTGTGCCACCATGAAGCAATGTAACCTTGCACTTCCTCACTTCACTACTGAGTTGAAGTTTCCTCATCTGTAAAAGGGGGATGATACAGATCTTAGAAGAATTTTTATAAGTATTATAAAAAGGGGGGGTATTATATAAAAAGCCCTAAGCACAGTATCTGGCATAATAAATATATATTTTTTATTATCAGTGGTAGGAGTCCCTGAGTGACACACATTGTTAAGCACATGATCACTAGCTAAAAGGTTGGTAATTCAAATCTACTCAGCGCAGTGCCTTAGAAGATGGGCCTGGCAATCCACTTCTGAAAAATCACTGGCTTAAAAACTCTATAGAGCCGATCTCCTCTGCACAGATGGTTTTGCCATGAATTGAAATCAGCTCAATGGCAACTGACAACAACATCATTATTAGTGGTGGTAGTTATATTCACTTCTAAACCACAGCTTATTTTTATGAAGCACTTACCACATATTTTATCATATCACATTACATTTAATTTTACACCTAAAATACAGGCAGATCTATCTTCATCCGTGTCCCTCAGACATCCTAAGCTAGAGGTCTGAGAGAACCCCTCAGGTCATTTCCATCCCATCCATGGCCCCCACTCACATCTCAGCCCAAATCCAAATTTCCTATCATGGCATACTCACCCTGTTGGCCCAGAAGAAGAAACTCCCCATTCAGACTGAACAAGTGGCTGAGGCAGAAATTTGTCAGCAAGCAGGCCTGCTCTCCTCCTGGGACAGCTGGCCACTTTTGCTGCTGGGGTAGAAGGGCCAGGAGAGACAGACACTCAGAGCCTGACCTTTAACGCTCAGAAACTCCCCTCTTACAAGCTGGAGCCAATTGCTGCCATGGGATTGGACTAGTCAGAATAGTACCTCCTTCTGAAGGTGGAGGGATGAGATCAAGAAGAGATTTTTTTCCATCCAGAGGCCTAAACACAAAGTTCCCTTGTGTTTAAAAATGGAAAAACTCAAAGATATTCTGCAAAGATTGTGCACTTGTCTTTAATGCACTGCATCAGGCAAATGAAAGAACCTACCTCATTTTGGAGGACCAAGGACATTATTTCAATGTGTGTGTGTATCTATATATATTTGTCTTATGACAGTCATAGATATTCCTCTTTTGAGATAATTTTAAGATGAGCCAGGGTCCACACTGAAAAATGTTGTCAACTATATTATTGTGGATATAACATTTGACCATAAAAAATCCTCTAGAAAGAAAGAAAGAAAAAGCAACTTCTAGTATGGATGTTGGAAATTAGTATAATAGGATATACTATAATTCAGGGATATTGATTATTCTGTTGTTGTTGTTGTTGTTATTTGCCATTGAGTTGGCCATGACTCACAGTGCCCCCTCCTTGGGTTTCCAAGGCAGTATCACTATGGAAGTAGGATTGCCCAACCTTCCTTCTGAGGAGTGGCTGGTGGGTTTGAACTGCCAGCCTTCTGGTTAGCAGTCAAGTGCCTTAGGCACTATGATGACCTCTAGGCTTGATTGGCTCTCTTCTGGTTCTGCTGATTTTATTGATGGACTGAGAGGAGCCTTGGAGAACATTAATCAGATTCCCATGACTCTAAAAATTGCTTTAATCCTTTTGGAAGTAGTGGTGATGGAGGTGGTAGTGGTGATGGTGGAGGTGATACTGGTGATGGTAGTAATAGTGATGATGGTAATGATGGTGAAGGTGGTGGCTCTGATGGTATGATGGTTGAAATACTAGTCCTGGTGGTGCTAGTAAAAAGAGCTCTAGTAGTATAGTGGGTAAGGCATTTGGCTGCTAACCAGAAAGTCAGAAGTTCAAAGCCACCAGCTGCTCTGCAGGAGGAAGATGAGGCAATCTACTTCCATAAAGATTTTCCATAAACCCAATGGGTGTCGCTATGAGTTGGATATGTCTCATTGGCAGTGGGTTTGGTTTGGTTTTGGTTTTGTGGTGCTTGTGGTGGTAATCGGTGGAAATAGGATGATGGTGTTGAGGAAGTCTTGGGGAAATGGTGATGGTGATGATAGGATGGTGGTGGTAGTGGTGATGGGGATGATGATGGTAGTGAAGGTGATTATGGTGATAGTGGTGATAATAGTGGTAGCAATGCTGGTGAATGTTGGAGATAATGCTGTCACACTTCATGGATTTAAGAGACTTGTTTAAATGTTGTGATGGATTTGGGCAGAGAAAAGGAGGGTCCTACGACTTAATGAACACAAGTACACAGAGGATTGGGTCCTAGTCTCTGCCTATAACCACAACACATGATTTGTGGATAGGGCACAACACAGGTAAAACAAACATGCATAGGCAGATATACATTATTCTACTAGTTATGCTATTTTTCAGTAATGTTTGTGGAGATTTTTATTGTCATTTTAATATTTTTATTTTTATTTTCATTCTCAAAAAAGTTGAATATATATTATTTGGGGAATGTGAAAATAGGATCCGAGGAAAGAAAGAAAATAGAAACAATTGAAAAAGAAAGCAGGGGCAGAAAGTCCTGTCCAGAAGGACACAGAGATGAGTGAACACAATTCAAGGAGACAGCAAAGAGGAGAGACTTTACACAAACTAAACCAAACTCTGGTTTAGGCAGAGCTTAGAAATCACTGAGGTAAATGCATATTCACACCAGATGGGTAAGCTGCCAGGGCAGAAGGTAAGAGCTGGAGCTGGGCCTGGTGGCTGTGGCCTGGAGGGTGCTGGGCAGTCAGTCATGCACCTCTTTCTTTGAGACAAAGAATGACACTCTTTAGACCAGACATGGCAGAATGAGTCCCTGGAAGGCCTTTGAGGTATAGCTTTCTTCACAGAATGAGGCTTGGTGCCAGGGACTCGGCTGATTCACAAAGAAAGGGTTGAAATGCTAACAAATGGTTTTCATTATCTCATAGTCTCCACCCTATTCTGTATGTGTATTCTGTGCGCTATGCTTTTTTTTTCCCCCATCTTTTCATGGGTTGTAACTAAACAATGAGGTGATTGCCATCCCTGTGGATTGCACAACATAACCAGTGGCTGGGTTGGAGCATAGCATTTTCAAAGGGAATTCTGGACAAGAAAAATAAGTTAGCTGGAAATGAGGAGTTCATTTTGCACAAAATCTGCACACTTTCTAGCGCTGGTGAGGAAGTCAGAATGAGGCTCTGCTGAGAGCTAACATACTTGGTTCATCAGCGGAGCACCTGTAAGCCCACCAAAATGGCATTCTCTTTCTTGAATAAAACACCATATCACCAAAGTGGAAGGGAGGCTCAACCAGTTACCCAGAACTGTAAATTGGGACCACTTGCTATTTTCTAATATAATATTAAATAATGATTTATCTTGGTTGAATAATCTGACACAGCTGTGTGAAGAGTTTTCAATTTTGTTCAATAAACATTCATTAATGGTACTCTGGGACAGCACTGTGGATAGAAATATGCCTAAACCTCAAGAAGTTCACATCTGGCAGATGTCTGGATTTGTCTCAAATCCCAGGATAACTAAGCATAAATGTGACCATGAAGATACCCTTCACATTGTATTCTCCCTATGATTCCCATTCCTTGTTAGGCAGCTGAGACCCTAAGCAAAGGTGCTATAAACTCCACACTGCCTGACCAGTTTTAGTGACAGCTGAAGCTTGGTGCTCTCAGCTGAGCCACAGCCATAGTGGGAACAGCTTCCTCTCTGTGGCTAAAGGAAATGGATTGTTTCAGAAACAAATGTCTAAGTTCATTACTCAGCATGTTTGTTGGCAAATGAGTGAGATAATAGTACCACAGCTGCAGACAGTGTTACACAGTTGGTCAGACAGTACCACTGAGCATGTGCACAGCCAGCCATTCCAACTAAGGCTTGGGACAAAAAGCAATGATTTTTTTTTCTAATGAGACACAGTCAGATGGAGGCAAGCCATGGACAGGAAGCATCCACTTTCCCTTCTGCACCCAGCTTTGCCAGTAAATAGGGCTTGGCTTTGTCCAAGTATTTTTAATGATATTAATAAGAAGAGCTCATATTTATTTAACATGAATTAGGTGCCAGGCATTGTGCTAACTGCTTATTTTATTAACCTACTCAATAAGTCAACTTGGAAGGTATAATTATTCCAATTTTAGAGAAGAGGCACTGAGGCACAGAGAGGTTAAGTCACTTACTAAAGGTCTCACAGCTCATAATTGGTAGAACTGGGTTGCATCCAACCCAGACCTCAGCATCTCAGTTGGCCCATCTGTCAAGTGAAGCAGCTGACTGCAGAGCTACTAATGGACCTTTACAGACCTAAAAATATACAGTTATGTAAATTAACAACTAAGATTCTAAAATAAATAAGTTTCTATTTCTCTAAATCTTAAATACCCAAACTGTACCTGTTTAGAAGCAAAAGGATGAATGGCTGGTTTGTTTCTGTGTGTGTATTTGTGTGTGTGTGTGTGTGTGTGTGTGTATGTGCTGAGGAGGACTGAGTGGGGAAAACTGTCTGCCATCATCTTTGGAATTTTTAATTACCAACAATGTTCTGGGTCCCTGGAGACAAATGTACTCTGTGGGTCTCTTGTTAGCTCTGGAGTGACTTTCCCTGGTTCAAAGTGTTTCTTTTGTCCATAATGTAGTGCTCAAATGAAACCTAAAAGGAGAAACTGTAGAAGATTGGGAATGTTCTGAAATATAATAATATGAGAATCAAGTGACTTTAGAAGGGACAGCAGGTTTTCATCTTCCCTGACCTTTCCTCCTGAGGTAATGAAAGAGTTAGACAAAACTCCTTAACATAAGCTTAAAAATGCCTATCAAATAGCCCTTCATTATAGTAAACCACCACAATGACATTCACCATCAGGCATATATGTTACTACATGGTGGGAGCCCATTTGGGGCTGGGATAGCTAAAGTGATACATGGGAAGTAGCTAACAGAGCACAAAGCCCTTTGGCAAACACACACATGGAAATAAATTCTTCATTTCCAGCTCTTATCTTAGCCTCGGGTTACCTGAGATTTGCATGTGCTACATGCCCGGGCAAAGCTGGACTGAGTTATCTCTCTTTCATGCCTTGAGTCAAATTTTCTGGGTGTGAAGTCAGTAGACAAGCCAGGAAATGTCAGTACAGAAAAGTGAAGGGACCAAGGAATCGGTGGCAGCTGTCACTCAGAGCAATGTGGAGTGGGAAAGTGTCTGACGTGTCTTAGGACCTGGCTTCTCCCCTGTGATTATTTGGTGCTGACTCCTTGTGATCCATATTTTCTTGGATACAAGGTGGTTGAGGTGCAGCAATTCTTACAGTGGAACTGAAGTCCAGCTGTTTGGAAAGAAATGGCCTAATCTCATGGACACTTCTCAGAGTAAGAATAGTATTTTACTTGAATCCTTATATTCAAGCCCCATGGCCCATTCCTTATTCCTCTTTAATTGAAGCCTGTACTGCTTACCTTTTTTAAAGCCCTAGATCTCTGCATGTCTGTTAAACCAGGATTTTTTTTTTTTTTTTTTTTTTTTCTGATCTTTTTCAGGCCCGTGGCTCTTTAGCTTGTCTTAATTTCTGAAGTTACATCTGAATTGCATTAGAGACTTATGCGTCGTAACATCTTTTGACCTATTGCATGGAAAACATACCACACACTGAGAGGAAAAGGTTAGCTCAAAAAGAGCTGAGGACATTTAATTCTATAAAGCAAATAGAATATAGGGTTTGCATCTGAGTTTGCACTCACTGGCAACATTTTGTTCTCATTCCTGTGTTTCATCCCAGGTGGTGGTTATCAGAGGTCCACCATGGGCTGCAGACCTCAGTAGATGCAGGTATTATTGAATGTAACCTTTGACTCCAAGTAATTTGAGGGTCCTCTTTTTGCCCAGTCTGTCTTCCCTTAGTCCCAAGTATGGGAAGAACAGACCAGGGAAAGGCCAAAAGCATAGATCTCTTTCTTGTGGTTTAAGCATCAGCCAGTTGGAACCAAGGAAATGTTTTCTTAGGGTCGTAGAAAAGTTTGAAAAGTGATTGGATTGTTTTTGGCACTCAAACGTAGATTATAGTTGTATCATTAGTATTATTAAGCTGATGGGCTATACTACAAGGACTGTTATTTCAGCAGCACATTCTTGCAAAAATATACTGCCCTCAGCTCTGTAATAGAAGGTTACTGTGTGTTTAGATGTCTTATCTTTACCACATTAATGTCATTGTAATTACCAGCCCTATGAATACCTCTCAGTAGTACTGGCCAACACATAGGCATGAATCCAGTCAGGTAAATATCACCCAGGTCATGGTCAGCCACACACAGTAGAAGGCCAGTCACATTCATAGCAAATGCTCTTCGATTCTGAAGCTCAAGGTCAGCCAACCACAATGGCTTCTTCCTTAAGCTCCCTGAGTCTCTAGGGGAAATACTGCAAAGGGTTTCATAATTCCCCCAGAAACTCCCAAGGAGTCATAGGACCATTTCTCTTTTAGGGAAATATGGCAAGGCACTTTAAAATTGTCCACATTGAAACCTTCAGTTGAAAAGAACAGCAGTTTTTCTAAACGTTGGTGCCTTCCTATGTCCTCGGTGCCAGATGCATTGTTTTCCTATTGGATGTTCCAAAACCGCTAAATAGTTAAATACATCAAATCATCTCAAAATGGCCCAAATTGACATTTTTCCCCACAAAGAAAGAACTCTTACTCAGCAAACCTCTTGGTCATATACCATACTAGAAAACTTGTGATTAGGCTAAAAATTAGTGAAACAGACTTGTAGAGCAAAAGACTCCAAATTCCATTTCCCTTTGTGTATAGGCTCAGAATAAGAACTAACAGAGAGAGGAAGGAATGGGGGGACCAGTTACAGCAATGAAAATCACAGAAACAGCATCAGCAAGAGTTATGCTCACGACAACATGTTCTTAATACTGATCCACTGCCATCGAGTGAATTCCACCTCACAGCAACATTATAGAACAGAGTATACCTGCCCCATAAAGTTTCCAAGGCTGTCAATCTTTACGGACGCAGACTGGTTTTCCCATGTTCTCATCTGCAGAGTGGCTGGTAGGTTTGAAAGGCTGACCTTTAGGTTAGGTTAGCAGCCAAATGCTTTAACCACTCTGCTACCAGAGCTCCTGTTCTGGATACTTGTTGTTGTTGTTGTTGTTATGTGCCGTCGAGTCGGCCCCGACTCATACTAGATATTCCCAATATGTTTTCCGAACTAGGGCTTCTAATTGGTTCATTCCAGTGCCACCCCCTGCTGAGAATTTGCATTTCCACCCCAGATATACTGAACCACAATCTGTATTTTAACAAGATCCCCAGGTGATTCTTATATATGTATATTATATATATTATACACACACAGACATATATATATATTATATAGATATATTATATATACATTATATATATTATATATATATATAATATATACATTATATATAATACACACACACACACACACACATACCCTTAACTTCAAGTGGTGGTCAAAAGAACCCTCAGCTCTCTCCCATCCACCCCAGAGACAATCTTACTGGCCTAGAAATTGGTGGCTACTCTCTTTTATGGAATCTAAAGGGCACAGTGAGGAAACTAGGTTTGCCTAATTTAAGTGGAGCAAAGAGAATATGTATATATAACAGTTGCTGTCAAGTGGATTCCAACTCAGCAACCCCATGTGTTTCAAGAGTAGAACTGTGCTCCACAGCATTTTAAATGACTAATTTTCCAAAAGCTGATCACCAGGGTTTTCTTCCAAGGTACCTCTGGGTGGATTCAAACCTCCACCCTTTCAGTTAGCAGCTAAACACTTAACCATCTGCACCACCAGGAACCCATGAGAAAACAAGCTTTGTCGAATTTAAGTGAAGCAAAGAGAAAATCTGTAGTCATCCTAATATCCAGTTTGGTCACTCAAGTCCTTGTGAAAATCATCCTTACCGAAAAAAAGATTCTCCATTAGGATGTCCCAAATCCTTGAGAACATAAAATCCTCCAACCTTTCAACTTGACTCAGAAGTTATTGTCAACACTGTTAGGTTATCAGCTGTGTCTTATTGAAAACTATATATTATAGATGAAATAGATTTTTGCACAATAGGTAAATTAGGGGAGTTCTGGTGGTGTAGTGCCTTGGTATAATTCACAAGGATTTTCTATTGGAATGCTTCAGATAGCCAGCTATCTGGGGAACTTATATGTGGTTTGATTTTTCCAAAGCCAATTCAGAGATGTTCAGTGGCATATTGATTTTATAAAACACCTGCATTTCCCTTAAGTGTTTGTTCCGTGGAGGCCTCAGAGACAAGAACTAGTTCATCTTTACATCCAAAGGGAGTGGTTTTGGTTCTGTAGCACCACACCACAGATCTGCTCTTGACATTAGTAGGTCCAGACAAGAGTAATGGAGGCCCCATCTTTTATTCTCACTTCTGGCCTACACGATAAGGGGCCTCCTGCACATGGATGGAGACACCCAAGTTCACATATCCAAACTCTGTGCAAAGGCTTTTCCTAACAAGTTGTTCCTTGGCCACCCTAGATGTACACATATTAACATTGCTGTTTCCCTTGGGAGGGTGGGGAAATGCCCTCAAAGCAGGCTTTGCACTGATTGAGTAGTGGGTTCTGGGATCTGAGTCCTGGGAGTGTGGTCTGACTGGGGGAAGGAGCTCTGGCTCTGGGTTAGTTACTTTCTCTGCCCCATGGATCCCTCACCTCATGAGCAGGTTGCAGCTGGAGGAGGGCCAGAGTGAGACCCTCTAAAACAATAGTTCTCACACATTAGAATCACTTGCAGGGCTTGTTAAAACACAGATTACTGGGTTTCACCCCCAGAGTTCTTGATTCAATACCTCTGTGGTAGAACCCAAGAACAACAGGCTCTGAGATACTGCTGCTGTGCTGACTGTGGACCATACTTTGAAAACCATACAGCATATGATGCAGAACAGGCCAAAGTTGTTAGGGTCTAGAGGAGGTCACTGGACTGTAATATTAAGAAGGGATACAACATGGTATTGATGTGAGCTGGGTTTATTTTCATGCATTTATCAAAAAAAAAATTTCAAGAGCCCTCCGATTTCTGCTTAAGTGATTGTCCCATGAGAGCAAATAGGGTTTTGAACGTAGATATGCATTTAGGTTGTTTTCCCCTAATATCCTTGTATCAGAAGTTGATAATATTTAAATTGGATTTAATTTTAGAGCCCCAACCATCACAAGCATAAGACTGAAAACAATAACAATAGTATCTATGAAAATCATGTGTTCAACTATTCCAGATAGAGATCTGCTCTTCAAGAGCAACTATCAAGGAGCCCTGGTGGCACAAAGGTTAAATACTTGGCTGCTATCCAAAAGTCTGGAGGTTCAAACTCAGCCAGCAGCTCCATGGGAGGAAGACTTGGTGGTCTGCTCCCATAAAGATTATAGCCTGAGAAAACCATATGAGACAGTTCTACTCTGTCACGTGGGGTTGCTATGAGTCGAGAATTGACTCAATGGCACCTAATAACAACAGCAACTATCAACACTACAACTGAACAAGAGAAGGCCAATGCATAGAAGATGTTAGACAGGGTCTAAAATGTAGCAATCACACATCCAGATGAAATTAGCCAGAATCCCTGACATGTACCAACGTGGCTTGGGCCAGAAGTTGTAGATATTTAAGATATCCTCTTGGTTGATACTTCAGAACCAGGGACTCTCTTGTGGTTGGTCTAGCATCTGTCCCCCAAGAAGACTAAGGAGTTTTGCTTAGGAGTTGTAGAGTTTTAAATTCAGACCTTCTAAGTCTTGTAGATTAGAAACCATCCTGACTTGTAGTAGCATATCCAAAATATTTCCCAAGATGGTTACTTTTACTGGTTGTCCCACAGATGAAAAATGGAGGCTTTTATGTCACATGCAAAGTTTCATTCAAGACAGAAGCCCACAGTAGTGAGTTCTGCAAACTCATTAGAACTCTGCTGATAATAAAGGGCCATAACACACTCCTCTTGCTCTCTTCCAAGTGTCCTCATGCTAAGTGGACTAAGCCATGTCCTCTAGCCAGTCCTTGAACTCTGTGACTCTGGCGTGGCTTTCTTCCCCTTCTTCACATGATGAACGCCTATTCATCCTCAAAAACCATGCTCAGATGCAATTTCCTCTATGAGCCTATGTCTCTAGCTGGGCTGTCCATTCCTTCCTCCACTGTGCTTTCATAACTTATCAAATACATATCATACTTATCATCTTGTACTTTAAATGCTTGTTCATGTGCTTGCCTTTCCTCACCTTTGGATTATTTGTTTTTGGAAGTTATTCTTTTTTGTGTCGCTAGCCCCTAACATAGTGGCTGGGATAAGGTCTGTAAGTTTAAGTTTTTAATGAATAAAATAAATAAATCCCAGTGTTTTGGTAAGGGGGAGCATTACTTAAGAACTCAGTAGGGGTGCAGGATGGAAAACATTAACTCTCATGGAATATAGACACTTAGAGCTAGAAAACATCTTAGCTATCATCAGTGCAGCTGCTCATCCTACAGAGGAGGAAGCACAGAGACACTTAGAGATGTCAAGTGACTTACTCAAGTATCAGGGTAAATTGGACCAGGGTGCAGGTCTGTTCCTTCCAGTCTGGTAATCTGTGAGTTTTGGCCACATACACACAGATGAAGGACTTGCGGACTGAATCAGATACTGTTTCCCACAAGTGTTTGAACCAGGCTCCACAGTACCCACACTTGCCCTGGGGACATGGTATCTTCCCTCTCCTGTGCTAACTTCAAAGCCAGGAAGCCAAGAAAATAATGTTCTTTGGCTCACAGTCTAACATTTTTTTTTTTTTTAGCATATTTGAGTAAATTTTTAATTGAGCTTTGGAAGTTTTTTCTGGTACTTTCTGAGGCAAAGGTCTATTTTGAGCAAGTTAGGGAAGAAGGAAGAATGGAAACATACCAGTCTCTAATGTCATTATTTCTGATAGCATGAAACTCACTCCAGAGATATTTCCTCTCTATCTCCTCTGCTCTCCAGCTCTTCTTTGTGGATGAGGGTTTGGGGGCTATGTGGTGCACTAATATTTGCTTCCAGTTGCACAAGATGAGAGGAGGTTGAGGGAACATCAGAGGTTGGGATCCACACTGAAAACAGACATGATGGAGCTAGGGGTTGTTGCAGTTAGAAAGAGAATACAGACAGTGAGGCTAAATATACCATTTGAGAGCTATTGGAGGGGTGGTGCGTGGACAGGAAACCAACCCTTCCCTACCAAAAGCTCTGCAATAAACATAACCATGTTGTTGTTGTTGTTATTTGCCGTCGAGTCGGCCCCGACTTAGGTTTCCGAGGCAGTATCACTACAGAAGTAGGATTGCCCAACCTTCCTTCCGAGGAGTGGCTGGTGGGTTTGAACCGCCAGCCTTCTGGTTAGCAGTCAAGTGCCTTAGGCACTATGCTACCAGAGCTCCTCCAACCATACATTCATTAAAAAAAAAACAAAAAACTGTGTCATTCCTCTGCTTAAATCCTTCCATATCCTTCCTATTGCCTTTTGGATAAAACCTTAGCTCCTTACTATGGCCCTGCAGACTTGGGTCCTTCTACCTCCAACTGATTTCACTGGTTTCTTCCCTACTTGGTCAGTGACTTTCATTTATTTCTACCTCAGGTCCTTTGCATTTGCTGTACCTTCTGCCTGGACTGCTCTCTCACTGGTTCTTTCTCATCCGTCATATTTCAACTTGAAGGCAACTTCCTCAGAGAACTCTTCCCTGAGAACCCTGTCAATAGTAGTCCCTTACTATGTCCTGCAGTAGTCTTCTATCACCATATCCTGCTTATTTCCTTCATGGCTCATAAAGAATCTGAAGACTTCTTGTTTACACAAAACTATATGCTCCATGAGAGCAGAGACCTATCTGTCTTATTCATTGCTGTGTCCCTAGAACCTAGAACATTGTTTGGCACATTGTAGGAACTCAGGAAATACTTGTTGAATGAATGAATGAAACACCTACATATATTAGGTTTATGGGACTAAGGGGAGAATAGAAACCTTTCAATGTATCTAGAAATTACAACATAAAATTGAATGAAATTGTTTTCTGGTTGTATCATTTCCATAGCTTCTAATTCTTAAAATTTGACCTTCAGCATGGCTCTCTGAGAGCCCCCACAAGGGGTCAAGTTGTCTTATTTGCCATTGCTCATCTGCATTTTTATCAAAGCATCATCTTCTTCTGAGTTGTCAGGACTTTTGTTTTTTCCCTCTTGTACAATTTATTTCAGTTAGGTTGGTCTACCTGTGCCCCCAAACCAAACCCAAACCCACTGTCGTTGAGTTGATTCCAACTCATAGTGACCCCCATTGGGTTTCCAAAGTGGTAAATCTTTACAGAAGTAGATTGCCCCATTTTTTTTCCCCAGGTATAATTAAAATAATTTCCATTTTGATGCTGGATTAGGTGTCTGCTGAAGCAGTATTAGGTGTAGGTCTGGAAGCAGGTATACTGGGCATAAGGTTAGATATGGATTGTGTCTGTACATAAACCAAGAGGCTTTTGCACAAGAGTGAGAAGCAAGTACCCTCTTCTCCCACCCACCCACCCCCTTCCACCCTTCTATGCAAGGCCAGACTCCTAATATTTCAGTAGCTGATCGCTAACTCCTTCCTGGGTCCCGAGGCTGGTAAAATCTCAGCACTCAGGGAAGGGAGGTTTGTCCTGTTGGGACATCCTTCCTCTCTTGCCTAGATCACGAGTGTCCACTTGCTGGATTGTGGTGATGTGCCCAGCTAATGCCAGCTTTCTCCCCCACAGAGTACTGGCCCATGGTCTTGCAGTCCCAGGGGCTGGATGGCATGCTGGACCCAAGCTCAGCTCAGCGTCTGGGCCTAATAAAGGCTTTTCCAAGGGAACAGCTTTCTGTCCTGGCCACACGGAGGTAAGCACCTAGTGGGGGGGGGGGGGCATTTGTCTCACAAGGGTTCATTGTTCTTGGGCTGCCAAGAACAGGGACCCCAAGTGAGAGCTGGGAATAAGCCCCAGGCTGGGGAAGCATGGTCACAACCAACTGCTGATCACTGAGCCTGGGGTGGCTCCTAACAACACAGGCGAATGTGACCTCTAAGCTGGTTTGGAAGGGGAATGGTATTGTGCTCTCAGACTGGCCCCACATCTTCCAGGAACAGTAAGCATCTGAACTGCCCTACCTCTAAGTAAATAAAATTTTTAATAAAAAAAAAAAAAATTTTTTTTTTAAATCATTGTCATCAAATTGATTCTGACTCATAGTAACTCTATAGGACAGAGGAGAACTGCAACAGAGGGTTTCCAAGGCTGTAAATCTTTGTGAAGCAGACTGCCTCATCTTTCTCCCAGCAGAGCAGCTTATGGGTTTGAACTGCCAACCTATGGTTAGCAGCCTAATGCTTTAAACACAGCACTAAAGAGCTCCTCAAAAAGTAACAGAATGCAAGTCCTCAAATAGACAGCATCTGTCAGACCCTCTACACAACTCTTTGGTTTGTCTGAGGAGGCAAACTTGTGAGATCAAAGGTCCCTAATCTCTCTCCATCCCCTTACCAGCAGAGTAGAGGGGAGGAGACAGGCATGCCTGGCTTTGAGTTTTAGTTCTGCCAGGTGTGTGACTGTTAGTAGGTTACTTAATCTTACTGAGTGTTTCCTCATCACTGAGATGGGCATGTGTACCTCCCAGAGTTGTTGTCATGGTTAATTAGATAATTATGTCCAATAAATGGTAATAATAATTATAATCATACCTCATTCATTTTAAGATGTGCTTCTAAGAATTCAAACCAATAGGTTCTGTTCTCATTAATCCAGCCAGCACACTTGTCCTGGAAGAGAATAATAAAACCACAGGTGCCAGTACCTGCTGGTGCTTCCTGGCTGCATATTTCTATCATAGACATTTTAAGTATTTTGGGATCAAGTGTATACTATACTCAGGAGCCCTGGTGGCACAGTGGTTGAGCACTTGGCTACTAATTGGAAGGTTGGTGGTTCGAACCCACCAGCCACTTTGCAGGAGAAAGATGTGGCAGTCTGCTTCTGTCAAGATTACAGCCTAGAAAACCCTATGGGGTAGTTCTACTCTGTAGTGTAGGGTTGCTAATGAATCAGGATTTGACTCATCAGCAATGGGTTTGGTTTTGGGATTTTTATATGATACTCAGAGACCTATTAAACCAGATACAAAAGCAATTATATGTCCAAATATTCCCAGGTGTCTGGATTCATGGCATCAGGAAGATAAAATCTGCAGAACAGAATTTTCATTTAGATGTTGGCGGTTGAATAAATGCACCCCTCCACTTGCCGTAGAGTCAGTTTTGACTCACAGTGAACCCGTGTGTGTCAGAGTACAACTGTGCTGCACGGGCTTTGCAGTGGCTGATTGCTTTCTAGAAGCAGATCACTAAGGTTTTCTTCTGAGGCACCTCTCTGTAGACTTGAACCACCAACCCTTCAGTGAACAGCTGAGCACTTAGTGTTTATGCCACCTGGGGATGTCAGACACAACCTAGGATCAACTGCAGTATACATGAAATCCCAGGGCCCTCTCCTCAAAAAAGGTGCCCGGTGTCCAGGCTGAGCAACAGGTCAGACACCCCATGCTGACTAGCTCTCACCGGCTGCTTAATCCCAAGTCACATAGCCTCTCCAAAACTCATTTCTGTCCCCTATGAAGTAAAAGGATTGGACTAGACTAGTGGCTCTCAAATGGTGGTGCCCAGGCAGCAGCATCTCCATCACTTGGGAACTTATTAGGAATGCAGGTTCTCAGGCCCTACCCCAACCTATTGAATCCAAAACTGTAGGAGTAGGGCCTAGCTCTCTACAGTGCAACAGGGCCTCTGGGAAATTCTGATGCCCCCAAGTTTGAGAAACACTGGACTTGATAATATCTGACTTTCCTTCAAGTCCATGCTTCGTCCCAATCAGTCCTGTCTGGGAGATGGTCACAGAGGCACTGGATTTTATCTTGTCAGTAGCTTTGTCTGCTGCAGGGCAGGATGTCTCAGAGATACTGCCCTGTGGAGTAGAGAGAGCCACAGAATTGAATTCCTCTCACACTCCACACAGGCTTCAAGAACTAAGTGTGTCTGAGTCTTTAAAGTGAAGATAGTGGCCAGTTTCCATTTACAGTAGATGCCAAGTGCAAAACAAGAAATGACCCTTCACCCACTCTCAGAATGTAGGGAGTAAAATTGAGGAGGAGGAGGAAGCTGGATTTCTTCAGCCACAAGAATTCCTTCTCTTGCCAACTGTTAGTGACCCTGGTATACTGGTCCAATCTCTAGCTTGAGAATCCCTAAAAGATCTTGGCACCTCTCTTTCTAAGGCAGGAATTATCTTACTCCCTTCTGCCATGCACCACCATGGGCACTGTTGCCAAGCCTCCCAGTACATCAGCCCTCTTACCCACAAGCAAATATTTGTACCAGTTGCTTAGCTCTGAGTTCCTGAGTGGCACAAACAGTTTAGTGCTTGGCTATAATGGAAGGATTGACAGTTCGAACTCATCCAAATGTGCCCCAACAGACAGGTCTGGAGATCTGCTTCTGAAAGGTAAAAGCCTTCAAAACCCTATGGAGCAGTTCTACTGTGCACACATGGGGCTGCCCTGAGTCGGAATCGACTCTATAGCAATGGTTTGTTTTTTTTGTGGGGAGGGGTTTGCTTAGCTCTGTCCAGCAGCTTCATCACCTATTCAGGTCAGGCTAGAATCTGTATGAAGATGTTCACACCTGACACAGGAACATATGAAACAGGAAGTTTCTCTTATTATTGGAGTATGTGAACCCTAGAAGTACTCACAATGAATGTACCACAGGCTCAGGGAGGGAGAGAGGGCAGAGTGGTCTATCAGTACCTGGATTTAAAGGCATCTTGACTGGCTCCCCACTCTCAGCCATTTATCTTCCATTACAGGTAGGAGCTGGACAAAGAAAGAATACTTGCCCATTAAACAGATCATGTTTGCTCCTTTATGTGAGCTCCTAATTGCATCTTCCCCAGCTAATCACTCAGTTCATAAAGCTTTGGTTAGTGAAGCCACACAGAGAATTGTCAGGAGGAAGGATTCAGAAATTGTTCTTATAAATAAACACAACTCCTATCATGGTTCACTTTAACCAAGGAGGGTATATTCTTTTCTAAGGTGTACTTTGTGTATTATGTCATTGGTATAGAAAGCACACTAGTTTGTTTGTGTGCTTCTTTTTTTTATCTACTGATGATTTTTTTTAAAGGGAGACATTTAAACAGTTTTTTAAAAACGTCACAGAGAACATATACTTATGAGTAGATCAAGCATTATTTTTTAAGACACAGCTTTTAGCCTAAAATGCAAATGAGAGATTACTTGTGACATTTTCAGATCTTAATGAAACAATCTGTGCATGATGCAAATATCCATTGTGATTAAATGTAACCAGGTACCATAGGTTATTGTGAATTGAGAAGTGGCATTAGGTTTTAAGAATTTTGTGAATCTACCCAGTTAAGTAGAACTAGCAGAGTGTTCAACAGAGAAGAAAACTGTATAATTATTTAAAATTAAAGAAAATTGGAGCTGGAAGTTACCTTTAAACATAATTGTTGAAGTGGAGAAATTAAAGAAGAGAGAAAGAAGGACTCTTACCTACAGACTCACTGATCCTTGGAAGCAGAACTGGGCTGGGAGTACTAAGTAATGTAGAGACCACAGAGACAGATGCCTTTGGGGCATTCACCTTCTAGGAAGAAAGCTAAGAGAAGAATACCACTGCATTAAGACAGCATAAAGGAAATGCTTTAAGATGTGGAGAAGGGAGACAGTTTATCCTACTGGAATTAGATAACGCTCCTCAGTGGAGGTGGCATTTATGTTAGGTGTTAAAAGACAGCAGGAAAATTTCAACCAGCATAGGTGGAGAGCAGAAAAGCACAGGGAGGGAGAAGCCGCAGAGCATGCCTGGTACAGAGAAGCCTGAAAGAGAGACAGTGGTGGGGAAGCACAGATAGTCTGTTTGCCTGGAATGCAAAATATGTGAAGGGAGTAGAGGGAGAGGTGTCCTTACTGACTTGCTTGGGCAATGGGCTCCCCACTGGATCCTTTGAGTTGGCATCATGTGATCAGAGCCATGCTATATGAAGTTAAATGAAGTGGCCAGAGACAGTATGCATTGGAAGAGAGGTGAGGGGTTAGGGCATCCAATGGTCATCTATTCCTATGACCTGAACTGTGATTGGAGAGATGAGAATGGAAAGCAGTTTAAAGGATGCTACTATAGCAGAAGCAAGAAGGATGACTGGATGAAGGGTATAGAGGAAAATGCAGAGTCTAATCATGATCTGAGGTTTAGAGCTGGTGAATGAAGGAATAATGGTTGCATTAGCAGAAAAAGGAAAACACAGAGAAGCAGGTTTAAAAAGACAGACAAAGATGATCAAAAGCAATGGTAGCTTTTGAACTACTTTGTAAATCAAGTGGTCCAAAATGGGGCTGTGATGTTGAATGAAGAGGAAGAAGAGAGATAATGGTCATAATGAGGGTTAGGAGCATGGAGATTTTTTGTTTTGGATGTGTTGCCTGTAAAGAAGATGGAGATTCAGAACTGGCTTATAAAAGAGCAGATGGGGTAGAGACCCACGTAGCTGCAATGACTGCACAGAAATTTCAGTTGACTCCTAAGAAGAAGTTTGGTCACAAGACCCTTATTTTCATCAAAATCTTAGATCATAGTCAATTTTCTTTAAATTCTCCTTATTAAAATTCTAGCAAATATTACTAATATGCATGTAAAAGGATAAATTTGATTTTTGTTTTATCCCCTTCATCTACTTACTCTCTGATACAACAAATGCAACGCACTGCCGTCGAGTCATATCCAACTCGTAGCAACCCCTCTTTGGGTTTCAGAGGTGGTATCACTACGGGAGTAGATTGCACAACCTTCCTTCCAAGGAGTGGCTGGTGGTTTGAACTGCCAGCCTTCTGGTTAGCAGTCAAATGCCTTAGAGACTATACCACCAGAGCTCCCTACTCTCTGATAGAGATATCATAATACTGAGAAGAAGAAAGAAATGAAACACAGAAGGAGCAAAAGTTTACTTTTGCTTAAACTAGCTGGCAACTGAATAATCAGCTGGCGTTGACTGGACATTTATCTACAAGACCATTAGCCAGTAGAACTAATGGTGGCCAAAGGTGTAGACATGACATCATCTCCTCTGCATGGCCAGTTGGCATCATAGGAGATACAGAAGAATTGGAGCAAACAAAAAATTTTCCCAAGTATCCAAAAAGAAAAGAATTTTGTGGTTTCCTTCTTGGTATCTCACCAAAGAGCTGTCTATTTTCAGCTGAATAGCAACATATTAGTGAGAAGAGTGTGTCACTTTAAAATAGATCAGAAAAGCTGCCTGTGGCCGTATGGACATGTAGAAATGAAAGCAAGTACCATAGTGAAAAGAAGTCAGGTGGTGAACATCTCTGTCCACCTACCATTCACTCTTTCATTCAGTCTACTTACAGTGTTTGAGGAACAACTACATGGCAGACATTTCACATGGACCCATACATATTAAAATGCAAATGACACAGTTTCTAAAGGAGTCTCTGGGAGATAGACATGTAAATGATTAACCACAACACCATGAGAAGGTGATAGGGTTATGCACAGACCACTATAAAAGACAAGGGAGGTAGATGCATGTTGAGGGATGGTGTAACTAGTTAAAAAGGTGGATGAGACACAACTCTGCCCTCCAGGACCTTACAGCCAGTAAGGAGATAGATTCAATTAATTGCAATGCTTGAAAAAAGTCTGATAGAGATAAAACAATGTGCTATGAGAAGGCTTGGATGAGGTGTGCAAAGAGAATGAATAATCAGTAATATAACTAAAGAAGACTAAGTCCTTGACCATGAGGAAATAGAAATGGCTCAGACTTAACATCAATTTATTGAGCACCCATTTAGTCCTAACAACATCCCTCAAAAAAAAAAAAAAAAAAAATCAAGCTCATTGCCATTGAGTAGATTCCAACTCATAGCGACCCTCTTTGGGTTTCCAAAGCTGTAAATTTTTATGGAAGTAGATTGCCCCATCTTCCTTCCATGGAGTGGCTGGTGGGTTTGAACCACTAACCTTCATAGTTAGCAGTCAAATGCCTTATCCACTATACCACCAGAGCCCTAACAACAGCCCTGTGAAAACATATTTATTGCCCTCCTTTCACCAACGAGGAAACTAAGTGACCAACTGGTATCCCTCCACAAACAAATAGCTGATCTAGGAATCAAAACAAGATTTTCTAACCCCAGATCCAATGCAGAGCTCTTTTTATTACTGATTTAGCAGGCAATAAGCACAAACAGACATACACATATTGTTGAATTTCAGACTTGAAAGAGATCACTTTTGATGGAGGTGATCTGAGAAGTCTTCAAGGAGTAGGTGCTATCTGAGCCAGGCTAGAAAGTAGGTAGGGAGTAGAATGACCTCTGGGAGTCAGAAGGAGAGATGGAGGAAGAGATAAAATTGAGGTTCGAGAACACTCTTTATGGGGAATGCCTCTAAGCCTATCAAGAAGACCTGGGAAAGCGTCGTAGAGGAGGTGAATATAATACATGTCTACAGATGTGAATAGGAGCTCAACAGAAGCAGATGAAGGACCCTTCAGGGGCAGAGCTAATTCCACCTTTACTTGCCCAGTGGTTGGTTCCTGGTGAGTGACTACAGTGCAGTGTGGACCCCTGTCCAGCAGATGCTCAAGAGGGGTTTGCACTGCCTCTAAGTGCTAGATAGTTCCACATAAGAACAAATAATAAAAAGAAAAGACATGTTTAAGAATGAAAGAGAAAGTGAGGGAAGGAGGGAGGAAAGATAACCAGAAGGGTAGACTGGTCACCTTTGGATTCTTTCTAGTTCAGTTTTTATTTGTGACTTTAAGCCCATCAGTTAATTTCTGTGGATCAGTTTCCTCACATGTGAAAGACAGATGATAAATCCTAACCTAACTCACAGACTGATTAGAAGGGAACACATCTGAAAAATTTAAAAGCATCACACGAACAGGACCATCAGCAGCAGCATGTTTATACGTGAGAGGTGGTGGCTGAACAGATGGATGCTCTAGGACAGTCCCAGAGCCACACGGTTGGTTGGTTAGTTTGTTTTTTCAAACATGATGCTTTGTAGTTCCACAGCAAGGGTCCAGAGGCACCAGGTCTTAGAGCTGACCCAGTGCTTATGCCTGAAGAGATATTATACAGTGCCGAGGCTTCAAGTTGTCTCCCCACAGCCCTCCCCAGGGGAATCAAAGCCATTGGGTAGGACCAGCAGAACCATCACATCTGAGACATAAGTTCTGGAGAGAGCTGTCAAACTCATCCCACTTGCCTTTGAGGACGCCCATGCATGCACACCATCCTGTCCACTGCTGCCACAAGCTGGCAGTCAGAGCACGTAAATGATTGTGTAAATGATGCCAAGCACCAATGACATGCAACTTTCGTACCAAGCTACTGAGCAGAATTTCAGGGGTTCTGTCCCCACCTGGAAAAGACCACTCCATAGGGTAGGGTGCCTACACGACCTAGGTTGTCCAAGTCAGTCCTGGGTTATGCCACTTGTCCCAGGGTGATGAGTGCTAGCATCTCCTTTCCCTCTCAAATCCCTCCCACTTTGAATGATACATTCTAAGGTCACTTTCCCCATAGACCACCTCCTCATGATCCTCTTGGGAGATCAACTCTAAAGGGCTCAGAAAATGTGACTTAAAAAAAAAAAAAAAATTTTGATTTGGGTGAGAGTTTACAGAGCAAATTCATTTTCCATACAGTGGTTCACATATACTTTGTCTCATGATACTGACTGCAATTTCTCACAGTGCACCAGCTCCCTTCCCACTTCCTCCCCACAGTTAGCTCTTCCTTGTGTCCTTCCCTCCCATGCACTCCTGCCCCCTGAGCTGTCTCCCTGTGCATACAGAGCCCTTCTTTCTCCCATGATTGTTCTCTCCAAGGGGTATATCTACCTACTGTAAATGTTCAGCTCATATGCCTGTCTCTTGTTTGACTGGAAGCCACAGGAGTGGGTTCAGTTCTAGACCTGAAGTTGCAGCTAAGGACCATAGTCTCAGTGGTTCCATCAGGCTCTATCAGACTGACCAGCAAACCTGGTCCCCCCACCCCTTTTTTATGATTTTGAGTTTTATTCCAAGAAAATGTGACTTTTTAAGACACTCAGCAGTGTGTGTCATAATGCTCATTTCTGTTTCATTCCAGGTGCATAGCGTAATGTCCATGTTGTTCTACACTCTGATTATAGCGTTTTTGATCGGCATACAAGCAGAACCACATGCAGAGAGCAATGTCCCAGCAGGACACGCCATCTCCCAAGCCCATTGGACTAAACTTCAGCATTCCCTTGACTCAGCCCTCCGCAGAGCCTACAGTGCCCCGGTTGGGGTAATAACTGCAAGGGTGGCAGGGCAGACCCGCAACATCACTGTGGACCCCAAACTCTTTAAAAAGCGGCGGCTACGTTCACCCCGAGTGCTATTTAGCACCCAGCCCCCACCTGTCACCATAGAGGCTCAGGACCTGGACTTTGAGGCTGGTGGTGCTGCCCCTTTCAACAGGACTCACAGGACCAAGCGGTCTGAACCATCCCATCCCATTTTCCACAGGGGGGAGTTCTCCGTGTGTGACAGTGTCAGCATGTGGGTTGGAGATAAGACCACCGCCACGGACATCAAGGGCAAGGAGGTGATGGTGTTGAAAGAAGTGATCATTAACAATGTTGTGTACAAACAGTACTTTTTTGAGACCAAGTGCCAGAACCCCAATCCTGTCGACAATGGGTGCAGGGGCATTGACTCAAAGCACTGGAACTCGTATTGTGCCCCAAATTACTCCTTCACCAGGGCGTTGACCTTGGATGACAGGCAGACAGCCTGGCGGTTTATCCGGATCAACACAGCCTGTGTGTGTGTGATCAGCAGGAAGACTGGGAGAAGAGCCTGACCCACACCACCCACCCTCCCCGCTAATGCCACCCCCACTCTTCTGGGCCCCTCCCTACCTCAACCTGTAAATTATTTTAAATTATAATGACTGCATGGTAATTTATAGTTTATACAGTTTAAAAAAAAAAATCATTATTTATTAAATTTTTGGAAGCATCTTGCGTGTTAGCACTTCCGTCATTTTTCTCAACAGGATCATTGGCAAGTCTTGGGAATAGGCAAGGTGAGTTGTCCACAGCAAGATGCCCTGACTCAGCCCTCAGCTTCCTCTGAGGCTCACCTGGAACCTTTACCCTACCCTTAACCAGCACTGCAACTTCAGGGAAGGCAAATTGGTTTCAGATATTAGCCTAAATCAGGCATGATTAGGAAGGGAAATCTGCGAGAGAGCAACTTTGTTTTTTGCATTCCAGAGCCAAAGCTACCTAATCCTAGGCTTATCTGCCCCACAGCCTGGATCCACCAGCCTTGATTGCTTTACTCCAGAAAGTTTGTGGAGCCTCATCAGAAGGCAGATTACTGCAGGCACAGGGCTCAGAGAGACCCCGGCATGGTCCTGGAGGGACTCATTGTATAAGACGGTGAGGCTAACTTGTTTTCAGAAGAAATCTGCTTTCTGCTGAAAACTGATTGAAAGAGTTGTAACAAAGTAATCTCATGAGACCAGTCACGGTAGATCTGATTTCATGTTAAGATTGCCTTAGTGCTAATAATGGCTGGTCCTAGGTTTATCCTCCAGTGCCTTCCTGCAGAAAGTCTCATTACCTGGGGGAAAACAGAACCTCCAGCATGCATGCCACCCACCGACAGCTCCAGTGACTTCCAATGGCCCCAACATTTGCCCATAACCAGGGAAGTCAGAGACTTGTTGGGGAAGAACTCTTTTCTTTTCTTTTTTGTGATTTGGGTGAAATTTTACAGACCAAATTCATTTTCCATACAGCAGTTCATACATATTTTGTCGCATGACAATAACGACAGTTCCCCCAATGTAACAGCTTTCTTCCCAGTTCCTCCCAGTAGTTACCTCTTCCCTGTGTCCTTCCCTCCCATGCACTCCTGCCCCCCTGCCCACTGTCTCCCTGTGCATACACTGCCCTTCTGTTCTCCCATGATTGAGCACTCCAAGTAGTGTATCTACCTGATGTAAATGTTCAGTCCACATGTCCTGTCTATTATTTGGCTGGAAGACACAGGAGTGAGTTCAATTCCAGACCTGAAGTGTAGGTAGCGACCATAGTCTCAGGGGTCTCACCAGGCTCTGTCAGACCAGTAAACATGGTCTTTTTTTTTATGATTTTGAGTTTTGTTCCACATTGTTTGCCCACTCTATCCAGGATTTCCTACATGTGGAGAAGAACTCTTGAGAACTTTTTAATATTCCTAATTGGGTGTCCACAAATGACAAAAGGTGGCTGGGGCCAAGGACCAAAGGACTGGGAGAAAAGACAAAGATAAATATAGTTAGAACTAACGAGTCAATGGAGGGTTGGCAAGGGAGTGCAGTGTGGAGAAGAGCAAGGCCATGCCAGAAAGGAGCAGTGGTGTTCTGCCCTACCAGGCCTAGGGTTTCCTCCTTGACTGCGGGAAGCCAAACAGGAGGGAGAGAAGAAACAAGCAGACATGTGTGTGGATGAGGGCGATAGAGCAGAAAGAGGAAGAAGGTGTGTCATCTCACCTTTGTCAGCAACCCTTTGCCTCTAAGAAATCCAACATTCTCAATAAAAATAAAACCAAACCAGTTGCTGCCTAGTTGATTCAGACTCATGATGATCACATGTGTTGCAGAGAAATACTGTGCCATAGGGTTTTTAATGGCTGTGACTTTTCAGAAGCACATCACCAGGCCTTACTACCAAGGCATCTCTGGTTGGGTTCGAACCTCCAAAGTTTTGGTTAGTCATTGAGTGCTTAACCATTTGCACCACCGAGGGACACCTAACACCCTCAGTAGTTTTTGTCTTCTTCTTCTGTTGTTTTTTTTTTTTTTTTTTAATATACTCATCAACACTTCCTACATCAAGAGCATTTTAAAGAGAGACAAAGGTGACAAGGAGAATTCAAGTCACAGCCAGGAATAGGGCTCTACCCCTACCTCATGCTGCAGTCTTCCTCTTATATTTTCATTTTGTATTTTCCCTCAGGTCACTTTTTTTTTTCCCTCCCCTCCCCAGACATGGCAATTTTCCTTCTTTACTCCCCATGCCCCACCCCCAGCATGAAATGCCTACTCTGGTTTTTTGAGAACAGACCCAAATTGTGCCTCTGATAAAAAGCAAATGGCCGTATTCATTCCCTCTGTAACTCTCAATGTCCTGTTCCACCCCCAACCCAATCCAAATAGGGCAAATTAGAAATGTGGAGAGCTTTGGCACAAGAGATATTTGATTAGGATAAAAGCATGATGAAATGTGCCCTGTTTTTTTTTCTATCAAAGCTACTGCAGTTGGAATAAAGATTTATGTTCAAGAATTACCAACCAGAACATTCTGTGCTGAGATACTCTGGTCAGATAAAGGCCGTGGAGAGGGAGCCCTCCCACTGACCTGTGTCTGTGGCTTTTTACTGGGCTAGAGTGCCAGTGGCCACAGCCCTCCTAAGCCCCTCTAATAAAAGTTCCTGGGGGCCCTTTCTTGTAAGGCTGGACAGGCCTGCCAGGTCCTGGATGTGGTTCGAGGGATGGTGAGGCAGGGCAGTCAGGAAGTTCCCAACTACGCAGGCTTTGTTAGTGAGCAGTTACACCAGTGTGGAGAGTCCTGGAGAGCTACTCCCAGTACTGCAAGACACACAAACACACAAACCAAACCAGTTTCTGTCAATTCCAACTCAGGACAACTCTGTGTGTTGCAGAACAGACCTGTACTTTACAGCGTTTTCAAGGCTGTGACCTTTTGAGGGGCCTATGGGTGGGTTTGAACCACCAACTTTTCAGTTAGGAGTCCAGCATTTAAACCATTTGCACTACCCTTGGCTTGCAAGACACATCCAAAACCAAACCAAACACAATGCCATTGAACTCATAGTGACCCCCATTGGGTTTCCGAGGCTGTAAATCTTTACAGAAGTAAATTGCCTCATCTTTCTCCTTCAGAGCAGCTGGTGGGTTTGAGCCACTGACCTTGTGGTTAGCAACCAAATGCCTTACCCACTACATCACAAGAGCTCCTCTGCAAGACACATGGGACATCTAAAAACTGTCCAGCTAACCTGGACTGCCTAGGGGAAAGACTTAGCCTCTAGACATCTGAAGAAGGATGGAGGCCAACGGCACCTTATTTTGTTATGGACTGATCTCCTATCCTGTCTCGTAACATAAGGTGCCCCTCACCCCACCAACACCACCCCCCTTCTTTAACAACAAAATATGCTCTAAGCTGAAGGTCTGGAGTCCCAGCGTGGGAGCCAATATTTTCACACAATATGAGGGGATATCAGTTTGGCTGAAAGGAGTCAGAGCAGTCCAAAAACAACCTCAAGCCTGGTGGTTTCCGCAGCTTGCGCTCTGCTCCCACACATAGAAGGGACCTCTGGCTTTCAGACCCACCCCAGCTGCCCTGGGAGAGGCCAGCCTGGGTTGGGAGGCCCCAGTCATTTGAACCCATTGAAAAAAGGGCTCCAAACGGCCCTTTGTGTTCTGCTGAGGAGTAGCAGCTGCACACTCTGTGCACTTTTTCAATTCTTGTTTCACTAAGGTTATCTGCCCAGGTTCCCCTAAAGCCCAGAGGGTTAGAGCAGATGCCTATCCCATCAGCAACTTCTTTCCCTGAAAGGCTTCCCTCTAGCATGCCAAAGTAAATTAGCTCAGACCCTGGCTCATCCTTGCCTGACACAGCCAGACCTTCTAGTGAAGCCCTGGCTCACCTCAGCTTGAGGGAAAACTCCTGGTTCTGGAAGATGAGAGCAATATGGTGCCTGACTTCATTTATATTCTGAGTCCATCCTTGCGACCTTCTCCTCTTCTCCTGACCAGAGCACCAAACTTCCAAGATCTGCTCTCCCTGTTGTTGTTTTTAGGTACTGCCGAGTTGTCTCTGACTCACAGCAACCCTACGCACAACAGAACAAAATACTGCCCAGTCTTGTGCCAGCCTCACGATCCTTGCTATACTTGAGCCCATCGTTGCAGACACTGTGTCAATCAATCTCATTGAAGGGGTTCCCCTTTTTCATTGACCCGTCACTTTACCAAGCATGATATCCTTTTAAAGAGAGTGATTCATTCTGACAACATGACCAAAGTAGGTGAGATGAAGTCTGACCATTCTTGCTTCCAAGGAGCATTCCAGTTGCACTTTTCCCAGGACAGATTTGTTAGTCCTTTTAGTAGACCATGGTACTCTTAGCATTCTTCTCCAACACCACAACTCAAAAGCATCAACTCTTCTACAGTCTTCCTTATTCACTGTCTAGCTCTCACATGCATATGAGGCAATTGAAAATACCATGGCTGGGGTTAGGTGCACCTTAGTCTTCAAGGAGACATCTTCGCTCTTCATCACTTGCTCTCCCTACTAATAGAACACCTACAGTGGAATATAGTTTTCAGATAACCAGTTATTATCATCCCCGTGAAACAGGAATGTTCTCCCCAGTGTCTCACTGCTTTCCCCTCAGCAAAATCTGAATTCTGTGAGGAGAATCCACCTCATACCTGGAAGCAGAGGACAAAGGGGCAGGGTCTGTCTCTCCTGGGCCACGTGTTCTCCACTCCTTAGAGAAAAGGGGCAGTCTGGCAGGGAAAGCAGACCTGAGTGGAGCTGTGGCCTCTCAAGAACACAGGGACCTGAAACCCAGTATTTACCTGAGAGTCTTTCTTCCACAGGCCTTAACAGAAAAGTAGGAGCCACCAGGCCCCTAGGAGTTAAGGCCATTAACCAACTCTGATGCCTGAGGAATTATCTCAGTATAATGGTACAAACGCTGGACGTGGTGTCAGTAGAGCTAGGGTCTAAGCCCAGCTCCCTCATCCCTATATGTGAAACCTTGGCAAGGCATGGCTGCTCTTTGACCTCAGTTCCTGCAGCCGTGAAATGAAATAATCATTCTGATATCCAAGAGTTGGGAGCATGAAGAGAAATCATGTTATTTTCAAGTAAACAGTCAAGTCCTATGCAAGCCTGCAAAGTTATTTATTCCAAACTTAACAATTCCTGTGTTGACTATAGGAAGTAACAACTATGTTGGTGCTCACTAAATATTTGTTTACTGGCAGATGTGTAGATTGGGTACCGGAAGCCCTTCAATTAGTGGACTATCATGGAATATGGGTGTGGTATAACCAGGCCCAGCAGGGTAAGAGCAAGAACAACAGCTTTTTAGCTCACAGTCTGCCTGAAACAGGGCTTAGGGAGACCACTTAGAGATTCTAGTGTAGTAGTTAAGAGCATGGGCTTTGGAATCACACAAGCTAAGCTCTTCTTACCAGCTGTGTGATTTTGAGCAAATTTCTTAACCTCTCTGGGTTCAATTTCTTCATCTGTGAAATGGAGATAATAATAATACTTTTCTCACAGGGTTGGGAGATACTTAAACAAGAAAAAAGAATCTTATTTAAATAAGTATCTTGTACTTAGGAGGATTGGCTGAGAAATTCTGAAAGGCTGTTAGAATGGGGTGGAACAGCTTTCAACAGTGCAAGGAAATTTGTGAACAGGCAGTTTTATAGATGTATCATAGCCTCCTGCTGTAACAAGCAACACTTACAGTGACTGTTAGCATTTGCTAAGAGTTTACTATGTGCCAGGCACTTTACATGGCTTAGCTCTGAGCAAGCCTCTGGGTTCTAAAACTAAGACTACCTTAAGGAAAGTGGCCTGGAAGGCTGTGCTCTCTGTTTGTGTGCATCACTGCCAGAGAACTGCTTCATGGTTTCCTGGGACACGTTTACTCCCTCAGCCCTTGGCAGGTTTTTAAACCATTGGATCTGAGAGTTTCCACGTGTCAAGCACGTGGGGTCTGTTTTGCTCCAATTCACTTGGGTCTGCAACAGAGAAGTTCTGACCTTCCCAAAGTTCACCTGGGTTTGTGAAGATGGCTCAGGGGGCCCAGGGCTTGGAATAAGTTGGACAGATCTTTTCACAATAGTAACCTGAGGAGAATCTCTCCAAGCCAGGTGCCACTGCTCTAGGCTCCTTAAAGTCCAGGATGTGTTAATCTGTGTCCCCTCAGCACCTGAATCACAGTCTGCCTGCATGTGGCAGGCACTCAATCAATGTCTTAAGACAGGTAAGACAGAGTTTAGTTCCCACCTTTTCTTCACCACCATCATCCCTATTCTCATCCTCTGCCTCTATAATGCGCCAGCAATAAATGGATTTAATAGTCTGAGTTGAAGACAAGGTTCTTCCTGAGGGATACTGCATGGGAGTTATTTATCTGAATAGCCTTCAGAAGTTGGTCTTGTGGTGAAGAGTTTGATCAGACTGTCAGGTAAAATCCTGGCCTCGCCACTAGTTTCACTGAGTAACACTCGACAAATTACCTTCTCTCTCTGTGCTTTAGTTTTCTTATATGTAAAACATGGATAATGATAGAACCTACTTTTACAGTTGCAAAGCACTTAGTCCAGCGTTTGGCATATAGCACAGTATTGTATATAAAACATATGTAAACATATACATATATATATGTTTACATACATCTATATAGCATAGTGCCTAAGGCACTTGACTGCTCACCAGAAGGCTGGCGGTTCAAACCCACCAGCCACTCCTCGGAAGGAAGGTTGGGCAATCCTACTTCCGTAGTGATACTGCCTTGGAAACCCAAGGAGGGGTCGCTATGAGTCGGGGCCGACTCGAGGGCAAACAACAACAAACAACAACAACATATACACATATATATGCACACACAAAAATACACATATATTCATCATATACAAATACACACAGTTGCATACACATATGCACAGAGACATAGACATTGTATACATCTTCATTGTATACAGACTAACCTCTGAGAGCTGAGCTATAGCCAGGAACCGTGCACTCTATATTCACATGAACCCACATACTGACTTGAGAACATACACAGTCAGAGCAACATACAAATAAGTGCAAATAAACATTCTAAGCAAAAAAGTACAGTAATAAGAAGCAATCAGATGTAAAGAATAAACCAGGGAGGACTTCCTGAAGGAAACAACTTTTGAATTGTGTTTGAAAAAACAAGTTGATTAAAATTATTGTTCTATGCTGGGACTGAGAGTTATTCCAGAACTACAAAAATACAGTAAAATTCAACCAAGAGGCTGCCCAGCCCTGGACAGGAAAGAAAGAAGAGTTGTCTCTATTTTTACACCTTGTTCTGAGCTACAACTAACAAAGGAACTAGTTTCTCTTGCAAATATAGACATTGGGAAAATTCAAGGAAAAACATGTGAAATCATGTGGGTGGACAAAGTTAAAGACACTGTACGGTTTCCACAGAGTCTTGCCTGTTTTCAGATCAAATGCTGAAGAGCTGGTCAAATATCTTCCTGAAGTTGGGGCCTCCTTCAACATATCAGCTTGGTTCTTTTGACCCCCAAAATAGTTATGAAAAAGAGAGGCTCTCAGAGTGGGCTCCTGTGCCCCAGGTTCCTAGGGGCGGGCTTGGGTTGAAGGCTGGCTCAGCGCCTTGGCTGACATTCAGTGCCACAGCTAAGTGCAGTCTCTGGCTGGCGGCCTCTCCCCCTTTATCTCACCCTCACCATTCCTTTCACTTTGACATAATGAAAGTGCAACTTGCACACTGTCTCAAGATTGCATATGATAATTGGAAACATGTGTCCAAGCTGGCATCCCTTCAAAGGGCTTTGGAACTCTGACTTGGGCTGCCTTCTGATTGCAATAGCAATCCCCCAAGCTGGCTCTCCACCCTTCACATTCCTTCAGCTGCACCTTAGAGTTAACTCCTGCCAGGAGAAGACTGCTGCAAGCCAGCTTCATTCCCAGGGTTCTGCAGAGGCTGGCAATAAGGACTCCCCAAGTGCACAGCTGGGCTCTGGACTTGGCATCTAGGCAACTACCATGCAGAAAATCACAGTGAGAATTAGCAGGTTCATTTTCCTTTTTGTGGAAATTGCATGTTGATGTGTCGACAGTCAAAAGGGACCCTGGACCCTTTGAGATTCTGCCTGGATTCTCAAAGGATGTAATGTGTATCCTTTCTGGTCCAGCAGGGTGTCTCTTTGCTGAAGAAAATGCCCCAAATATCATTATCTCACCAGGAAACTCCTGAAGGAAATGACAGCATCAGTGGTGATTCTCCCTACAATTGGCCCAAGCTGTCTGACAGGCACTCACTCGGTTCAGCAGAGAGCAGCTGCACATCCAAAAAGTGCAAAGTGCCACACCAGGCTCCAAATAGGCAGAGGAGTCAGATGGGCCCCAGTCCCTGACACCCGTAATTGGAGTTGGAGGCTAAATAGAGGGTTCGTCTCTCTCTTTCAGCTTTCAGTACCGATCTACTCACACACACTCACAGTTCATGGAGGCAGTCACAACATCCCCTGGTTCTGGCAGTCATCGCTCTGTCCTCTTGCCTTGGTTTCCCATCTGCTTATTCCTGGCTGGCTCTTATACCCATTCATCCCTACTGAGATCCAAATTCTTGGCCTATGACCCTGCCCCTAATCTTTCCTTGGGTTCTCCAGAGCAATGGTCCTCAAACTTTAATGTTCACCTGAATCACCTGACTATCTTGTTAAAATGAAGGTTCTGATTTAGTAAATCAGAGTGAGTAGGGTGGGGTAGAAGGAGGCTGAGATTCTATACTTCTAACAGGTCCCCAAGTGACACTTGTGGTGCTGGCCCAGGAATCACAAAGTCCTAGACCAAACATAGCCTTTCTATGGTTCAGTTCTTACGTAGGAACTTAAAAACATTGACCAGGCTCATCTCTTTAGCTCTGAGTCTGAATAAGCCACGGGTAGAGTGGTTTGCACTCTACTACTAATCTAAAGGTGATTGAAATTCATCTAGTGGCACCATGGAAGAAAAGAACAGGTGATCTGCTTCCATACAGATTACAGACAAGAAAATCCTATGGAACTCAGCTCTACTCTGACACCATGGGGACACCATGAGTCAGAACTAACTCAAGGGCAACAGATTTTGTTTTGTTTTAAGAATAATTCTGGCTCTAGCTCCATTGCTGGAATCCAACCTCTGCCTCAAACTCTTGGGCAGTGTCCCACAAGGTCATCTTTGTTCCCCTGCTGTGATGGACAGAAGTCACACAGGGGCCCATCAGATTACCATAATGCCAAGCAGAGTGTGATGGGAGCCACAGCCAAGTCTCCAGGAGGTAAACACTCATCCCCAAGGAGAAGCCAGGAGGAAAGTGCACATGAGTTAGGCCTCAGAGGTGTATTTTGAAAGAAAGCAGAAAGAAAAGTACCTATCACACAGGACCAGAAGTGACTCTAGTAAAAAAAAAAAAAAAAAAGGCTCAGTGACAAGCAAAGCACCACAAGGAAGGCCTAGTGTAGAGTCTTTCCTTCTCAAAATAAATCTGAGCAAGCTCCCATTCTTCTCTGACCCTCAGTTTATTTCCTTGATGACAGAGGGATGAAAATTATCCTTATCAAAGCCTCTGACTTTTCAGGGTCAGACATTCTAGACTATCCCAGAGAGGCTATTTTTATTGTACCCAGGACAGTTTATATAACACTTGATATAACCATTGGCTATGGTTGTAAAAATGAAAAAAAAAATAGTTAAGTATGAAAAACAAGTAGCTCCCATCAGTTTGTTTGTGTCCCTTCATTTCTAAGTGAATTAATTCCATAGGCAAATTATGTCAGCAGTTACTGGACCTCTCGATGACCATATGTGGAGTTCCCACCTCAGGCTTGCTCCCTCAAAGGGCAATATACAGTTTATTTACAGTTTGTCATATTTGAAGAATGTCATTTAAAAATACCAACCAGTTCTATTCCTTCTCTCTCTAGTTGGCTCCTTTCTGGGTCTGTAACAGTCACTGCTGTAATTATAATCTCTCTTTAATCCATTAAATAAAAATATTACTAAATTTTGGGGAAAAGATTATCAATACAATAAAATTAAGTTTACCATTGTCCTAAGAGAAGCTTCACATTGCAAACAACTCAAACCACTTAAAGTTTATCAGAACAGATGGCCAGTGAACTCACACTGAATTACTTATTGCTCAAAGCAATAAAATCAAAGTAATGTTATCTGTGTATACCAGAAATCATATATCCAGAACACTCAGCGAATTTCTTTGGTTTACAGTTAGGTATTTGGACCCTAAGGTGGTAAAAATAAATTTTATGTTTAGAAAGTATATCATTTCAGAGACTGAAGTGTTTTCTGTTTTGTTTTGTTTTTGTTTTAAAACATGATTCTACACAGAATAAGAGCCAGAAGACCAAAATGTGAACAAAACTCCTTCTAAGTAAGTCTTGCTCACACATTCCAGAAGCCTCTGAATTTAGCATGAGTGAGATTCCAGCTGGGAAAGCTATCAGTTGGTGCTGGTTTTCTTCTTCTGGGCTTACCTTTCACTTGGGTCATTTTCCTGATTTTCTCACTTGTTCCAGAAAGTCTTCCTTCTGCATCTCCTGTTAGACAAGACTTTTTTTCCACTGAACAATCACACTGACTAGAGATTCATGGCTGGAGAAAATAATGATAGGACCAAGGTTCCTGAGCAAGAGGGCCCAACATACATCAAAGGGTTTAGATGACTGAGGTAATAGAAAGTGAAGCTCTACTCATTGAGAGATTTGTTCTACATAAACTTTAGTCATGGCTTTATTGGGTTGTGGTTTGTGGGTGTTTCTTGAGTCACAAGGAATTTTTAGAGGGAAAACTTTTCAATTATTTTATTCATTATAAAAGGCTTTATCTTACATAAAGCAATAAAAACACAATTAAAATGGAATACCTAGATGTCAGTCGAATGGGGGAAGAGTGTCAGAAAAGGAAGATGATGCTTAAATCAGAATCCTTGTTGCATCATTGTATGATGAGAGCTCAACCTGGTGGCATGTGGAAACCATCTGGACTATGATGTAGATGGGAATGTTTTTCTGTTTGGTTATTTGTTTTGCTTTTTTTAACAAACACACTGTGCGCTGTTCAGATGGCAAGTAGTGATAGATCCAGTAGTACGCACTGACCAACACCGTCCTCAACAAACCCACACAAACTACAAAGCCATCTCTGTTCCATATTTCTCCTCCTTCACACACACTAACAAAAATTTCTACCTCTCTCTCACATTTTTGAGATAGTCCAACAGTCCACATTGGCCTATACTTCAAATCTCTGTGTATTGGGTTTTTTTGTTTGTTTGAATCAACTTATATTTTGGTGCAGAAGAGGCAAATATAGCAGAAAGGTTAGGAGAATAGGCTATGGAAGTAGAATTCCAGGGATTAAACCATGACTCTTCAACTATGTAACCTTTGGTAAGTTACCTAAATTCTATTTTTTCATCTGTAAAATGGGTAATGATTATATCTGAACTATATCTTGGCATTAACAATTCAATGATATCATGTTTCTAATGTGATTAGCACAGTGTTAGTTGTCAGTATTGCTTTTTGTTCAATAGAAGTAAACTCTAGGGCTTCATTGCATTAGGGTAATGAAGAAGAATCAGAGATTTAAGATTGTCAGGGAAGAAAAGGTAACATGCAAATCAGTACTTACTCTGATAAAGAGAGACAAAAGAGGAGGCAAGAAATGGAATGCTAAGAAAAGAGACTATCCATTCTACTGTTGGACAGTCTAGATGCTTGAAAGTTCCTACTCATGTTCAAGTAAAAATATTTCCCAACATTTCTACTCATTCACTGAAGTACTGTCTCCAAGAAGTGTTCTCTGGAACAATACATGATCCATGCCTTTTCCATATGACAAATCTTTGAAAATAGTTATTATGTCACCCACCAAAGTCTTTTATTTTCCAGGCTAGACATTCTCAGCTCCTTCAATCATCCTTGTATGATAGGGTTTCCAGACCCCTTACTATCCTGGCCAGCCCTCTCTGGACACATTCTAATTTGTCTAAGTTCTTCTTCAAATGTGGTGTCCAAAAAGAAACACAATACTCCAGATGTGGACTGACCATCACTAATTACAATGGGACTATTAACTGCTTTGATCCACATAGTATATTTCTATTAATGGAGCCTAAAATTACAAAAACTTTTTCAGCTGCCACATCATGCTGGATTTTTATTCTAAGTAAATTATAACTCCTTGGTTTTTCTGTTTTGTTGTTTTTTTGCTATTATTAAACCAGGACTCCTCCATATTGCATTTTTGCCAGTGATTATTTAGCTTAAATACAGTAGTTTGGGTAACTAAGTGGTGATACTTAAGACCTTGTGGGCAGGAACCATGTCTAACTCATCAGGTATTCCAGAACCTACCATGGTGCCTGGCCTACTGATGTGTTGGTTGAGTCCTCCACCAGTTGCCTCCCACCATAATGAGAGCTTAAGGAATAAAGGTACCAAGTACGTGTCAGGCAAAAGCTTAGTCTTTATTCCTAATTATAGCATAAGCCCCAAATTCCTATGTTGTCTCCCAATCTGGCAACCTAGACTGGAGCACCTCTGTAGAACTTTTATGAACTCATTCAAACAACCCCATCTGATGGCAAACACAGCAGGAAAGAGAGTAAAGAAAAAAAAGAACAAACAATGTGAAATGGAAGGTGAATAAGAGTGCTTGCTTATCCCAGCTCCATTTATAATTATCTCATTCCTTCCAAGAAGAGCTCCACCCTTCTATTTTGGTCACCTTGTGAGAGGGGAAGTCTTGAGCTCCCCCTAGAGGTCAGAGCCTGTGATTGATGAAAAGAGATACCCAGTAACTTGAATGATCACCGACTTCATGTTCTTTCTGAATCTTGATTTGGTAATCCAACGTATTGATTGATTGTCTCAACTATCAGAGAATTGTGGCTTTAGGAAGGTAAAGCTAATCTGGAGTTTTAAAAGAAACACCAGCATGGTCCAAGGAAGTAACAGCAAACTCATTTTTTCTGACCAACTCTCTCACCCTGTTTATTTGATTGCTCCTGTCAGCTTTGGACACCAGTCAGCCTTCCACAGATTTCCAGGCCTTGGATTTGCTTAACTTAGACTTTAACTTTTGTATTAATTTATTTGTTTATCCAAGTCAAGGTCTATGTAGGAGCTGGGAATTCATTGCTGACAAAAATTATACATGGAGCTTACAGTGTAGTGAAGGAGAAAGATAGCCCACAAATAAAAGAACACTGTAACAATAATGAGTACTACAAAGAGAAGCAAATGGGACTATGAGGATCACAATAGAAGGATTTAACCTAATTTGGGAGGAGAAAGTGATGTGAGAGATGAGGGATGAAAAGGATCAACCAAGTAAGGATGGAAGTGAAGGAGTTTCCAGATGGAGTCAATGGCCTTCTGCAAAGGTCTGGTGGATAAAGGAGCCCAGCAATACAGAAGGGGTGAAAAGAGAAGCCCCTATGGCTAAAGCAGAATGGAGAAAAGGGAACTTGAAGGAATATGAGGTCATGGAAGAGAGGTTCTTGGCTTATCATCATGATCTAATTGCAGATTAATTCTGATCCACAACCAATGTTCTATGAATCTGATGATCAAATAACTTAATCCTCCCTTTCCATACTGTCTGCAAAATTTCAGGAACTACATAGTCAAATTTTTGAGAAAATCAAATAAGTTATGTGCATATCATGACTTTAATAGAGCAGTGATTCCATCATCTTCCTTCAGTATAGAACTTCAAGGGTGAGTAAAGTTTAGATTGTTTTGTTTGTTTAACAGGGAATGTTTGATCATACTTAAAATCTTAGTGAAGAAGTCAAAGAAGAAGAAATATGGGTGCTAGACAAGATTTGAAGTGAGTAAAAAGCAGTCTTTCACAAAGAGACACTAGGCACCTTTCCTACCACCTGTCTGTCTGTTTGTTATCCTGTAGTGTCTTGCATGTTGCTGTGATGCTGAAAGTTATGCCACTTGTATTTCAAATCCAGCAGGGTCACCATGGCACACATGTTTCATCAAAGCATCCAAACTAAGGCAAACTAGCATGAAAGACCTGGCCAATGAAAACCCTATGGATTACAACAGAATACTGTGTTATATAGTGCTAGCAAGCATGCTGGTGATCATGAGGATGGCTGGAACCAGGCAATATTTCATTCTATTGCACATGGGGTCACCCTGAGTTGAAACCAACTCTATGGTAATTAACAAAAACAAATGTGCCTCTCTGACAATTTTCTCTAAATAGTTTCACTTATTTGTTAAGGACCACATCTTTCAACAATACATATAATTTGTTTAATATTTTTCCTTATAGGTAAGAAATATCAGCTGGTGACCATGCAATGTAAAGCTCCCTTCTCCATTCCAGGACTACTGAATATGGGCTACAAATCTGTAATCAAACAGTAGCATCCTCTACTTCTGTTGTTCATTCATTCAATCACCAATTATTTCAGAAAATATATATTAAGTTCCTATTATGTGCTAGACACTGGGGATAAAAATTATAAATGAAACAATGTATTTGCTCTCTCAGGGCTCATAGTCAAGGGCAAAAATCGGACATGAAAAAAATAAGTAATTGAATTGATGCAAAAGTGATAAATGGTAATATGGGATGAGAGGAAACATTTAACTTTGCCTGTAGAGGCAAGGAAGAACTTATAAAGAGGAGGCATTGAGTTGAGACTTGAAGGAGGAGGAGTGGAAGTATACTACATGTACAAGAGGAAATCCCAGGTGGAGAAAACAACATTTGCAAAGGCATAGAAGCAAAGAATAGCATGGAGTAGTGGGTAACTGTAAGAAGGTTCTTGACAGAGACTAAGGTGGCCTTGAGGAATCAGGAGAGATATGAGGCAGGAAAAGCAGGCTGGAGGCTACTTATAAAAGGCTTTGAACACTGTTCTCTAGAGTTTGAGTTTTATCCCATAGGCAATGGTGGTGAGCCTGTGAAGCTCCAGTTTGCATTTTAGAAAGATCACTTGGGCAGCCAAGTGGAGGATAGTTTGTAATCATAAAAGGTCAAAGAGAAGTAAATGCATCTTGCCATCAATGACTGGTTGGTCCACCTGTGTTTGCCAATTTACACAGGGTCTTGCCTTGATTTGTTTGACATAAGAGCTAAACCTTATTGGCAATCATAGAATCTCTAGAAAGACAGCTAGAGTTGGCCTCCTCAGTTTTTCCCAAAGTATGTTCTAAAGAACACTATTTCTATGGATGTTAGTAGAAATAGAGAGGGAAAACATTTACTGATCATATTCTAAGAAATGATACACTTTTGGTGATTACCCTATGGAATATGATGGCCTTATACATAACCCAAAGCAGATAAAACAAAGACACTGTCCCCATGGCTCTTCAAAAGGCATCAAAGGAGACGTTATAGCAGGTATTTGGTGAGTCACAGTCATTTCCACTTGCTTCTCTTTCTGTTATTGCTTTCCTTGGTTTAGTGTTAAAATGGGCTGATATTGCTACTCTCTGAGCACACAGCTAGTAGAAGAAAGAAAACAATTTGAACATCAGCTTAATGGTGAGGAGAAATTAATTTTTGCATTGGCTGTGTATCCTGTGTAGCTATATAAGGAGTTCTGGTTGCATGATGCCTAAGGCATTTGACTTCTAACCAGAAGGTTGGCAGTTCAAACCCACCAGCCACTCCAGGGGAGGAAGATGGAGCAATCTATTTCAGTAAAGACGTACCCACCTATGAAACCCAATGGGGGTTGCTATGAGTTAGAACTGACTCAATGGCAGTGTGTTTGTTTTTTCATTTTTGGTGTAGTTGTATAACCTTCCCCTGGAGAAGGGGCCAGGCTGGGTGGGTGGTACCAGCCAGGCTGGTCAAGGTAAAGAGGGGACTCAAAGGGACCAAGTTAGGACAGAAAGAGAAATGACTTAGGCCAGAAAAGGATGGAAAGATCCCGAACATTAGTAAAACAATGACCATGGGAGAACGCTTGAGCATCAAGATACAGAAGCTGAATCAGGCATAAGGCCTAAGTCTAAAAAGAAGATTCGGTAGAACATCAATCCCAAGTAAATTTAGAAACTGAACAGGTAGTTAGGATCAAGATACAAATGAAACAAGAAGGCCTAGCTGTGTTCTGTGAACACAGCTGGGTAGCTTGGGACATTTTATGAGATGCTAGCTATATGGTATGTATTGCAGAGAGCAGGGGGAGTCACTCCACATTAAAACTGAGAAAACAGTTTCAACATTAGTTAGATGGCAAGGAGAAATTAATTTATAATTTTAGCATTGCCATGTAGATGCATCTATACACACACACACACACACACACACACACATATAATACATACATATATATATATATATATATATATATAAACAGGAGCTCTGGTAGCATAGTGCCTAAGGCACCTGACTGGTGACCAAAAGGCTGACGGTTCAAACCCACCAGCCACTCCTTGGAAAGAAGTTTGGCCAATCTACCTCCGTAGTGATACTGCCTCAGCAACCCAAGGAGGGGTCGCTATGAGTCAGGGCCCAGGGCCAACTTGACGGCACATAACAACAACAAC
>NW_006921597.1:10833612-10848436 GCF_000298275.1 Orycteropus afer afer
GGCAAGACCATCCATACACAAATAAAGTGAGTCATCCCCTGGGCTATAAGTCACTAGGAAGGAATCATTGATTCATCTTGGTTACTCCAGCATCCAACATCCAACACAGAGCTTGGCACTACTAGGTGTTCATTTGAGATTTGCTAAACAAGTGGCTGAATAATTTCTCTAAGTTAAACTCCTCTCCACATTACTGACATTTCTGGACCCTTAGGCCTAAAGGAAGTTCTACTTGAACACAGAGGCTCTTTGCAGAGTGGCCCTTCTTGCTACATCACTGAGTCCTTATCCCAGAAGAAAGATATGAAGATTTTATGCTCTTTGAGATGTCAACTTCTAATCTCAATAGAGAAATTACACCACTTGTCAAAGCCACCCTAGTACCAAAATTGACACATGACAACCTCTACTTTCCCTTTTTCTACTTCATTCCAACACTAGATTTAACTAGTAGGAAGATGAATGAGCAGGAAACACAGGTCCATAGAATGGGTTCCCAAAGAGAACCCTTAGGAACTTGTTAATGATACTACTAACTTAGGCCTACCAGTCTGAAATTTTATTAGAAAAATATAAACTATAGAAAAAAGTTGTATTGTTTTATTTAACATTATTTTTTTTTTCCTAGCATCTATAACGATAGAGCTTTAACATGATTACATTCTCACATAAAGGAAGGAGAAGGCACTCATTCCCTAAACAGTGCCTGGACCACTCTTTGGACAATTCCCACACCAAATGCCAGCAAAAGGGTCATGTAACCCACAGGCACAATGCCAGAGGTTCCAGAACATAGGAAATCTATTAGTGCCCACTTCCTACAGAGATGGTATTTCAGAATGATTTCAGTGGTGCTATTTATCCTGAGGGCTATGTTCACAAGGAGGATGGAGAGAGTTTCTGGATGCAATTTTGCATTTGTAGGAACATGAAAATATATGAACCAGAGTCTTTGGCACTCAAGTTAAAAGCAAGTCAGTTCATTATAATCTGTGCAAAGATAGTGAGTAATGGCACAGTTGATTCCAAAACATTGTTTTTCAGCTTTGGATTATAATTTGTGATGCTGTATATGTGACTGATAATGTTCTATCAGGTACACTTACTTGCTTCCTTTGTTAAATGAGCTTTCATTCCTGGGTATGCACCATCTAACAACAAGAGAAGAGTGCACTGCTGTGAGCTAAGTATCCTGCAAAGAGGACCTAGGGCTATCATTGGCCATACATGAACTGCAGAGCTGATGGACAGTACTTGTGCCACCACCAGATGGAAAGGCCAGGCTGCTCATGCACTGCTCACAAAGTGGATGCTCTCATCACACAGAGATCCGCTGAGCTGATCCATCTATGCCCCTGCCCTGACCCATAGCATATGTGTAAGGTCTGTGTTCTGAAACACAGTGACAAGCACAGACTTCACATGCTCATTCACAAGGTCTTGTCCTCAGAGCTCTATTAGTATTGATGTCAGGGAGGCTGCCCAAGGAACCCTTGGCTCAGAGATACTCCCTGTTCTGCTTAAAGACAAACAGTGACAAAAGTGTCAGCACTTAGTATATAAGTAGAAATTTACAAGAACAGACTTGCAAAATTCTCTAGCTTCAGATGGTGCTGTCATTTGATGCCTAATGTACTCAGTCCAACAACAATAACGATAGAACAATCTCAGGACTGCCCACAAAGAGGGTTTTTCAGGCTGTCTCTCTTTCATAAAGGGGGTCTCACCTAATGCAATGAGCACTAATTAGGCATTGACTGCGTGCTTGTGCTAGATTCTGGGACCACATAGATGAATTAGACAAATCCCATGGCTAAGTCACTGCAGTCCCTCAGACCTCATGCCTTCAGGATTTGGCCTCCCCTGAAGGAATCTGGATCCCAAGTGGTAACTGGCTCCCAATCACTCCATTGACAAATATGTTTGGTACTGTGCTTACTCACCCCTGCTTCCTATCAGCGAAGTACCATCTCGGTCCCTTTACACACTCAAGAAAACTAATTCCATTGTCTCTCTCTCTCTCTGTGTGTCCTTAGCTAAAAGCTGATACCCCCTGGGGACATTGCTCCCCCTATCACCCTTTTCAGGTCCTTTCATTCTTCTGTTTCCTATTAATTCCAGGCTAAAAGGGGGTGGAGATAATGAAATAGTGGAGAGAATTTAAGTAGTTCTAAGAATCTCCAAGTCTGGCCAGGTTTAGCTTTTCATCTTCTCCCTGAAATCACAACCCTCTTGTAGGCCTTCATTGTCTCTTATCTAGAATAATGCAATAGCTTACTCATTGGTTTATTTGTGTCCAGTCTTGTTGACCTCATACCCACCCCACTCCACCTCATCTAATACTACTTTAAGCACATATATTACTACAATCCACCACTCATCTGTCACTGTGTCATAATATGGTGGCTTGCATACTGCTGTGAGGCTGGAAGCTATGCCACCACTATTTCAAATACCAGCAAGGTCACCCATGGTAGACAGGTTCCAGCAGAGCTGAAAGACTAAAACAGACTAGCAAGAAAGGCCTGGCTATCTACTTCTGAAAATTAGACAGTGTAAACCTTCTGGGTTGCAATAGAACATTGTGCAACTTGCTTGCATTGGACTCATTGTGAGGGGGATTGATCATTAGAGGAGGACATCATGATTAGTGAAGTTCAGGGCCAGAGAAGGTGAGGGAGACCCTTAGTGAGATGAGTTAGCACAGTAGCCACAACAATGGGCTGAAACATGCTGGTGATTGTGAGGATGATGCAGGACCAAGCAACACTTCATTCTGTTATATATAGGGTCTCCCTGAGATGGAGCCAAGTGAACAGCAGTTATCTACCTATTACTGTAATACTTCCTAAATGATTGTGACCCCTTAGTTGTTGCTAACATTTATTAAGTACTTAAGTTGTGCCAGGACCTGGGATAAGCACTTTATTTGTTACTATTATTTACCCTGTTTTACAAACCACAGTTGAGACAGACTAACTTAATTGAGATCACACAGCCAATAAGATTACACACTGGATTCAAAGGTATAACTGTCCAATTCCAGTGCCCAAGATACTCATTGTATCTTTGAAGAAGACGTCAATAATGCACACCAATATTTTCTGTTCTTTGCTCCCACAGGCAAAAAAGGAGGATTATATTACCCTGCTACCTTCAAGTTAGGAGCAGCCATATTGCTTGCTTTGCTCAATGAAAAGTAAGTGGAAATAATGTGGGTTATGTTCTAATGGAAACATTTAAGCACCAGTAGGAGCCCTGCTAGTACAATATTTAAGCTCTCGGCTGCTGATGAAAGGTTGGTGGTTCAGATCCACCCAGCAGCTCTGTGGGAGAAAGAGCTGGCAATCTCTTCCTGTGAAAATTATAACCTAGATAACCCTATGGGATGGTTCTACTCCGTCACATGGGGTTGCTATGAGTCAAAAGTTGACAAGATAGAACTAACCACAACAAAAGCAACATGCTATTCTCTATGCTCCCCTTCCCTGTTGCAGTGACCCTTAAAGCTTTGCATTGAGATGATGAAATCATGAGGTGGTGGAACCACTGTCATTCTGAGATCAGCTTGAGCTAATTCTCCATCAACCCACAGGGACATGAAGCATGAACAAGAAATAAACCTTTGTTTTATAAACCTTTCAGTCACTGATACTTGGTTCAACTGTAGAATAAGTAATTAACTGATTTAACAAGTACTTAACTTATTAAATATGAAATTATACAGCCAAGATAGGCAGCATAATTTAGCCTATCTTGATGAACACAGACACCCTACCTCACCTCAGTTACAATAACCAGTCCTCTTCCAAAAGCCTTATTTTCCAGTTTTAGTTCATTGTGTTTTATAGCTATGCAAACTCAAGCAAGTCACTTCCTTCTCTAGGTTTAGTTTCCTCATTTACGAGGAACAGAAGTAGAAGATTAAACTACATTTTATTTAACAACCACCGACAGAGAATGTGGTATATGCCAGGTACCATGCTGGCTGCTAGCAGATAACTATTCCTGACAGTACAGGTCTGTCCTGACTCACTGCCTGGGACTGTACTCTAGATATTCCTGCTGGAAACAAACCTGGGGTCAAGCTGCAGCTCTTCCACTGGATGTGAGACCTCAGACAAATTATAACTCAATCTGTCCACCTCCATTTCCTCATTTAGTAAAAATGAGGAAATTTATTCCTACCTATCAGATCTGTTTTGTTGTTGTTGTTGTTTGCTGTTGAGTCGGACCCAACTCATAGGGATCCCTCCTTGGGTTTCCGAGGCAGTATCACTACAGAAGTAGATTGCCCCATCTTCCTTCCAAGGAGTGGCTGGTGGGTTTGAACCGCCAGCCTTCTGGTTAGCAGTCAAGTGCCTTAGGCACTATGCTACCAGATCTGTTGGGAGGATTAAATAAAATGAAATGTGTATATAGCTCAGTGATTAAGTCCAATAGTGATAAAGGCAGACAGATCTAGTTCTAGTGATAATGTTGCCCCCTAGTTGATGTGTAACCTTAGGTATGTCACTTAGCCACTTCATGCCTCAGTTCCTGATCCATAAGGAGAAGATAATATCCCCATTGGGTTTTGTTGTTGTGGTGGTGGTTGTTGCTGTTATGTGCTATCAAGTCAGACCCGACTCATAGCGACACCTCCTTGGGTTTCTGAGGCAGTATCACTATGGAAGTAGATTGCCCAACCTTCCTTCTGGTTAGCAGTCAAGTCCCTTAGGCACTATGCTACCAGAGCACTTGACACATAGTGGCACTCAACAAATGTTATTATTCTTAAGAAATCTGTTTTACACATATTAGGCTGCTTTATGCATGTTGCTGCTAACCAAAAGGCTGGCGGTTCAAACCCACCAGCCACTCCTCAGAAGGAAGATGAACAATCTACTTCTGTAGTGATATTGCCTCGGAAACCCAAGGAGGGGTCGCTATGAGTCAGGTCTGACTTGACGGCACACAACAACAAAAACATACATATAATAAAACATATTGCAGTGATTTATTGAATGGTTATTTCTCACACCTTGAAGATAAGGGCTCAATCTTATTCTGCTTCACATCTCCAGTGTCTGAAAGACAGACAAGCTAAATAATTGCTCTGTGAATGAACTGAAGAAATTCATCAACTTTTTTTATCTTCCTCTCCTCCTGAAGAAAACTCTCAGTCTCTTGGCCTTAGAAAACCACGGGCTTTTCTAACCTCTGGACTAAAAAGTGGGGACTACTCAGTTGTCAAAGAAATTGCTTCTCACAAATTTTAAATCTGATCCTCCTTCATCCCTCCTGTACTCAACAAATGAGAGACGGGAAAGGGAAGGGTGGAAGAAGCAAGCAAGCTCCCCAAATTATCTGTGTCTGAGTGTGCTTTTCTGCAGTCTGAGAGGTTTTGTTTTTGATTTAAGGAAACAAAACCATTTCCAAGGAAAACTCATTTTTTTATGGTTCATAACCATTTAATTTGTGATATTACTTCCTCTGCTGAGCTTTCAACTTTCCAAACTCCTCTGGGACTGGAATGGCTCCGAGGCCGAGAGTGCTCACTAGTGTGTACTACAATGCTGCTCTGCAGAATCCACCACTTGCCGCAGGGCCCTGACATGCAGTTCATAGGAATAAATCATTTTCCCCAGGGGCTTTTATTCAGTTCCATGTCAGCAACATCCTTGCAAGTAGACACTACTGCACCTCCAGGACTCATGGACTCTTCCTTTGGAGAACATGAAGAGGCTGTGTCCAGGCAAAGTGCTACACAGCTGAAGTTGGAGCTGGTGAGGTGAGTGCCTGCAGACTTGTGTCTACGGAAAATAGCACCTATGGTAAACATTGCCATTGCACCCATGTCCAAACTTCTGATATCCATATTTTAGATAACTTGGTTCAAACCCACCAGCCATACCTCAGAAGGAAGTTTGAGCAACCTGTTTCCGTAGAAATATAGCCTCAGAAATCCAAGGAGGGGTTGCTAAGAGTCAGATCAGACTTGATGGCAGTGAGTTTGGATATTTTTTGGTTACCATAACATCAGCTTTTTTTGGTTACCATAACATCAGTTTAAAAACACAAGTCAAGCCCTTTCATCTTTTACTTAACACATTATGCCCTGTATAATAACTACAACTGCACCTTTCTTACTTTCACTGATGAAAATTGGTCTGTGATGTGCTCAAAGCCTTTTTTTTTTTTTTTTTCAAGTTTCTTCTCTTTCTCACTCAGCAGAGCAAGATCACATAGTCTACCTTAATTCATGAAGGCTCTCACATAAGAAAGTGTTGGTTTTAGCTAGCTGAATGATCCCTCACAGGTGGAGATGGAAACTGCAATGGTTAATAGAAACTGCTCAGTGGTGCCCCAAGCACATGCCATACCGGGCAGACCTTAGATACTTCTCTGAGTGTCTCTGCAGGGTTTTATAGCCAATAGTTGGGGTAGCATCATCGCATTTGAGAGAAAAATCAGTGGAATCCCACAATGGCTATTTGTCCACACAACTCTTAATCAAAGAGAACTGCCTTTCTCAAATCCAACCAGCCTGTTGCATAGTTTGAGGATGGCCAAGGGGATGATCTTTCTCCACCCAATGGCTGTGCCACAGGAGTATGTTTAAGCTGTTCCATGAGCTTGCACGCTCTGGGTTTTTTTGACAGTTTTCTTGAACAAGAAGGAAAATTCATCCTGGGCCATGAAATTTTGACTGTTATCTATTCCCTCAAGGAGCTCTGGTGGTGTAGTGTCTAAGGCACTTGACTGCTAACCAGTAGGTTGATGGTTCAAACCCACCAGCTATTCCATGGAAGGAAGACTGGGCAATCTACAACTGTGAAGATTTACTGTCTCGGAAACCCGAAGAGGGTCCCTATGAGTCAGAATCAACTCAAGGGCAGTGGGTTTATCTTCATTTGAGTGCTAACCAGAAGGCTGGCAGTTCAAATCCACCAGCCACTCCTTGGAAGGAAGGTGGGGCAATCTACTTCCGTAGTGATACTGCCTCGGCAACCCAAGGAGGGGTCGCCATGAGTGAAATCAACTCCATGGCAGTGAGTGGTTTTTTTTTTGTTTTGTTTTGTTTTTCCAGTTGAGAGGAAGCCATCCAAACCCTCTGACCAAGCACAGGCAGGAACAAGGTTAATGTTTTCCTTTTCAGTTTGAGAAATATTTCAGTTTGAGAAATAGTTCAGATCAAGGGAAGGATGCTACATTGAGATCAATTTTGGACCAACATAAGACTGAACTTCCTAGCATAATCTCCTTAAAAATTTATAATTTACCTTAGGATGGAGTGAGTTTCCTATACCTGAAAATTTTTTAAACGACTAAACACCACAGAAAAAAGTTATAGAAGAGGTTGAAAAGAAAAAGAATGTTGAAATCAGATGATCTTATTTATCCTTTTGGAGCCCCTGGGGGGTGCAAACACTGGAAGTGGTAACCAAAATGTTAGAGAGTGGGGTCCACCCAGACGTGCCTAAGTAGAAAGACCTGGTGATCTACATGCAAAAAAATCAGCCTTGGAAAACCATTCCATCAGGACACATATGGGGCCATTATGAGTCGACATTGACTAGATAACAAATGTCTTGGTTTTGGTTGGTTTATTAATCATTTTAATCCCAAAATGCTATCATTGGATTAAACATATTCATTTAACAAACACTAAGAGCCTAGTATTGATGCTATACTCTTTGAGGTACCGTGAGACATCGGGAACCAAGTAAAGACACAGTCTTTGTACTTAATAACCTTACCTGGGAGATAAGACACATGTATCAGTTAGGTATGTCTGATTTATGCTGCCATAATTTAAGAGGCTCAAGACAATAAATAGTTAAATTCTTGTACATGTTACATACCTTTCATAAGTCATGAAGGGGAGCAGGGCTTTGTTCTATGTCATCCTCATTTAGGGACCCAGACTTACAGAGACTCACTCAAACTTCTGCAAAGTAGAAAGAGGAGAGAGTCTGCACTGACTCTTCAAGCTTCTGCCTGTAAGTGACAATTGGTGGCAATTCTGCATACATTAGATTGGCTAAAGCAAGTCACTTAGCGTGGCTAATCTCAAGAGGTAGGGAAAAAGCAATTATATTGTGCCCAGAAGGAGGAAAACTAGAAATACTGATGTATATCATATCACAAATACATGCAACAACAGGAAAACAATGTAAGACAGTGTGTAATCAAGGACTGAATGAAGAAACTGCTAAATGGATGTTTAATGAATTAACGAATGAAATATCCATTTGAGTTAAATAATAAAGGAAGATTGCATGGCAGATGTAGACCTCAACACACAAGTGAAAGATGGGTAGTGAGAAGGGAGGAGGTGCAGAAAGGGAAGTAACATCTCCAGAAGACAGGAAAACTGCATAAGGAACTACCCAGAAGAAAGAGGGGGAGGGAACTAAAATGTATGTATCAGCCTTTATGTTCCAAGTACTTTGTAGGAAATTGTACATTTTATGATTCCTGTTTCACAAAGAGACTGTATCTCAGAAAGATCATGAAGATTATTCTCCCACAAACATACCTGTAGTAAATGCAGACCTGGCATTCAAACATAGATGTCCTTGATTCCCAAGCTTGTGAAATCTTCTACACCACCACAAGAAAGCACTAAGCATTGTATTTTCCCAAGACCATGACGAGACTGGATTGTCTAAACCAGTCCTAGGGAATAGTTGAAGATGAGGCTCAATGAGGAGGGCTTTGGCTGTGGGCAAGTTTAGACCTGATAGGATAATCAACTGGCAAATCACTGAGAATTCAGTTAAATGATATATAACACACACTTTTGGAGGGCCTATGTTATAAATTGAATTGGGACCCACAAAAGAGATATGTTGAAGTTCTAACTCTTCAAGCTTCTGCCTGTAGGTGTTGGCAATTCTGCTTACATTTGATTGGCTAAAGCAAGTCACTTGTTGTTGTTGTTGTTGTTAAGTGCTGTCGAGTCGTTTCCGACTCATAGCGACTCCATGCACAGCAGAACGAAACACTGCCTGATCCCGTGCCAGCCCCACAACCCCTGCTATACTTGATTCCATCATCGCAGCCACTGTATCAATCCATCTCCTTGAAGGCCTCCCCCTCTTTCCTCGACCCTCCACCCTACCAAGCATGACATTCTTCTCCAGGGAATGGTCCCTTCTTACAACATGACCAAAATAGGTGAGACGAAGTCTGGCCATTCTTGCTTCCAAGGAGAATTCTGGCTGCACTTCCTCCAGGACAGATGTTAGTTCTTTTAGCAGTCCATGGTACTTTCAGCATTCTCCGCCAGCACCACAACTCAAAAGCATCAACTCTTCTTCGGTCTTCCTTATTCATTGTCCAGCTCTCACATGCATACCAGGCAATTGGAAATATCATGGCTTGTGTCAGGCGCACCTTAGTCCTCAAGGAGATATCCTTGCTCCTCAGCACTTGAAACAGTTCCTTCGCAGTTGACTTTCCCAATGCTACACGTCGTCTAATGTCCTGACTGCTGCTTCCATTGGCATCGATTGTAGAACCAAGCAACGTGAATTCTTTGACAACCTCAATCTTCTCTCCATTTATTGTGATGCTGCTCATTGGTCCAGTTGTGAGGATTTTTGTTTTCTTTATGTTGTCAGATGGATCTTGGCTTAAGGCAGGGAACACCAGAAAAATGTTTACTTGTGTTTTATTGACTATGCAAAGGCATTTGATTGTGTGGATCATGACAAATTATGGACAACATTGAGAAGAATGGGAATCCCCGAGCACTTGATTGTACTCATGAGGAATCTGTACCTTGACCAGGAGGCTGTCGTTCGAACAGAACAAGGGGACACTACATGGTTTAAAATCAAGAAGGGAGTGCGTCAGGGTTGTTTTCTGTCTCCACACTTATTCAATCTATATGCTGAGCAAATAATCCGCGAAGCTGGACTATATGAAGAAAAACGTGGTATCAGGATTGGAGGAAGAATCATTAACAACCTGAGATATGCAGACGATACAACTTTGCTTGCTGAAAGCGAGGAGGACTTAAGGCACCTACTGATGAAGAAGCAAGTCACTTAGTATGGCTAATTTCAAGAGGTAGGGAAAGGCAATTCTATTGTGCCCAAAGGGAGCTCTGGTAGCATAGTGCCTAAGGCACTTGACTGCTAACCAGGAGGCTGGCGGTTCAAACCCACCAGCCACTCCTCAGAAAGAAGGTTGGGCAATCCTACTTCTGTAGTGATAACTGCCTCGGAAACCCAAGGAGGGGTCGCTATGCGTCGGGGCCGACTCAATGGCAAAATAACAACAACAACAACATTGTGCCCAGAAGGAGGAAAACTAGAAATAATGATGATAGACTAATGTCTATCATATCATAGTCTATCATATCACAAATACATGCAACAACAGGAAAACAATATAAGACAGTATGCAACCAAGGACTAAATGAAGAAACTGCCAAATGGATGCTTGATGAATTAATGAATGAATGCATGGGAAATCCATGTGAATTAGATAATAATCCATGTTAGTTAAATACCTGTGAGTGACCTTGTTTGGAAATGGGGTCTTTGAAGATATTATTAGTTAACGTAAGGTCATATAGAGTATGTGGTCCTCATCCAGTATGAGTGGTATTTTTACCAGAAGAGAAGAGACACAGAGAGAAACAAAGAGAGAAGGTAGCTATGTCAAGATTAAAGCATCTACAACCAAAGAACATCAAGGATCACTGACTGTCACCAGAAGTGAGGAGATAGGCATGAAACAGATTCTCCCTCAGAGTCATCTGAAGGAATCAACATGATGACATCCCTGATTTCAGACTTCTGACCTCCAGAACTGTGAGGGAACAAATTTGTGTTCTTATAAGCCACCCAGTTTGTTACACTTTGTTACAGCAGCCCTAGGAAATGAATACAACCTATTATTGTACCAATTCAGGAAGCATAAATATTAGTAAAATATTTCCTGCCTTCTAGGAGGTTACAATGCCTTAGGAAATAAAAGGATTCACCATAATATTGACACATCTATAAAGTGTAAGGGAGCTCTGGTAGCACTTGACTGCTAACTAGAAGGCTGGCGGTTCAAACCCACCAGCCACTCCTCCGAAGGAAGGTTGGACAATCCTACTTCCGTAGTGATACTGCCTCGGAAACCCAAGGAGGGGTCACTATGAGTCGGGGCGACTCAATGGCAAATAACAACAACAACAACATAAAGTGTAAAGATGGGAAACATGTTGTGAATGTAAAACTACATGACAAAGAGTCAGGTGTTCCTGATATTCTCAGCCAAGTGATTAGGAAGGAGGATAGCTACACCATGTAAGTAAAATTGCCTCCCCCAAGCCACACCAGGCACAGAAGGGCCAAACTGAGAATAAACTGGTATTTGCCACCAAATTTTTCTCAATTTTTTCGTGAGGTCAGTAGGGATTAGTTCACCTGTGCTCCAAAACACAGTCCTCTTAGCTCATAGGGAGTCACATACCGTCTCCTTCTTTCCTGGCTTGGGTGTTTATGATGAATGCATTCCAGGTGTTGGCTATCCTGGCTAATGATATCTAAAAGTTACAGAAGACCTATGTCTTAGTTCTCTAGTGCTGCTATAGAGAAATACTACAAGTGGGTGGCTTTAACAAACAGAAAGTTATTTTCTCACTATTTAGGAGATTAGAAATCTGAATTCAGGGCATCAGCTACATGTCAGGGAAGGTGTTCTCTGTCTGCTCAGTGGGAAGGTCTTTATCTTTTTTCAGCGTCTATTTCTTGGCTTCTTGGTGATCTTCATGTGGCATATCATTTGTCTTCCCCCATCTGTGTCTTCTTGCTCCTTTGTAATTTTAATCCGCTCTTTTATATCTCAGAAGAGATTCATTTAAGATGTACTCTACACTAATACACCTCATTAAAATTAGAAAGAAAACCCTACTCACAAATGGGATTATAACCACAGTTATAGTGGGACTTACAACACGTAATTTGGAGGGACATAATTCAATCCCTATAAACCTAAAAGATGGGTCAGGCACATTACCTTACTTACTCCTGCAAAAATGGCATGGCAGAGGCATCTGACTTCCTCCAACTTTAAGAAAGGGAGAGAAAATCACCATCAACATCAGCCCAAAGTTGCTTCCTATGAGGTGAAGGTCAGACATGCCTCCACCCTCCAACCTTTTTACCATTTCTGACACCAAACATTCCTCCCAGCACACTGTCTGCTGGATTTGATAGTTCTTGCAATAGCCACACAGAACTCACAGGCAATACTCATGATTATGGTTTTTTTTTTTTTTTTTTTTTTAGGGAAGAAACAGGTTACCATTCAGGATCATAAATGACTCAGGATACAATCATTCAGTCAGGATAGCTTCTTCCCAGCGGTGCCTGCAATATGCCTCTCTCTGGCCTTTAGTCTCTTGGCCTCACACCCCCTTGTCCTCTGCCCTGCTTGGGCAAATGTTACAAAGCTCTTTAGCTCCACTAGTACATGCTTAGAGGCACTCAGTTCTTCCAGTAACTTCCTACTAAAAGGAGCTCAGCTTTCTCATTCTATCGGCCAAGAAGCCCACAGCATCTTCTCCTGCCAGTTTCCAGGTTCTGCTGCCTCTGCTGACACTATTTCCCTGCTGTTCTCTCTCTCTGTCTCCTTGGTCTAGGAGTTTCAGCACAGGGATCTAAGTCCAAAGAACACACTTCACTCTTGGTTCTTTTCTTAGTTCTTGGCAGTAATAAGATCCCTCTTTCCACCTCTGGGATGGCTCATTTTAAACCTATCAGGATGTCAAAACTGACCAATCCCCTCATTAGGGTTCCATTCACCTTATTTGCATGGTCCCACCTCCACAACAGTTTGATGCACCTTATTTACATTATTAATAGGTTATCCAATCCCCTTGGTGGACCACAAGCACTTCTTTTGCATCATCTCAATCCGTCATTTGGTGAAAGTTACAAAGACTATGGCTAGAAGGACCATATTAAGTAATTCACTGCACTGCAACTCCTCACAACAGGAGATGAGGGACCAAATGTTCGAAAAGATTACACATTGTATGCAAAATCACACAGCTGGTAAATATCAGAGTCAAAATTCAAATCCAGATCTTTCAGGCTCCTCAGCACTGCCTTGAGAATTAGGAGTATGTCTCATGGTTGATACAGAAAAAACAATCACTGTCTGTTGAAAGGATTAAAGGAGTGAAAAATCAGACAATGAAAATCACGTTCCTGATGTGGCAAATATATTCTCTTGGTTAGAGTGAAAAAGGTATGCTAAGAGATTCCGGAGAATTGCGATAGAGAGAGAGGTGTCTGAGAGATTTTGATGTAGCTATCATCCCCCAAAGGGGGAAAGCTGGTGTTACCACCTGCATATGGGCTGGAAATGCCTTGAATAATTTATGTTGTTTGATTGAAGGTGCAGTTCCAATACACACACACAAAGGAAGTGAAACAAAGTGAGTTTATTACTCACAGTTCTTGGAGCAGGAATGCGTACAAGCCAGCGGAAGGGCAGTCTTCCATCCTAGATCCCTGTGTCTGAGACAGAACATGGCAGCAAGCAACTAGCACTTATAGAAAAAACAGAGTGGTGGCCACTAACTTCTGAGGGCTACTTTGAAAAGTAACTTGGGAAACTGAGGTAAGAGGAAGAGAGTAGGAACTCAAAGCTAGGATTTATCTAAGTGTCCAGACTTTGTGGGTATGCTGAGCTTGACTGGACCAAAAGCCTCAGATCCCTAGGAAGCAACTTTTAAAATGACAGTTCTCATCACAGTAAGAAAGATAAGAGGAGATGGGCTGGGAGATATGGTACAAGAGTCTGAATGAGGTGAAAGTGAAAATAAAAACACCAGGGCTGGCCAGAGAGGTGCCACAGAGATGAATCAGCAGGGCTTGGTACAAGATGAGATATAGGCAATAAAGAGGAAGGAGGAGTCAGGGATGATTGAAACTTTTCCAGGCAATGTGAATTTGGCAAGAAACTTCTTGCCATTGCAATATTCCAGGGGCATATTTGATAAAACTTTGTATTTTTATAGCCCTTTTTCATCAAGATTAAATCACTTCAATCTATGTAACAAATGAGGCAACTAAGACTTGGAGAGGTTACTCAGGGCCATCAACCTAGTAAGAGTGGGAGCTGGGTCTCGGATATTGATCTTCCATCTCATCTTCCCCTCTTTTCACTTTGGTAATCAATTTCATCTTTCAGAGAGACAGCAAGGAGCAAATAAATTGAGATAGCAGATATAGCTCCTTAACTTAAAGAAAATAAGTTCCGGGGGAAGGAACCAGGTAATTTAGACTCCCTGTTTAAGACTCTGTATTAAATGCTGATGCACACTCAGCATTCGGGTGGACAGTTCTCTGTAGAATAAAGACAATCTAGCAGGCTCTAAGAGAAGAGCATGTGGCCAGTCAGGGACTACGCACACATACTCTTTAAAGAGATGAAAGTCATCAGGGGAAAAATTCCGACAGAAAAGGGACAATGGCCACATAATGTTACAATTTTCAACAAAATATAATGATCATATGTCATTGGTTAACCAAATCAAGCATTCTTTCTTTAAGCCTTGTCCTTCAGGCAATGGACACAGCAAGAAGCCTTTAGGGTTAAGACAGTGAGTCTTACATCCCATTTTCTTCCCCTTGCGTAAGACTCACTATGTGGAGAGCACTGTTGTTAGTGAGTGTGCTAGAGGGCTTCCTAACAAAATGTCACTAAGCTTTAAAGAACAGAAATTTTGAGGCGGGGCAAGATGGCGGACTAGGCAGAAGGATTGCACAGACCCTCTTCAACAAAGAAAAGGGAAACCAATTAACACAGACACAGAAGATAA
>NW_006921597.1:10856771-10868336 GCF_000298275.1 Orycteropus afer afer
CATGAGACAAAGTATATGTGAACTGCTGTATGAAAAGTGAATTTACTCTGTAAATCTTCACCCAAATCCTAAAAAAAAAAAGAACAGAAATTTGTTGACTCACAGTTCTAGAGGCAAGGAGTCCAAATTCAGGATGTCAGCAGGACCATGTTCTCTCTGCCCACTCTAGTGGAAGATCCTTCCTTGTCTCCTCCAGGTTGTGTTAGCCCTGGGCATTTCTTAAAATTCCTTTGCTTGTAGATATCTTTTCATGTGGTGTCAGTCTCCCCCTGTATGTGACCCTGTTTTGGTGTCTATTTTCTGCTTTTATAAAACAAAACCTGGAAAAGTTAGGACCCTACTACAGTATAAGCTGATTAACGTAACTGATAACACCTGCAAAGAAAAATCTTATTTCCACACAAGGTCACATTCATAGTTAACAGGGATTAGAACTTCAATATATGTTTTTTATGGGGTACAATTCAATCTGTAACAGTGAGGTTGTTGGGGCTTGGGCAAATAATGACATAAGCTCCATAAATGAGTAATTACTACCAGAAAAAAATAGAGATACAGTCTTGATTCTCCAAACCCTAAATGATGCATGGTGTTTATCAGTTCCTGTCATGTCAAAATTTTTGTTTCCTTTTTTGTTCCTTTTTTAATTTAATTGCAGTGTACTGGAAATTTAAAAATAAAGACACTTTTAAGGTTTGATTTGGAATACTGAACAAGCAAAGCAGTCAAAAACTGAACTAAAAAAAAAAACTGACTGTCATCGAGTCATTTCCAACTCAAAGCTACCCCTCCTTGGGTTTCTGAGGCAGTATCTCTACGGAAGCAGATTGCCCAATCTTCCTTCTGAGAAGAATTCTTTTTGGCCTGTGGCTTAGAAACAAGGTGCCTTGGCTAGATACAATGTTAAAAACAATCTAGGTTATTTACAGTCTTGGGGGACATAGTGATCAATTGGCACAACAGACTACATAAAAATCTTGTTCTACATCCTACTTTGGAGAGTAGTGACTGGGGTCTCAAAAGTTTTCAAATGGCTATCTAAGATGCAACTAGTGGTCTCCTTTCACCTGGAGCAAAGAAGAGTGAAGAAATTCAAAGTTATTTGAAAACAATTAGTCCAAAGATATGATAGACCACGAGAACCTCAGCCTTCATGACCCTGAGACCGGAAGAACTAGATGGTGCCCAGCTGCCAATGCCAACCACTCAGAAAGGGATCAAAATTGGAAATCCTGGTTAGAGTGGAAGAAAAATGTGGAACAAACTTCAAAGACACAAAAATGATAGAATTACTGGTCAGATAGAGATTGGTGGAACCCCCAAGACTATGGCCCTGGGTTATCTTACAGACCTGGAAATGGGCTTACTTCTGTGGATTGGCTCTCAGCCCACAGTAGAAAGACCAACATGCAGAACACCTACCCCAGGGAAATGGACCCACCTAACCTAGGGAGATGCACCCCTTAGATCAATCAACCACGAGAAATCAGAGAGGCAGCATTCACATAGAGGGCAAGCTGGACAGACAGGAATGCATAGGTAAGAGGGCACAGGGAGGGGGTAGTCACAGGGAGGGGAGGGGAAAGGAAGAGAGTTTTTATGGTTAGAGATTTCAATCAGAGCATGAAAATAGATGTGCATGAACTGTTGAACAAAACAAATCTGCTTTGCAAGTTTGCACCCAAAGCACAATAATAATAATAATAAATCTAGGGTATTGTAATTTTTGTTCACAAATCTGCCTCTCCTTTAGAAATATGATCACTCTTGCCATCAAGCACCATGAGAAAGAAGCTAAAAAATGAATGTTGAATGACAATATACATAAATGCTTTTTAAGTCTGATGAGCATGAATTAACCAGGATTACTGTACCCAATTGTCTACACTGTTCTTACTTTCCACTCCTGCTCAAAGCCAAGTGGAAGATATATATGTTCTGCTGCCAGCAACTTAATACCAAGAGCTTCCTTGATACTCTCTTCTAATTTGCCTCCTGAGGAACAGAGGCCAACTAGAGCAGTTGCATTGGCTATGGCGTGTTGAGATCTATGTAACAGACTTTGGAACAACTCCTCTCTGTAATTATGTTTCCTAAGATGCTGCCATAATATGATTCAAAAAAAAAAGAATGCAGTGGTGTGTGAGAGAGTAGCCTTAGCTTGTCTCTCTGTTTCCCAGGGTTCAAACCTGTTTATGTTAATTGCCTTGTAGTTATCTTCAAGTCACTTCATGGGAGTAAAACTATTTAAATATTTCCTCACCAGGAGTTTGAGCTTCCCAAAGACTTAGGCTCTATTTTTCTGTTTGTTTTATCACTCAGGACCGGGGACACAGAGCCTTGTTAAATCTACTCTGATAGGAGAGAGGGCAGGAGAAAAGGCCTTCACAAATGGAAATGAAGAGTTGTTGTTATTGGGGGGTGGGCTGTCCTCCTGTGCTGTAGAATCAGTTCTTCATGGGTCTGAATTTCAACTGCCCAGGAATTCTGACACTCTCCATGGCCATGAAGTTAAAACTATTCTTCACACAAATACAAAATCCTTTAAAATGGTGAAATGAGCTGGATTGTCATATTAGTTGAAAGCAGTTCCTCACTTAAAAAGAGCTTCAGAGAGCCTGTTTTAATTTCCAAAACATCTGTGCCTAAGATGCTTAGAAAACTCGCACTCCACAGCATAGAAGCTGTCTCCAATAGGTCTGTCGCCAAGCTGCTTATAAAATAACCAAAGAAGAATAAATCCAACTCTCAAAGCAAGTGCTCCCTTTCTACAGTGTTACATGCAATTGCTTCACTTCTCTTTTATTGAATATTTTCCAAATATATTTCTTGTCTCCAAGACATTCTCCACCATATGAGGCACAAATGAGGCGGGCTAGAGGTGAGTGAGGTGGGATGGAAAGGCGATAATGGCCTCTCTTACCACCTGTCCAGCAGTCAACATCCAAATTCCCAAATGCCCCCATTCTTATAGACATCAACTCATGAGATTTTTTTCCCCCCCAAAGAAAACTCCCAAACCCACCAGGCCTCGTTCAGAGTCAGAAGTGACCTCAGAGGTCATCTTGCAGGACACTCCAGCCAATGCAGGAACTTCCTCGTCACTATGTCACCTAGCTGGGGGCCATCCTTCTTCTGTGGAATCTTCTAATGACAGGAGCTTGCCACCTCAAGGGGCAGTCATAGCCTTCCATTTATTAGCTCTTCTCCATTTTCCACCCCAAATTGTTTCCCTGGAACTCAAATCATCAAACACCCTCTACTTGTGAAGCTTCTCAGGATAATTCAAATCCCTCTTTTCCATAGCAGACATGCAAATATATAAAATGGTTGTCAGGTCTCCTCTGAATCTTCCCTTTTTCGGGCTAAACAGTTCTAGTTTCCAGAAATCAACCCACACTGACAGAATTGTCAGGCTCTTTCCCATTTGAGCAGCTCCACGGGACATACTCCAGCTTCAAGATGTTTTACTGGCAGGCAGGGAGTTCCCAGACAGGAACAGAACTCTTGGGATGTGGTCGCCACCATTACTTCCCTTATCCTTTGATCTTCAAAAAAGGAAAAGGGTAGCCATAGCCTTCTTTAAGTTCATTTTAGTTAACATTTAGCTGAAACCCCTAAGGTTTTTCCGTTTTGTTTTGTTTTGTTTTTTTCTATCTTAATTGTTTGCAAGTCACTTTTGTCCATCCTGGACTTTGTTAATTATTTGAAGCAGAGAGCAGATGTTGACCTTTACCTCCGAAACTTGTATCTGCACAGTGTAAAGACTTGTTGAAATCTTTTTGAATCTGTCTTGTCACCTAACCTATAATCTATCCCTCCTAGTTTTGGGATAAAAGTGACTTCTATGTCTTAATACAAGCCTGAGATTTAAAAAGAAGAAGAAGGAGAAGAAGAAGAAGGGGAGAGGGGAGCAGGAGAGGAAGAAGAAAGAGAAGAAGAAACATGTATAGAATGGGATCCCAGGACAACACGGACAACAGATAATAACATTTATTGTTTCCTATGTTCTAAGTCCTATTCTAAACATTGCTCATGAATTAGTACATTTTATCCTCATAGCAATCCTATGTTGTAAATATGCTTTGTATCCCTACATTGAAGAGGAAACTGAGGCACCAAGTTAAGTAGCTTGTCCAAAGTCACATAGCTGGTAAGTGGCAGAGACAGGATTTGAGGCCAGACTATCTGGCACAGAGCCCATGATCTTCTCTACTGTATGGTACTTCCTCTGTTAGCAGAATCAAGAGGCTTCCACCACTTTGACATCATTAAAGTAACAACTGATGTTCTTTAGTAATGATTGAGTTAACCAGCTAAGAGTCTAACATTTATACTATCACTTAACCTACTTTTATCCATTCTTTCCATAAAGATATAAGAAATTGCCAAATGCTTTTCTGACATTAAAATGTACTGGGTGTACAACATTCCCTCAATTTTTTAGTTGAACTCATCGAAAAGTATGAGTTTAGTTTGGAATGACTTGTTCTAAGAGAGGCTATGTTGGTTCTGTCTCTGGGCCTGTAAACCCCTCTGGCTCCCCAAACACCACTTATCCCCAACTGCTCATGATTATCACAGAGGGCTCTTATACTTATTCTGTTCTATTTCAGTCTTTTCCAAAATGCTTCACTGCCTAGTCTAATTCCATGGCATTATAATCCCATCTTTGATCTTTCTTCTCACACAGCTTATCTACAAATGTGTTCTTTTGAACACACTTCTGCCAGATGTCAATAGGTTTTTTGTTTGTTTGTTTTGTTTTTTTAAGCAGTGGTTTCTGGGTTAAACAAAATTAAACCATTTTATTTATTACAGAACTTTTAATATGCTAATGTGCATTGTGAAATTCTAGTTAAAGTGATGATCTATGTAAAGTTTCAAATTATTTCACCAAGTTTCAAATTATTTCACCATGAACTCTATGTATGCAAACATACACACAGACTCCATGAATACTTCTTTTAGAAAGATCGGCACAAAACGGCTTCCTATGAGGCAGAAGTTAAAGATATGTCCCATGTGTCCTACTTTTCCAAACTGCTGTACCACTCCATCATCTCCAACATCAATTACTCCTCCTCTCCTCAGTTCTGTCTCCCTTCTGTGGGCTCTGGAATCCACTGCAACATCTCACAGAACTCACTAACTGTCAAGGAAATGGTTCACGCAGTTGTGAAGATTAACAAGTCCCAAATCCATGGGTCAGGCATCGGGCTGGAGGCTTCTCCTGGCTTACATGCTTGCAAAGGCTGATGAACCCAAACTGGCAGGTCAGTCACAGGCTGCTGGCTCGCAAGGCTGCAGAAGCTGGCAAATGGCTCAAGTTCTAGGAATTGACAGTCAGATGGTGATGATCCTGAGCAAGAAGAGAGAGAACTTGGAGCATTCATGTATATTGGATACAGACCATATCCTCAAGGAAACTCCCCTTACTTGATCAAGGCAAGCTGGTACAAGGGTACAAAAGGTGGTGACTAGGGTAAGGGTAGTGGCTTGAGTCAAAGCCTCTAGTAAGGTGGTGACTCAAGATACATCCCACCCTAATGCTGCCTCATTCACATAACAGACAACTCATACCCAAATGAGACCATAATCACAGGTAAAGAGGCACATCACAAAACAGAGGATAAATATATTAGATCACAAAGTGGAGAATGATTACTTTATTATATAACTGCTAAATTACATAACTGCCAAACCACTGAAAATTATAGCCAGTCAAGATGACACATAACCTTAACCATCACAAGTTCCATACACATCATTTGCATTAGGAGCGAGCTGTCTAATCTCCTTGGTGGGTCACGAGCACCTTATTTGCATAGTCCCACACAACCATTGTGTGGAAGTCTCAAAGATTATGACTACAAGAGCTATATTGAGTAATTCACTGCACCGTACACACACAGACATACACACACTGCTTTGCTATTGCTGTGTGCCCTGGAGTCTATTCCAACTCATAGCAACCCCATAGCATCACACACACACACTACAATTTATTCATTCATTCTAATGCTGATGAACTTTGCAGTGTCCATTTTTGCTGTTGCAAACAATCCCACAGTTATAGTCTTGTCCATGTCTCCTGATGCACCTCTGCAAATTTCCTAGTAAATGTACCTTCATGTGGAATGCCTGGATAGTTACATCAACTTTACCAAGGTATGTCAAACTTTTTGCCAATGCGATTGCTCTAGTTTATACTCAAACTAGCAATGTATGAATATTTCATTGTTTTATATCCTTGATAATACTTAGTATTATAAAATTTGTTAATATTTCAAATCTGATAGATATGAAATTGTATCTAATTGTTATATTACTTAGGAGGTTGAGCATCATTTCATATGTTTATTGACCACTCTTGTTTCCTATCTGAGAAATTCTGGTTCATATCTTTTCTAATGAGTTGTTTGTCTTTTTTTTTTTAATTAATTCACAGAAGTTATATAACCTAGATAAAAAATACCTTATTGGTTACTATATTGCAAATATGTTCTGCTTTTCTGTGGAGTATGTTTTCCCTTTCTTTATAGTGTCTTTTGAAGAAAAGAAGCTTTTTATTTTCATACAATCAAATTTGCAATCTAATTTTTATAAGGATTTCTCCCTTTGAATCTTGTTTAAGAAATTTTTTTACTACTCCCAAAGTCAAAAGACTTTTCTTTTATATTTTCCTCTAAAAGTTTTATAGTTTTCCCTTTTCAATTGAAGTCCTACATCCATGTAGAATACGTGTATATAAGTGGTAGAGATCCAAATTTTTTCTTCCATATGGATAACCAATTGTCTCAAAGCCATATGTTAAGTGGCCCATCTTTTCCCAATTGATATTCAATGCCAGCTCTTTACATAATGATTTAAAAAAAAAAAAAAAAAACAGATATACATGTGTCTATCTCTGATCTCTCTATTCTGTTCCATTGGGCTACTTTCCTATCTCTGCATACAAATCACAGTTTTAATTGCTATAACTGGATATCTGGTAGGACAAATTCCTTACTTTGTTATTTTTCTTCAGGAATATATTGGTCATTTATGGCCTTTCACTCATTCATGCAGATTTTATAAAATGCTAATCAAATTCTCCCCAAACTCCTCTTGGAAATTTTATTAGAATTACATTGAATCTGGATGAATTTTAGAAAAATTAACAATCTTATAATGTTAAATCTTCCAGTCCATGACCCTAATGTTCCTTTCCACTAATTTAGGTCTTCTTTAATGTCTTGCACTACATTTTTTAATACATCTCTCCATAAATATCCTCTGCTTCCTTTGTTAAATCTATTCCTAGGAACCTTATTTCTTTATTTATTTTTGGTTGATATTTTAAATTCTTTATTGGGGTAAAGAGGGATCCTTCCCCACTCTGTTTCCTTCCATGTGGAGGAAGCTTCACCTGTAAAACAGTCTTAGCCTCCCTCCCTCCATCACTCACTTTGGCCCTGGGGGAGGAGAGGCGACATAATCTGATTAATAGTTTGGAAGTATAAACTTGGCTTTCATGCCCAGCCCCTTCTACCTTTCCTCCTGGGAGCTGCTCTGTCTATGAAAACATGTGGTCTTGATTACACTAAACCATGCAGAAAGCTTAACAGAAAGTACCCTTCAACTATAGGAGAGGCCTTAGAGTTCCTATGCTGCCAGTGACTCCATGGACAAGAGTCTCTAATTCTGGAATTAAGGGTTATAAATCAATCTCTCTTATACATGAAAATAAGGTATATTCTCCAAAAATCAATATTATTGATAAATAAAGGTATTTCAGCTACTATCTGTGTATTTCTTTTGCCTGATACAGACTCAGGCTGGAAGAATAGTATTATTAATTGTACTCCCTCAAACTTCAATATAAATGCAGTTTCTAACTGGATTTGGCCATGAATTTAGCTAACTAAGGAGTCCTGGTAGCAGAACAGTTAAGCACTTGGCTGCTAACCAAAAGGTTGTTGGTTTGAACCCACCCAGAAGCACCAGTCCCGGAAATCTGCTTCCGTAGATTACAGCCTAGAAAATCCTGTGGGGCAGTTCTACTCTGTCATATGGGGTCACTATGAATCAATACCAACTTGACAGTACGTAATAAACAAAAATGTTGTTGTTGTTGTTGTTAAGTGCCGTCGAGTCGTTTCTGACTCATAGAGACCCCATGCACAGCAGAACGAAACACTGCCCAATCCCGCGCCAGCCCCACAATCCCTGCTATACTTGAGCTCATCATTGCAGCCACCGTATCAATCCATCTCGTTGAAGGCCTCCCCCTCTTTTGTCAACCCTCCACCCTACCAAGCATGACATCCTTCTCCAGGGAATGGTCCCTTCTTACAACATGACCAAAATAGGTGAGACGAAGTCTGGCCATTATTGCTTCCAAGGAGCATTCTGGCTGCACTTCCTCCAGGACAGATCTGTTAGTTCTTTTAGCAGTCCATGGTACTTTCAGCATTCTTTGCCAGCACCACAACTCAAAAGCATCAACTCTTCTTCGGTCTTCCTTATTCATTGTCCAGCTCTCACATGCATACGAGGCAATTGGAAATATCATGGCTTGTGTCAGGTGCACCTTAGTCCTCAAGGAGATATCCTTGCTCCTCAGTAGCAGGCCGGAAGAGCAGGGAAGGGGATAAAAGCCTTGAACCCGGACAGAAGAGCAGTCAGCCCCAGGCTTACAGGTGAGGAGAGACAACGCAGGGACGCCCAGAGTAGCAGGCCAGAAGAGCAAGAGGAAGGGGATATAAGCCTTGAACCCGGATAGAAGAGCTGTCAGCCCCAGGGATACAGGTGAGGAGAGACAACTCAGGGATGCCCGAAGAAGCAGGCCAGAAGAGCAGGAGAAAGGGGATTAAAAGCCAGGAAGCCAGACAGAGGAACAGTCAGCCAGGTGGGGGTGACACGAGAGGTCTCCAACAGCAAGACAAACTTGTCTGTCGGTTTGTCCTACTGTGGTGACATATAGATGTGAGTTTTGAGGCTGAGCCTCTGGTGTTTAAAACCCATAGAGATGCACCTGGTGCACAGGTAACAGCCCAGCTTATAGACTGAGACACACTAGGAAGAAGGAAGAGGCTGTCCACTTCTGAAAGAATTGGCCAGGGAAAACCTTATGAATAAACAAAAATAGATAATCTTATTATCTACGAATAGCAGTGTTATCTTTTCCTTTCCAAACTGTAAAAGTTTAACTTGTAATTTGTATTTATTGTCTGAGCCCTCTGACATAATGTTGAATAGAAGTGATGATAGAAGGTATCTTTGAAGTGTTGTTGTTGTTGTTTGCCATCAAGCTGGACCCAATTCATACTGACCCCTCCTTGGATTTCTGAGGCGATATCACTATGGAAGTAGGTTACCCAACCTTCCTTGCAAGGAGTGGCAGGTGGGTTTGAACCGCCAGCGTTAGGGTCTGATGTTTTCCTTTCAGGAAATGTTTAATTATTTAAATAGTGTAAGAAAAGTCATATTTTCTAGGATCAACCTTTGTAAGTGTTTATAATGGTGATTCCAGGAAATTTTCCCTCTTATTTAAGTTTTCAAATTTTCTTAGCATAAAGTGCTTCTTTGTTGTTGTTTTTTGGGTTTTGGTTTTGTTTTTTTTTTTGTTTTTTTGTTTTTTTGTTTCAATAATATTCTATCTAAGGTGAACCTGACCCAAGCCATGGTGTTTTCAATAAAATCATATACATAGGAAAGGTATACAATAAATAAAGAAGACCAAAGAAGAATTGATGGCATTTGAGTTGTGGTGTTGGTGAAGAATATTAAAAATACCATGAGCTGCCAGAAGAATGAACAAATCTGTCTTGGAAGGAGTACAGCCAGAATGCTCCTTAGAAGTGAGAATGCCCAGACTTTGTCTCTTATACTTTTGTCATATTGTCATAAGGGACTGGTTCCTGACAAGGATATCATGCTTGGTAAAGTAGAGGATCAGTGAAAAAGGGGAAGATCTTCAATGAGATGGATTGACACAGTGGCTGCAATGATGGGCTCAATCATCTTTTCCATTGTGAGGATGGGGCAGGACAGGGAAGTGTTCCATTCTGCTGTGCATAGAATCACTATCAGTCAGGACCAACTCGACTGCACCTAACAACAACATTTTAAAAAATTTCTTGTTTCTGTAGCTTTGTTAATGTTTTTATCTGCCATTTTTTTTCTAGATCAATCTTTTTTTTTAGTGGGATAAAATATGCAAAACTATACAGTTTGTCATTTTAACCTCTTTCAAGTGTCCAATCAAGTGGTATTAATCACATTCCTAATGTCATGTAATCACCACCACTATTTGTTTCCAAAACTTTTTCATCCTCCCAAACAGAAAGTCTGTACCCATAAACAATAACTCTCTGTTGCCTACGCCCCTCAGCCCATGTTTACCATTTTCTGTCTTGATGAATTTGTCTGTTCTGTATGTTTCATGTAATTAGGATCATACAATATTTGTCCATTTACATCTAGCTGATTTCACTTAGCATAATATTTTCAAGGTTCATCTATGGCATAGCATGTTGTAAAACTTCATTTTTTTAAGTGGAATAATATTCCATTATAATTATGTATCACATTTTGTTTATCTGTTCATCTATTGATGGGAAATTGAGTTGTTTCCATCTTTTAGAAATTATGAATAATGCGGTAACGAAAACTGATGCACAAGTATTTGTTTACATCTTTTGGGTATATACATAGAAGTGGAATTGTTGGGCTATTTAGGAATTCTATCTTTAGCTTTTTGAGGAGCTGATAACTGTTTTCCACAGTGGCTACAGCATTTTCCATTCCCAACAGAAATGGACAAGAGTTCCAATTCCTACAAGTTCTCACCAACACTTGTTATTTTATTTTTTTCATAATCATCCTAGTGTGAAGTGGTATCTCATTGTGGTTTTGATTTGGATTTCTGAATTACTGATGCCATTGAGCATCTTTTTCATGTACCTGTTGGTAATTTCTGTGTACTCTTTGGAGAAGTATCTATTCAAGCCTTTTGTCCATTTTTTTAAATTTGGTGTTCATCTTTGAATTTTAGAAGTTCTTCATATATTCATATATTCTAGTTATTAAACTATTATCAGATATATGATTTCTCTCATTCTATAAGTTTTCTTTTCACTTTATTGATAATGTCCTTTGATGCCTCCAAATTTTTAATTTTGGTAAGGTCCAATTTATCTATTTTTTCTTTTGTTGCTTGTGGCCTTGATGTTGTATCTGAGTCCATTGCCAAAAATGGCTGAAGAGTTACCCTTATGTTTTTCTCGTATGTATTTATATTTAGATTATCAATCATTTTAAATTAATTTTTGCATAAGATGTGAGGTAGGGGTCCAACTTCATGCTTTTACATATAGGTTCTTGATCAATCTTACTGGAGATTTTTCAATTTTATAATTTTTTTTTTTTAATTTTTTTTAACTTTTTATTGTGATTTGTGTGAAATTTTACAAAGCAGATTTGTTTTACATTCACCAGTTCATTTCCATTGTGTTTTGTGACGCTGGTTACATTCCCCACAGTATAACAGCTCTCCTCTCACTGCTTCCCTGTGGTTAC
>NW_006921597.1:10873806-10878032 GCF_000298275.1 Orycteropus afer afer
TCTGTGTTAATTGGTTTCCCTTTTCTTTGTTGAAGAGGGTCTGTGCAATCCTTCTGTCTAGTCCGCCATCTTGCCCCGCCTCTATCTCAATTTTATAATTTTTAAATGACTCAACTTAGGCTTTATTGGTATCTTAGTTTTCATTGCATTGTTTTCAGTTTCTTTCTTCATGATTTCTTTCATTCTACTTTCTTTGGTTTGGATTTGCTATTCTTTCTCTGATTTAATTTATTATCACCCAACTCTTCTTCCAATGTGGATATTTAAAGCTATAAATTGCCCTCTGCATAAACTTTAGCTATATCCTACAAGCTGTTATTTCATATTGTTTTTATTTCAAATGTAAAACCCACTCCTCACTTACAGATGTGGTTAGGTTCCAAAGATGAAGTTGTCATGCAAAAATTGGGGTTACTCAACAATGGAGAATGACTCTATCACCTCACCTCCTCACCTGCACTGTGAACATCCTGCTGCATCCCTGCTGAGGTCACCTGCCCTCTTCCTCTCCCCCATGTTGCCTCAGGAGAGCTTGGCCTCCATCTCTTCATGCAGGAGAAGGCCACTGAAACTTCCAGAGCCAGTGTGGCCCAAGCACTGTTCCCTTCCCTATCACTAGGATCCCTTCCCTCTCCTGCCCACATGTATTTATTTTCAGGAAGGGTGTCTCTACTCATTCACTCAATGACCTCAAAATGCCCTTGGTGGCTTTGTCAGGTGCAAAAGGCTCCCTGTCCATGGGAAGGAGGACCTGGGTGTTTCAGGGGTCATACATGCTGCCCACTGGGTCCCCACATGAACTTCTTGCCTGAGCATCCCCTGGTTCTCACTGGGAAGTCCTGCCTCCCTCTGTCTCCATGCCCCATTGACAGTCCAGAGCTTCTTCTGAAGCCATAACAGCCAGGCCTGGCCTCTGTCCTTGACCTTAAACAATAGCTGTTGCTGGCCACTCAGCTGCTGACCCCACCCCTGCCAAGGTAGCCTACCCCACCCTCACCTACGTCCTCAAAGGAAGGTGCATCAAGGAAGCATAAGGTGCTGCACAAATGCAGATCAGCTGATGCGGGGTCCCAAGGACTCCAGGTACCCAAGTGCCCTGTCTTAGGGTCCCTTCTGATCACAGCCTAGTCTGACCCTGCCACTCCTCAGGGCTGGGAGCTTGGGAAAGACCTCAGGGTCCCACTTCTTCCTTGTCCTCAGAGCAACCCACTTTCAGGACACTGGCTGCCACTGCTCTAGCCTTAGCCCCTTGTGGGTATTCAGGACACATGGGGAAGTGTGAATTCTCATGCCTACTCCTCCCAACAACCCAGCAGCTTGGGGAAACTGTGCCACTCTTTCCCTCCCAGAGAGTGAAATACTATGTATGATGAGCTTCCTTGTTATATACCCATGGGGTCCATTGGTCAGAGACCCCATCAGGAACGTCACCATTCATTACTGCCAGACTTATGTCATTGATGCACAAAATAGTCAGATACTAGATTTTTTTACTGTTGTCATAGGTATGAAATATTGAATAACAAGTTGGTGGATAAGTGAGGAATGAGTGTATTTATTACTGAAGAGAACACTCTTGTAACCAAAGAGTAAAAATTGTGTGCCATGGCATCATCTGACCTCCTCTAATTTCATGAATGAGTACCAACATCAGCCCAAAGGTGATTACTATGAGATGTAGTTCAAACATACCTCCACCCTCCAGCCTTTTTACCAGTTTTCACACCAGCTGTCTGTCTCATGGCACTCTATTTCTCTGCTGGCTTAGATAATTCATTATGATGGCTACACAGAACTCACACATCATATTCACAGGTATGGAGTTTATTATGGAAGTAATAGTTTACAACTTGGGCTCTGGATCAACTGGCTACAACTAGGGAACAGAATCAAGAAGGATGTAAGAAAAGTCTCCCTTCTTCAGTGCAAGACAGCTCTCTCAGCTCATCTCAGCTTTGCAAGTCTTCTCTCAGCTCCCTGAGGACAGACTCTTCTTGGCTTTCTCACTGGCCAAGTGTTATAAAGCTTTTAAGCTCCACGTATGTGCCCCGAAGCACTCTACTATGCCAGGAAGCCTCCTACCTGAAGGTCCTCAGCTCTCTTGTTCCATGGGTTGGCAAGTCTAGCTCCATCAACAAGTGCTTGGAGACATCCTGCTCTGTCAAGAAGGCTTCTGCCCAAAAGCACTCATTCAGCTCTCTCACTTCATGAGTTGGCACACCCATTGTAATTACCTTGCTCCATGGGCCCGGAAACTCACCATACCATCTTGCCCCCAGTGTCCTGGTTCTGCTGCTGCCTTTTCTCTCCCACTACTTCTCACCATCGTGTGCATCTCTGGTGTTACATCTCTCTCTTTCTGTCTCCTCAGTCTCAGAGGTTGTCAGTGCAGAGACTTTGCAACCAAATGATGCACTCCACTCCTGGCTTCTCTTTCTTGATAATAGTGAGGTCCCCTCTTCCTGTCTCTAAGATGGCTCATATTAAGCCTAGTGGGATGGCAAAACTGACCAATCTCCTCTTTAGGGTTCCATACACTTTATTTGCATGGGTCACTCCCACAAGGGTGCCATGCACCTTATTTGTATTGGTAGCAAGCTGTCCAATCCTCTTGGTGGACAATAAACACATAATTTGCATAGTCCCACTCAATCATTGTGTGGGAGTCACAAAGACTATGGCTAGAAAGGCCATATTAAGCAATCCACTGCACCACATAAGGGCAAAAAATAAAACTTTGCGAGTCCCTTCACCCCAGCCCTGCATATGCTCTCACCCAACCACAATACATCTCCTCCAAATGGAACCATATTCTGACTTTTGTGACAATCACATTTTTAGGTTCTTTATGTTTTTATTTTTAATCTAAATATTCATCTTTAGACACTAAACTTACTCCTCCTTTATCCATTATCTCATTATCCAACAATTTGTATTAATGCAGTTGTGAAAAATATACTACCCAACTATTTAACACATTAATGAATATGTCTGGCAGTAATGAATATCATGGTGCGAGGTGACAGTAACACTGGCTGTGATGGTTAAAGTTATGTGTCAACTTGGCTGGACCATGATTTTCGGTGGTTTGGCAGTTATGTAATGATGTAATTTAGGGGCTATATAATGATGTAGCCATCTTTCATTTTGTGATCTGATGTGGTCATCTCCAATTTTCACTTTATGATCTGATCTTTGGAATCTAACCAGGTCAGTAAGTAAGGAGTGGGTGTATAGTGTTTGTTGTTGTTGTTGTTATGTGCTGTTGAATCGGACCCAACTCATGGCGACCCTTCCTTGTGTTTCTGAGGCAGTATCACTACAGAAGTAGATTGCCCAATCTTCCTTCCAAGGAGACGCTGGTGGGTTTCAATCAAGTGCCTTAGGCATTATGCTACCAGAGCTCCTGTATAGTATTTAGTCTTATTTATTTTAACTTTTAACTTCTTTTAGTCTACAGTTTCTCCCTCATCCCTTTACTTTGTTTATAATTTATATATTGAAGAATCTGGGCCCTTTAACATGCAGAGTTTCTTTTCTGTGTTTTTTTTTTTTTTTTTTTTTTTTACTTTTATTGTGGTGGAAACATACCCAACAAGACATTCACCAACATAACAACTTCCCCATTTACAGCTTAGGGACATTAACAACATTTTTCACGTTGTGCCACCATTATTGCTATCATTTTCCAAAATATTCCACCATTAGCATAAACTCAAAGCCCCACAAACAAACCAAACCAAACTCACTGCCATCGAGTCGGATCCAACTCACAACAAGCCCTCCTTGGGTTTCTGAGGAGGTATCACTACGGAAGTAGATTGCCCAACCTTCGTTCTGAGGACTGGATGGTGAGTTTGAACTGCTAGCTAGCTGCTAGCTCCCCTTATCTCCTCCTTCCTACCCCTGGTGAAACTAATAAATTATATATATATATACCCAATACCACGGAGTCAATTCTGACTTATAACAACCCCCATTGGGTTTTGGAGGCAGTAAATCTTTAGGGAAGTAGATTGCCCAGTTTTGCTTCTGTGGAGTGGCTGGTTTGAACCATTAACCTTCTAGTTAGTAGGCAGATGCCATAGGCACTATGCTACCAGAGTTCATTCATATATATTTTCGGAAGGAAGATGGGGCAATCTGCTTCTGTAGTGATACTGCCTTGGAAACCCAAGGAGGTGTCACTATGAGTTGGGTCCAACTTGACAGCACAACAACAACAA
>NW_006921597.1:10878132-10881176 GCF_000298275.1 Orycteropus afer afer
GTATGTTATGCCAATTGAGCTTGATGTCCCCTGCGACCATGGTCCCAAGCCCGCAGGATCAACTACTCGGTCCCTCTGAGTAGCTGGCTGTGACCAAGCAATGACCATAACCTTGTCCCTTGTCAGCTCTACTATACACCTGGGAATTCTGATCATTCACATGAACTTATAGGCCCATTGTCCATGCAGAGTTTCTTACAGTCTATATTCTGCATGCTACCTCCTGAAATGGTTGCACACCACCCAATTCTTTTTGGTACAGTGACTCTGTGTATTCCTTCTATCTTCTTTTGATGGTTTCTGAATAATTCAATATTTTGACCATAGAATCTTTCAATATTCCAATTTGAGGCTTGAATTTTTCCTTTAGGTGTTTCAGCTTGAGAAATGCCAAACATATTCTTCCCTTTTGGTTTTCTAATTCCAAGTTTTTGTACATTTCATTATAATACTTTACTTTCTCTTCTCAAGTCACCCTTTGAAATCTCTGTTCATCTCTTTTATTTCAACATTTCTTCCTTTTGCTTTAGCTTCCTTTTGCTCTGTTCAAGAGCAAGTTTCAGAGTCTCTTCTGTCATCTCTTTTGGTCTTGTCTTCCTTTCTTGTCTTTTTAATGACCTTTTGCTTTCTTCATGTATCATGTTCTTGATATCATCCCACAATTTGTCTGGTCATCAGTTACTGGTGTTTAATCCATCAAATTGACTTTTCAGGTGGTCCCTAAATTCAGGTAGGGTATACAGAAGGTCATATTTTGGCTCTTATGGACATGTTTTAATTTTCTTCAGCTTCAATTTGCATTTACATATGGGTAATTGGTGATCTGTTTCACAGTAGCTCCTGGCCTTATTTTGACTGATGATATTGAGCTTCTCTATTGCCTCTTTCTATTGATGTCATTTGTTTGATTTCTGTATATTGCATCTGCAAGGCCCACATGTATAGTCACCGTTTATGTTGGTATTTTCAATGAGTAAGTCATAGGTCCTATAAAGTTCTGTAATGCAATCTCCAGTGTCATTTTTATCACCAAGGCCATATTTTCCAACTACCAGTGATTCTCCTTGGTTTCCAACTTTCACATTCTAATCACCAGTAATCATCAATTTTAGCCAATTTCAGACTGCAGAAGTTGGCAAAAATCTTCAATTTCTTTATCTTTGGCTTTAGTCATTGTTGCATAAATTTGAATTGTAGTTGTATTAACTGGTTGTGGTAGTTAAGGTTGTATGTCAATTTGGCTGGGCTGTGGTTTTGTGTGGCTGGGCAGCTGGTTGTAGTTATTCCCCTTGATTAAGACTGGTAATCAACTCCATAGTGGAATCTACTGTGAGCAGCTGATTAGCTACCTTAGGGATGTGGCCTTCTTCCAATATATAAGAAGAAGCTTTGAGAAAGGTCACTGAGCTTTTAACATGCTTGGATCTTGCATTTAGCTGAGTCTTCATTCAGCAGTCTGCCATGTTGTCTGCCATTTTTAGACTGTTCCTGTACTTGAACTAGTGGTCTGGTCTGTCTTGTTGCTTGATAATTTTGTGACTGTGCCATTTTCCTTGTCGACCTTGGGTTTGTCAGCCTCAGTAGCTAGCAGTTGTTTGAGTTAAAAGAAACCTCCAATTCACTAGGGTAAGAGGCAGAGCTGAAGCCCAAGGTCAAGGGGCTTTCACCCATTGCCTAAAACTGGCACTTTGAACTCAGACTTATAGTCTCATAAACTTTAACAGAATAAATCCTTGTTTATTAAAACCATACATTTGTGGTATTTTACAGCAGCATTAGAGAGCAAAAACACTGGTCTTCCTTGTAGGTGTGTTGGACAATGTAGGAAGTTTCAAAAGAAGATGGAAGGAATACACAGAGTCACTGTACAAAAAAGAATTGGTCAACTTTCCTGTTTCAGGAGGTAGCATATGATCAAGAACCAATGGTATTGAAGGAGGAAGTCTAAACTGCACCAAAGGAATCGGCAAAAAAACAAGGCTCAATGAATTGACCAAATATTCATTGAGATTCTTTAACAAAGGGACGCAGCACTGGAGGTGCTTACTCATTTATGTCAAGAAATTTGGAAGAGAGCTACCTGGCCAATTGACTGGAAAAGATCCATATTTGTGCCCATTCTTAAGAAAGGTGATCCAACAGTGTGTGGAAATTAGCAAACAATATCATACATAGTAAAATTTTGCTGAAGATAATTCAAAAATAGTTGCAGCAATATATTGACAGGGAACTTCCAGTTATGCAAGCTGATTCAGAAGAGGACATGGAATAAGAGATATCACTGATGATGTCACATGGATCTTGGCTGAAAGCAAAGAATACTAGAAAGATGATTACTTGTGTTTGTTGACTATGCAAAGGCATTTGACAGTGTGGATCATAACAAATTATAGATAACATTTCAAAAAATGGGAATTCAAGAACACTTAATTGTACTTATGAGGAACCTGTGCATAGAACAAGAGTCAGTCATTTGAATAGAAGGAGATACTGCATGGTTTAAAATTAAGGGCATGTGTCAGGATTGTAACCTTTCACCATACTCATGCAATCTGTATGCTGAGCAAATAACCTGAGAACCTGGACTATATGGAGAAGAATGCAGCATCAGGATGGGAGGAAGACTCGTTAGCAACCTGCAGTATGCAGATGACACAAACTTACTTGTTGAAAGTGAAGATGACTTGAAGCACTTACTGAAATTCAAATACTATAGTCTTTAGTATGGATTACACCTCAACATAAAGAAAACAAAAATCCTCACAACTGGACCAATAAGCAACGTAATGATAAATGAAGAAAAGATTGAAGCTGTTAAATATTTCATTTTACTTGGATCAATAATCAACACACATGGAAGCAGCAGTCAAGAAATCAGACATCATATTGCACTGGGAAAATCTGCTGCAAAATATCTCTTTAAAGTGTTGAAGAGCAAAGATGTCACTTTGAAGACTAAGGTGTACATAACCCAAACCATGGTTGCTAAAATGGCGAGGAGGCCCCATGTTCTGACCTCCTCTAACCCTACAAGAGGAAGACAG
>NW_006921597.1:10881591-10887385 GCF_000298275.1 Orycteropus afer afer
GCATCAGAACTCTAAGCACCTGAGAGAGAGTGGGCACCTCCCAGAACATTATATTGTGCCATGCCCAACAGAAATACTCCACTTGGATAACATTTACAATCAGCTCCTCAGTTGCTCATTCCACCACTGAGTTTACAATGACTTATGGGTAGAAAAGCCATACTAAGTAATTTACTACACTGCAATGGTCTTTTCAATTGCCTCATATGCATGTGAAACTGGACAATGAATGAGAAAGACCAAAGAAGAGTTGATGACTTTGGATTGTGGTGTTGATGAAGAATACTGAAAATATCATGGACTGCCAGAAAATGAACAAATCCACCCTGAGAGAAGTACAACTGGCTCCTTAGATGTAATAATGGCCACACTTCATCTCATCTATTTTGGTTATGCTGTCAGAAGGGACCCGTCCTTGGAGAAGGATATCATGTTTGATAAAGTAGAAGGTCAGTGAAAAAGTGGAAGTCCCTCAATAAGATGAATTGACACAGTGGCTGCAATGATGGGCTTAAGCATAGCAAGTATTGTGAGGATGGTACAGGACCAGGCAGTGTTTCATTCTGTTATACATAGGGTCACTCTGAGTGGGAATAGACTCAAAAGCACCTAAGAAAAACAACAGGTTCTGCATGCTCATGATATAGTTAACTATGTTGCTTTTCTCTTCTTTTCTTAAAAACTGGAAGAATGTACTAGGTGAGGAGAATTCGCTAGTATGACTGATGCATCTTTGGTTTGAGATGCATCAAATAGTAGCTATAAGACAACAGGATTGAATAGCTAATGCAAGTAAAATTGATCTTTCTACTGAAGAATAAGGAACAGCTGAAGGCAACAGGCAATTTCAAGTCAGCTGTGAAAACTAGAGGACTTTTTGGTTGCACACAAAGAAGCTCTCATCTCCTCTTAGCATTTAATAGTGAGGGTGGGAATATCTCTAAGACAGTTAAATGCATAACTGAGTAGGTCTGGTATGTCAAGTTCAGGGCCCTGGTTGGAAACATCTGGGACCTTGAAATGTTGGATAGGGACATTTGTGTTGTCAATGCTGAAGATTTTGAATCCTAAGGCTCCTCTAAACTTTCAGAGATTGCTGATGTAGCCTATCCCTTCTTATCAAAAGCTAGCATGGCTCTCCTTTATCTTCCCCTCCCCTAGCTGGAAGAGATCACAGAGTCTTCTTTCCCACAAAGTTACACATGCCCCTTTCAGTAGCTACCCTATCTCCCTCCTATCCACTAGGCACATAACTAGGGTTGAGTTTCAGCAAGTCTTGTTGGCATTTGCTAGGCCTTTAAGAGAGAAAGGAGCTACAAGACTAAGAAAGGAGCTGTAGCCAACATATACCAGGAGGATTCAGGGAAGCATATCTGGGACTGGATTCTGAGAGTGACTGATCAAGGAGGCCAGAAGACAAAATTGAATCAGGAAAATTTATTGACTGGAGAGCATTCCCCTGAGACACACAATTTGATACGGGAAGTATCTCAGGAGATGGTCCAAACTTTAGTAGGAGAACTCCAAAAAGCTGTGAAGATGTGAGAGCTCACATTGAACAGAACTGAAATGGAAGACTTACTGTGACACACACACACACACCAGTAAAAAACTCAAGGAATTGAGTACACTAGAATGGATATACACCACATAACTAGAAGATCTGCCAGATGATTGTGTTCCCCTAGAAGGCCCAGATGACATATTCTTTACAAAAGTCATAAGAAATGCATTGATGAAAGAGGCACCAATATATCTATAAAGCTCAGTGTAGGCTTTCCTATGTAGGCCCGGTCTAATAGTAGAAAGCTTGTTACAGAACTTAACTTGCTGACAACAATGGAAATGATATGAACCTGCTATAATAGAAGCCAGTTAGGTTGTTCTCTAGTAGATGCCTCAGAAAAAGCTCATGGGAGCAATATTCCCTGAGTTCTTACATATTTAAAACATTTTTTGCTATTTTTAATTGAATGTCAATTTTGCTGGATATAAAATCTGACTCTTATTTTCCTTCCAAGAGTATCTTAAATATGTTATTCTCTTTTCCTTCCAACATAAAACTTTTGTGTCATAAATTCTGATACAGCTCTAATTTTATTTCCTTTATAAATCACAGGGTTTTGTGTTTTTTTTTTTTCTTTTTTTTTTTCTTAGATGATTAAAAGATTTTTTTTTTTTTTTGCTCTAAAGTTCAATAACTATATTGATATGTATCTTGGTATTGGTTATTCTGGGTCAATACTTTCAAGCCCTTAATAAGCTTTCTTCAGATGTGTTTTCATTTTTTTTTTCAGAAAAATTTATAGTTTTTAATATTTATGCTGTCTCCTTGGTTATGATTTCTTCCTCAGTGCCTGCTCCTGTTCATATGTTCTATCTTCTTTACCTAGCTTCAACATTTCTTACTCTGAAATACCTCTTCCTCTTTTTTCTTTTTGTTTGTTACTTTCATTTAAAAATAATCCCAAACTTATTTAAAAAAAAAAAAAAAGGTCGTGAGTACGGTGTAAAAGGTTTCTTTCTGAACCATTTGGGAATAAATTTCCAAAATGATGCTCCTATTATCCCAAAATATGTTACTATGCATTTCCTTAAAAAAGAATGTTCTACAGAACCACAGTACAACAGAAAATTAGCATTGATACATTAATTCATTTTTAAATAGGAGGTTATAATTTTGATCTGTTTTTATGGGGCTATCTTTCTGATATGTACTCAATGTCTGTAGATTTGCTATTCTATCCCATCTTCTATTTTTTCATATAATAACTTTATATGAGTTTGTCCTGGGTGCTTTCCTGTTTCTCATTCTTATGGTTTGGATTTGGACTTCAATACAATTTTGTTGTTCATTTTCAGAAGGAGGCATCATGGCTCAGGGTAGATTTTCTAATTTTATAGGGTTCTTTCTTTTATTATTTTTGAGCTTTGCTCTCTGAGGTTTCCCGGCTCTGTTTTTCTTCTCTACTTTTACCTGTGGTTTCTCTTTTGTTAGTCTCCGTTGTTGTCATCCAGCTCAGTATTTATTCCATTGCCAGCAGACTCTCCTCAGTGTGGGCCCTGTCCTAGGAGTTCTAACAGAGTCACTTTGGAAAGTTCTGCTCCAGCCCCTTCCAACCTTACAAGGGACCCATTATGATCATTCTTTTCAGACAACCACTGATACCATGAATATTTGTGGCTGTTGATGATTATACTTGTAATTGTATTTCAGAATTTGGGGAGATATCTTATGATATGGATTTGTTGAAAATGTTTTCATCCAAGGGTTTTTGGTTTTATAGTTTGGTTTCTCTGTCTGGTTTTTTATATAAACATTCAGGAAGACCCTAAAACCATGCTGCCACCACTGCTATCAACTTCCATAAATATTTTCTATCCCATCAACTTTAATGTATATTATTTCAATATTATTCAGTTTGAAATAACTTAATATCCTCTGATTTCTTTCATGAATCTTTTTTCTTTTTAAATTTTCAAACAAAATAACATGTCTTTTTTGTTACTGATTGTTAGATAATTTTCAGGTCAGAGAATATGTTCTCTAGAATACCAGTCTTTTAGCTTTGTTGAATTTGGCCACTGGGAGTGTGGGGTTAGGAGGATCACACCTCTGATCGCTGGGATGTTGTACAGGAGAAGGAGGAGTTAACACTCTTGGTGGCTGATCACAGATGTGGATGCTAGCACTGTCCTGGGTGAGCAGAACTGGTTATCTGGTTTGTGTCCCAATCACAATGCTGCTTGCAGTGATTCAAAATGGCCGTACTGTGCTGGTTGGGAGTCTACCTTTTCGTATGCCTCCTAGTTCAGTGTATTCAGTCTCTTCCTCTAATCAATATCTGATCTATTTCCATATCTTTTCCTTTGAAATTCTGGGTTCCAAAATTGTCATCAGTATCCATTTCACTTGGTTCATCAAGTCTTTGTTGTAGATCAGGGTGGTATATCTGTCTAGTCCACCATCTTAGATCCTACTGCACCATGTTTTTCATTAATTTAGTATTTACTTGTTACATATTTTCCTTTACCTTCTTTTATTTTTCACATTTCTGGGCTCTTAAATTTTATGTAACTTTTGTGAACAACATGTAACTCAAGTTTGCTTTTGTTTTTATTTCCTTAGATATGATTTTTGTCTTTTCACTGGAAAATTTAATCCATAGTCATTTACTATGAATCAACATATATTTTGATTTATTTCAAATTTTATATTTTGTTATTTCATTTGTTCAAATTTTTCTATATTTATTTAACTTCTTGTTTGCTTTAAGGTTATTGAATTTTGTGTTTGTTTTCTCATCTTGTTTTACTTTTTCCATCTAGTGATTTAGAACTCTTAGAGTCAACTTCTATTATTTTACTAGTTACCCTGGAACTTTTAACATGCACATACAATTTAACAGTCAAAAAGTAAGCAATGTTCTTACCATCCTCATAAATATGGAATTTGTTGTTGTTGTTGTTAGGTGCCATCAAGTTGGTTCTGACTCATAGCAACCCTAGGTACAACAGAATGAAACACTGCAGGGTTCTGCACCATACTCACAATATTTGCTATGTTTGAGCTTATTGTTGCGGCCACTAGGTAAATCCATCTCACTGAAGATTTACTGTACCAAGCATGATATCCTTCTCCCAGGACTGGTTCCTTCTGACAACATGACCAAAGTAGGTAAGATGAAGTGCGGCCATTCTCTCTTCTAAGGAGCATTCCAGCTGTACTTCTTCCAAGATAGATTTGTTTATTCTTCTGGCAGTCCATGGTACATTCAATATTATTCAGCAACACCACAATTCAAAAGCATCTATTCTGGATCTTCCTTACTTATTTTCCAGATAGCTTGGGTTAGGTGCACCCTAGTCTTCAAGTGACATCTTTGCTCTTCCACACTTTAAAGAGGTCTTTTGCAGAAGATTTTTCCAGTGCAATATGATGTCTGATTTCTTGACTGCTGCTTCCATGAGTGTTGATTGTGGATCCAAGTAAAATGAAATCCCACATGACTTCAATATTTTCTCTGTTTATCATTATGTTGCTTACTGGTCCATTTGTGAGAATTTTGTTCTTTATGTTGAGTTGTAATCCATACTGAAGACTATAGTCTGAAGTTCTTCAGTAAGTGCTTCAAGTCATCTTCACTTTCAGCAAGCAAATTTGCATCATCTGCAAGTCACAGGTTGTTAATAAGTCTTCCTCCAATCCTGATGCCACGTTCTTCTTCATATAGTCCAGGTTCTCAGATTATTTGCCCAGCACACAGATTGATAAGTATAGTGAAAGGATATAACTCCAACCCAAAACTTTCCTGATTTTAAACCACACAGAATCCCCTTGTTCTGTTCTAACAATTGCCTCTTGGTCTATGTACAGGTTCCTCATAAGCACAATTAAATGTTCTAGAATCCCCATTTTCACAATGTTATCTGTAATTTGTTATGATCCACACAGTAAAATGTCTTTGCATAGTCAATAAAACACAGGTAAACATCTTTCTGGTATTCTCTGCTTCCAGCCAAGATCCATCTGACATCAGCTATGATATCTCTTTTTCCACATCCTCTTCTGAATCCAGCTGGCACCTCTGGAAGTTCTCTGTCAATATACTGCTGCAATTATTTTTCAACTGTTGTTGTTGTTTTTGTTATGTGCCATCAAGTCAGACCCAACTCATAGCAACCCCTCTTTGGGTTGCCAAGGCAGTATCACTACGGAAGTAGATTGCCCCATCTTCCTTCTGAGGAGTGGCTGGTGGGTTTGAACCACCAGCCTTCTGGTTAGCAGTCAAGT
>NW_006921597.1:10887485-10888055 GCF_000298275.1 Orycteropus afer afer
GACTATCTTCAGCAAGATTTTACTTGTGTGTGATATTAATGACATTGTTTGATAATTTCCACATTCTGTTGGATCATCTTTCTTTGGAATGGACATAAATATAGATCTCTACTAATTGGTTGTCCAGGTGTTGTTGTTGTTAGGTGCCATTAAGTTGGCTCTAACTCATAGCAATGCTATGTACAACAGAATGAAACACTGCCTGGTCCTGCACCATCTTCACCAGGCAGCTATCTTTCAAATTTCTTGGCATAAAGGAATGAACACCTCCAGTACTGCATCCGTTTGTTGAAACATCTCAGTGAGTATTCCTTCAATTCCTAGAGCCAAGTTTTTCACCAATTCCTTCACTGCAGCTTGAACTCATCCTTCAGTATATTGGCTCTTGATCATATGCTACCTCCTGAAATGGCTGAACGTGAACCAAGTTTTTTGGTACAGTGAGTCTGTATATTCCTTTTTTTTTTTTTCCTGCTTCTTCTTTCATCACACACTATATATACCAAAAAAACAAACTCACTGCTGTTGAGTCAGATCCGACTCATAGTGACCCCTCCTTGGGTTTCTGAG
>NW_006921597.1:10888313-10892316 GCF_000298275.1 Orycteropus afer afer
TTTAATTGTGATTTGGGTGAAATTTTACAAAGCAAACTAGTTTTCCATACAGCAGTTCATACACATTTTGTTTCATGACATTGTTTGTAATCCCTGCGATATAACAGCTCTCTTCCCACTTCCTCCTTGTGGTTACTTTTTCCTTGTGTCATTCTTTCCTATGCATTCCTGCCCTCCGCTATCTTCCTGTGCAAAAACTGCCCTTCTGATTCCCATGATTGATTGTTCTAAGGAATGTACCTACCTGGTGTAAATGTTCACTTATATGTCTGTTTATTGCTTGACAGGAAGCCACGGGAGTGAGCTCAATTCTAGACCTGAAGGTTGACTAAGGGCCGTAGTCTCAGCGGTCTCACCAGTCTCCATCAGACCAAAAGCCTGGCCTTTTTTTTTTTTTATGATTTTGAGTTTTATTCCATGGTTTTCTCCTACTCTATTCAGCATCTCCTGCACTGATAACTTTCTGAGTGGCCGACAATGGTAGCCAGGCACCATCTAGCTCTTCTGGTCTCATGGTCATGTAGGCTGAGGTTTGCATGTTCCACATCAGACCAGGCTTTTGGTCTGATGGAGACTGGTGAGACCACCAAGACTACGGCCCTTAGTCAACCTTCAGGTCTAGAATTGAGCTCACTCCCGTGGCTTCCTATCAAGCAATAAACAGACTTGTTTCCACGTGTTTTTGGTTTTCTTCATTCTTCTTTGCTCGAGATGAGAAGAGACCAACTGATGCATCTAAATGGCCACTTACTAGCTTTAAAGACCCTAGTCATTACTCAGCAAACAAAGATGTAGAACAAAGTTTTTGTGTAGCATATTATGCCAATTAAGCGTGATATCTCCATGAACCATGGTCCTGAGCCCACAAGTCCAACAATGTGCTCCCTCAGGGTCCTCATTTAATATGTTGCCCTTGTTGTTGTTGTTGTTGTTGTTATGTGCCATCAAGTTGGACCCGACTCATAGCGACCCCTCCTTGGGTTTCTGAGGCAGTATCGCTATGGAAGTAGATTGCCCCATCTTCCTTCCGAGGAATGGCTGGTGGGTTTAAACTGCCAAACTTCTTGTTAACAGTCAAGTGCCTTAGGCATTGATCCTTCAATATTGCAACTCGAGGCTTGAATTTTTCTTCAGTTCTTTCAGGTTGAGAAATGCTGAACATGTTCCTCCCTTTTGGTTTTCTAATTCCAGGTCTTTGCACATTTCATGATAATATTTTACTTTGTCTTCTCATGATGTCCTTTGAAATATTCTGTTCAGCTCTTTTATTTCATCTTTTCTTCCATTTGCTTTAGCTACTCTCTGTTCAAGAGCAAGTTTCAGAGTCTCTTCTGACATACATTTTGCTCTTCATTTCTTATCTGTCTAATGACGTTTTGCTTTCTTCATGTATGATGTTCTTAATGTCATCTCACAAATTGCCTGGTCTTTCATCATTGGTTTTCAACACATCATATGTATTCTTCAGATGGTCTCTAAATTCGGGTGGAATATGATCTTGCAAAATTCTATCATGCAGTATCTGGCATCATTTCTATCAAGGCCATATTTTCCAACTACCAATTGTGTTTCTTGGTTTCCAACTTTTGGATTTCAATCACCAGTAACCAATACATCTTGATTGCATGATTGGTCAATTTCAAACTGCAGAAGTTGGTAAAAATCTTCAATATCTTCATCTTTGGCTTTAGTGATTAGTACCTAAATTTCAATAAGGGTAGTGTTAAATGATCTTCCTTATATGCATATAGATATTGTTCTATCACTGATAGCATTGTACTTCAGGATATATCTTGAAATGTTCTTTTTGATGATGAATGTGATACTATTCCTCTTCAATTTGTTATTTCCAGCATAGGAGACCATATGATTGTCAGATTCAAAATAGCCAATACCAGTCCATTTCAGTTTACTAATGCCTAAGATACAGATCTTTATTCATTCTGTTTCATTTTTGACAACTTCGATTTTCCTATATTTATGTTTTTATGTTCTATGTTCCAATTATTAATGGATGCATACAGCTCTTTCTTCTCATTTTTGAGAAATGTGCAAACCAGCAAAAGAAGATTCAGAAAGCTACTCCATCCATGTCATTAAGGTCAATTCTACTTTGAGGAGGCAGCTCTTTCCCAGTCACGTTTTGAGTGCCTTCCAACCTGAGAGACTCATCTTCTGGCACTATATCAGACAATGTTTCACTGCTGTTCATGAGGTTTTCAATGGCCAATCTTTTCAGACGTATATGGCCCTGTTCTTCTTCCTAGTCTGTCTTAGTCTAGAAGCTCCACTGAAACTTGTCCACTATAGCTGACACTGCTGGAATTTGAAGTAATGGTGGCATAGTTGCAACATTACAGCAACACACAAGCCACCACAGTACAATAAACTGACAGACAAGTAGTAGATATGGAATTTAGGACACCTCAATCCTAAAATCCTTCTTAATTCATGTGTATTTTTCTCAACTGCTTTATCTTTTTAATCCCATAAATTAAGGAATATGTAGTTGTTTTTCTCATTTGATAATTATTTAGATTTTCTTATGCTTAGCATTTTCATTGCTCACCATTTTCTTCTTAAATTTCATATCTTCTTTCTCTGATTATTTTGTTCTACCCAGAGTATACATGTTAGCTTCCTTTAATAAGAATCTGTTGGCCATAAACTCAGTTTTTATGTTTATGAAAATGTTTTCATTTTACTCTCATTCTTACAGATAATTTTGCTGGGTATGCCATTCTAGATTTAAGATTAGAAGATGTTATTCCACTGTCTTTTTATTTTCATTATTACTGCTTAAAAGTCAATTCTCAATCCAATTGGCAATCTTTTGTAAATTATTAATCTTTTTTCTTTTGGCTGTTTTTATGATTTTTTAATATATATCTAGGTGTCAGTTTTCTCTATTTATCCTTACTTGGGCTTTCTGAACTTAAGAATTATTATATTTTGTCAGTGATAGAAAATTCTCAATCACCTCTTTGAATGTTGCTCCCTCACCATCTATTTTCTATATTCTTCTCTTGTGGAACTCTGATGAGGCTAGTAGTATACCTTCTCATGCTAACTTCTATCCTCCCCAACACTCCATTCATGTTTTTTAATCTTTTGTTTTTCTGCTATATTGTAAGTAGTTTCTTCAGTCTATCTTTCAATTCACTAATTTTATCTCTAAACCAAATAACCAAACTCACTGCCATTGAGTCGATTCTGACTCACAGAGATCCCTCCTTGGGTTTCCAAGGCAGTATCTCTATGGAAGCAGATTGTCCAATCTTCCTTCTGAGGAGTAGCTGGTGGGTTGGAACCACCAGCCTTCTTGTTAGCAGTCAAATACCTTAAGCACTATGCCACCAGAGCTCCTAATTTTATCTGTAAGTAAGTCTTAATAGTTCCTATACTCTTTAATCCACACATTGAATTTCTAATTTAAATTAGAAATTCTATTTTGCTTCTTTTCAAATTATTTTAATACTTTTTTATAATCTTTTTCACTTTTGTACCATTTTTAATACCTTCTTTTTTAACTTCAGTTTATTAAACAGTTTATTTTCTATATTTGATAATTAGGATATGCTCAAACATTGTGAAATATATTCCAGATTCAATAGTTTGTTATGTCTTCTGATTCTAATATACAGTACTTTCTCTGTGTGTGTGTGTCTCTGTTTCTGTGTGTGTGTGTGTGTGTGTGTGTGTGTATAAGCTCATAATCCTTGGAAACTTATCTGTAGGAATTTTAAAGTCCTGAGATTTAAAAAATATTCCTACAAAGAAGATTTCATTTGATTCTTCCAGGGACCTAGGTAGAGTACCAACTCTAATACCTCTTTAAAATAAATTTTCAATTTGGAGTTTGTTTTTCAAGTTACAGTGTTGGTATGAATTTTTGGTTATATATATATATATATATATATATATGTTGTTGTTGTTGTTATGTGCCATCGAGTCGGACCCGACTCATAGCGACCCCTCCTTGGGTTTTCGAGGCAGCATCACT
>NW_006921597.1:10892451-10895468 GCF_000298275.1 Orycteropus afer afer
ATATCACTGACATCTAGTTGGATCTGACTCATGACTCATAGTGACCCATCCTTGGGTTTCCAAAGCATTATCACTATGGAAGTAGATTGCTCAGTCTTCCTTCCAAGGAGCAGCTGGTGGATTTGAACCACTAGCCTTCTGGTTAGTAGTCAAATGCCTTAGGCACTATGCCAGCAGAGCTCCCAAAGGTAAGCTAAGGGTTAGGAATTCTCAGAGAATATTTTTGCCTTGTTCCCTCTACCAAAAATTAAGGCTAAGATAGGCAAGTAATTCTAACACTTGTTTCTGTAGAATGAGTCCCTCCCTCCCCCAGTTTACCACTGAGGATACTACCTTTCAGCGATGCCAGCTTTATGCAGGAGCCTCAAATCTAATTAATTTGTCTTCTGAACAATTTCAGTTTAAGTTTTAGTGACGAGTCTACATATGCTCCCAGGGCAAATAGTAACCAAAATTTTCTTGTTATTTCCAGGCTTGCAGAATTTCTTTTACTTTCCCACCCACTCAACAAGGTGTTACATAAAGTGTCCAGAATTTTTTGTAGTCATAAACTTGAAGAGTTTCTCTGAACTCTGCTATATCATTAGAAACAGAAGTCCTCTTCCTCTAAATTTTCACAGGGATGTTAAATTTCCTTTCTTTCTTCTATAGCATGTGTTAGGTGTTGTTTGTGGGTAATTTTTCCTCTTCATTCATCCTTATGTAAGGCAGAATCTATATACTCTGAATGTCTGCAAACAATCATGGTGTATGGGTTTTTCTTGCCTCCACTCTGTCTCCTGAATTGTTAGATGATTTCTCTCTTCAGTTCTATAGCTGAAGGGTAGATTGATATTCACAGCTCAAGCTGCTGTCATTTCTAACAGACTTTCATTCTGTTCAGCTTTGGTAGCATTTTTCCCTACACTCATTAAGTTTCTAATAATTTGATCATGGGCTAAGAAATTCTGTCGTTTCCAGTATATGCTATTATCGGGTCTGTTTTTCTCTCTCACTCCACCTATTTTACTCATGAGAAGTACATCTGTTAAGATGTAATGCTCCACCACCAGGTTCCTCAACTTTCCCCTCAATTTTCTTCCCAATTCCTTTCCATTTTTTTTTTTCCATGAGAATTAATTTCTAGGGGCACAGCAGCCTTTCCCAATTCATTGGGAGATTCCAAATATCTCAGCACTTGAGAGCAGTGCTTTATTTTATTCTCCTAGCTAATCTCCTACAACAATGACTTGGGGGGTGATCAATTTAGCTGGTCAAGCCTAATCTCTAGTCTACAAAAAAGAGTTATATACTACAAGCTTCTCCTCCTTCTGGTCCATCCTTGATGTCAGACCTCAGCCCCCAGTCCCCTTTTCTCAATGTGGAACCTAGTGCATAAATCTTCTTTTGTCTAAGGTTTAGGTTTCCTTTCAATGATAAAACTTCCTCCTTCCCCCATTGTCCAAGTCCTTGAATCTCAGCAATTTTTCACAACAGCAGATGTGTCTCATGAAATTGTTGGTATTCTTTTCTGCTTCAAGGGAAAAGGTAAAAACAAAGAAGCCCTTGGATATGGGGTATTCCAGTCTTGAATGAGTCAGAAAACCTTTTGCTATTAGAATAAGCTGAGAATAGATGTTTCCAGTCAGCAATTCCTCAACCTTCTGAGAAAAAAGCCAATTCAAGAATTTCTCATGTCTATTTCCCAATACACCTAATGCTCATTGAATGACTATCTTGCCTCTGGGTCAGAGCAATGATTTGTGCCGGCTTGGTGGCATCATAAGCATCCAGAAATCTCAGACTGATTAATATTTTTTACCAAGTATATGCATTTATGAACTCCACCTAGATTATTAAGTAATGAACTTTCACTTACTAACAGAATGACTGTGGAAACAGCCAGGCTAGGGAGTTCTCAAGATTGTAGCCTCAAAGAGAGAACTGTTAAATAAATAATTTTGCAATTCAGCAATCTTACTCAGAGATGAGGATGGCCAGATTTAGGAAAGCCTATAGTATTGGGCTAAAGGACTCTTATCATTGGACTTGTTGATTGAAATTATAGTTAATGAAAAAAAGAAAAAACTAGGAGGAACACTAATAGGTGGATTAACAAATTAAGATTTAGTAAACAGATAAGAACAATTAACTGAACAAGAGAAAAGGGGGAGAGAAAGATTTTTAACTAAGGATAAAGCTATCTGCGAATATGTAATTGCTTAACATAATAGTTGAATCCAGGAAAGGCCAAACTTGACAGTAATGCCTACAAATATCTTGTCTGACTCATAGCAACCCCTCCTTGGGTTTCCAAGACGGTATCACTACGGAAGTAGATTGACCAACCTTCCTTCTGAGGAGTCGCTAGTGGGCTTGAACTGCCAGCCTTGTGCTTAGCAATCAAGTACCTTAGGCACTATGCTACCAGAGCTCCCTTCCAACTCATAGTGACCCTACATACAACAGAATGAAATACTGCCTGGTCCTGGGCCATCCTCACAATCATTGGTGTGTTTGAGCCACTGGATCAATCCGTCTCATTTGGTCTTTCTATTTTTCTCTGACCCTCTACTTTACCCAGCATGATGACCTTCTAGGGACTGGTCCCTCCTGATAATATGTCCAAAGTAGATGAGTCGAAGTTCCACCATTTTCACTTCTAAGGAGTGTTCTGGCTGTACTTCTTCCAGGACAGATTTGTTTGTTCTATTGGCAGTCTATAGTATAGTCAATATTCTTCACCAACACTATAATTCAAAGCCACCAAATCTTCTTTGGTCTTTGTCCAGCTTTTGCATGCATAGAAAACCAAAAAAAAGAAAAACAAACTCACTGCCGTTCAGTTGGTTCTGACTTACAGCCACCCTCGTTGGGTTTCCGAGGCAGTATCTCTATGGGCATAGATTGTCCAATATTCCTTCTGAGGAGTGGCTGTTGGGTTTGAACCACCAGCCTTCTGGTTAGCAGTCAAATGCCTTAGGCACTATGCCACCAGAATATTACATGGATGGAGGCAAATGAAAATACCATGGCTT
>NW_006921597.1:10895663-10902176 GCF_000298275.1 Orycteropus afer afer
ACATCTTTGCTTTAAAGAGATCTTTTGCAACAGATCTGCCCAGTGCAATACATAGTTTAATTACTAGACTGCTGCTTCGTGGGTGTTGATTGTAGATCCAAGTAAAATGAAATCCTTGACAACTTCACTCTTTTCTCCATTTACCATAATGTTGCTTCTTGGTCCACTTGTGAGGATTCCTGTTTTCTTTATGTTGAGGTGTAATACATAATGACAACTCATACTTGCCCTTTAATGTTATGTAAATTTGACTTCACTTTGAAACAATCAACCCCACTGCAACAAATTGATCACAATCAGCTTCTCTTGCAGCACTCGCAACTTTTAAACCATTGATAAAACTTTTGAGTCTTTTCTTGCATTAAAGTAAGGCTAAATAAGGACTGTATGTACCTGTTCAGACTAACCTACATATTCAGCTTAAAGACACACTTAGGAATTGATTTTGTTCATAACCCAGGGACTCTCTGTGCTAAGGTTGGAATGACTAATATGTATAGTAAAATGACAAATGTAATTTAATGGCACCATACCAGGCATTAACGCAGACATTATTATGGGGTTTTAGGGGAAAAACTTTTTGCCTGAGGTAGGGCAAGCAGGGTTTGTTTTGTTTTGTTTTTTAATACTTTTTCATTTCCGGCATCTTTATTGCTACAAAAAATGGACTTCAGTTATGTACTTGAGTGCCTCAGTATCTTTGTAAGGTGTTAAAAGAGAAGAAGCAAAGGATGGGAGAAAAAGAGGAAATTTTGTTTATTAGGTTCCAGGCATTAAATCACAAATTTGACATACTTAATTTTGTTTAGACCTTACAACAATCCATGGAAGAAGAAGATATTATGCATATTTTCCAAATGAAGATCCCCTTACAGAAGATAAGTGCTAAAGACGAGGACAACATAGTGACAAAGATAGAGACAGAGGTATATCTAGGGTACTGTACGTCCCCTGGGTGCCATTCGAGGTGGGGGTGCCAATGAGCAGCTTCTATTCACCATTGCAGTTTCCATCGCCAGCTGTGAAGATCATTTAGCAATTTAAAACTAATTGCCTAGGTGTTATTTTCTGTAGGTACTCTGGATAGGGAAGCAGACAGATAGGGTTTCTCAAAGTGTTTCTTATGGAATTCAGATCCCTAAGCTTTAGGTGTTCTCTATTGCAATCAACCATGAAGTCCTTCTACATGAAGTTCTTCTTAAAGAATTACGTCCTTGGAGAATTAGGTATGTGTACTTGGCCTCAATGCCAACCTAATAAGAAAAGAATGAAGCTTACTTTGAAAACACAGAATATCTTTGCCCTCCTGATCTAGTTTAGACCAGTCTCATGTTGCAAACACTCATGCAGAATAATGAAGGACTGGCCTGGGGGCCCAGAGATCAAGAAACAATACCCCTACCGAATCCTGGAGCTCACCATTGGCCTCTGGAACCTGATAGGACCCCAGGCTAACTTCCTGTCTTTTGCCAATTCAGGCACCCAGGGAGCTGTCTCTGTTCCAAGCCACCCTAAGGCCTGCACCCTGGGGAGCAGGGTTCAGTGGGAAAGAATGTATTCCTAACATCCATGTCGTCAATTCAACTTGTTTCTCTGAATTTCCTGATAGACCTGTGGATGCTTCCATGTTGCTTCACAGAGAAGACCCCAAGATGCAATGTTTTGGGCCATGATGACTTCCTTTCCTTCCCCCAAGCATCCTGGGTGCAGTCCAATCTCTGTAAGCAACAGAAACTCAGGACCTCCTGGTGAGATTCATCAGCCTCTTGTTTTCCAGCTAGTAACACATCCTGGCTCCAAAATGAACTTTTAATCTTCATCAAATCTTTGAAAGAAGAGGAGCCCAGGAGAATTGAGTGGCATGAGAGGGGAAAAAAAATAGGAAAGAGGAAAAAAAGAAAATTTTGATCATAGTATCTCTCCAAGTAGGGATCCAGAGCAGGTTAGGTTAGTTCTCTAAATTCTAAAGCAAGATCGGCTGAGAGCTCAGATCACTGGGCAGTGCAATTTTCCTGGCCTCTACAAGGTGCATCCAATTACTGAAAGCTCTATACCAAGTTGTGTAAGGTCTTCCTTCCTTTAGAAACGTCATGTCTCCTTATTAAGCCTTCTACAATCCTCTAGGACACAATGGCACATTGCACCATGATCTCATAGCACTCTGCTTGTTCCTCTTCTAATTGAGTCTTGCATTATAAATGATTCATTGCTGATGTCCTTTACTATATTATCAGTTAATTAAAGCTAAGAGTCAGATCTTAATCATCTTTATATCCCAGAGCATCTAGCATAGTGCTTGGCACATAGCAGATACTCATTAAATGTGAAACGAATGCAATCTTCCTGAGGAGATAAAAGATATATAAGTACAAATTTATAGTACATGTTAGGCAAGGCAAGTGTGGTCTAAAGGGGAAAAAAAAAATCAAATGCTGAGTCAGAACACATGGCTCCAACCCAACTCAGCCATTAACAACTTTGTGAACTTGGACAGGTTGCTTTCCCTTTCAAGACCTTGCCAATCAGGGCACCCAAGCTTCTATGTATATAAAATTAAGGAGCTAGTAAAGGATTTCTAAAGGCCTTTCCAAAAAGAGGTTCAGAGGCAGAAGAGATCCCTAACAGTTGAGGAAGAAAATGTTTAGGTAAACTCATTGACTTCTGGTAGTCAATGAACTTTTGGAAGTAGGGCTATTCCTTCCAAATTGTGCCTCCTAGTTCCTTTGCCACCAGAAGCTGAAGGGGTTCAAATGGAGGAAAATGCCTAGCAAAGTTCTGTTCCTATGGGTTCTTTTCAGAACACACCTTGCACAGCACAGCATAGTTCTACGTTTTTAATGTGCTGCAAGAGATATGATGAAGGTGAGGTGGGATGGAATTGGAAAGCAAAACCAACAGCTCTGGCTCCATTTTGATTGACTCTAGGCTAGAAAAGAGGGTTATTGTCCTGACCTCTGTGGTCAAGAACTGAAAATAACTCAGCTTAGAGCCAAAAGAAGACAGAGAGATCAGCAAGTACTTAGCACCAGTTTGGCCTATCTCCAGGGGTGATCAGAATCTCGGTGAGGGACACGTCAGGGTCCCAGGAAATATTAGGTAAGCATTTCCATAACAAGCATTTTTAGAACCCACTGGGTAAGTAAATGAACATATTGGGAAGAATATGGCCTTGTCTTAGGCTGCATTTACTATAGAAGCAAAACCTCTATAGAAGCTTATATATGGATAGATATATACATAGAGATAGAAATTTACCTCAAGGAAATGGCTCACACAGATGTAGAGGTTGGCAAGTCCCAAGCCCATGGGTCAGACATCAAGTTGGAGGCTTCTCCTGACTCATATAACCGGAAAGGCAATGAACACAACATTGGCAGGCAATACAGCAGGCTGTTGGCTTGGAGGCTGGCAATATGTCAGGTTACTGGTTCAAGTTCAAGAACTAGAGGTTAGATGATTATGAGCCAGATGAAGGATACAGATTGAACAAAAAGTAAGAGAGTTTTCCCAGGATGTCCATATATATTGGAAGCAGGCCACACTCCTGAGTAAATTCCCTTTCAACTGATTGGCTGCTCATAACAGATCTCATCATGGAGGTGATTACATTATATCAGATCTCATCATGGGGAATGACTACATCATAATTGCCAAACCACTGAGAATCATGGCCCTGCCAGTTGACACAAAACCTTAGCTATCACAGGGCTCAAAGCTAAAAAAATAATAATAAAGGAGATGGAAACAACTAGAATTAAAATATATAGAAGTTCACTGCAGAAGAAAAATGAGTCAGATACACTGTTGGTGAGGTAGGGAATGGCAGACTTAATCCAAGAAAGATTTCTGGAGGTGAATCTTGAATTGCTATGGAAAGGAAAAGGACTCAGTTTAGTGTATGGAAGAGAAAGGTTGTCCAGATGATGAGAGGCTAGGCTGGGGTTCAAAAATATGAGAAGGCTGTGATTATTCCGAGGCATGCACACATGACCAAGGGAGGAAATGGAAAGGACAAATATATTGAAAGAAAAGGATAAGTATCTCAAGATAACTGGAATCCCACATCCTTATTAAGTAGTCATCCAATTAATATTAAGTTTTAAGATGTGCATGGGGAATTAACAATCTCCCAAGGCAGAGCTTTCCATCTTAGACTCTTCAGGGAGTTTTCATACTTCTGAAATTGCCCAAGAAGCAAAAGCCATCAATGATCTCTTTATAAAATTATTCCCATTTAAATACATTCTCCATATTCAACACTTGCATCTATTTCTTACCCATTACAGTGGATATTTATGGATCAGCCTCTTGATGATACCAGATGTATTGTGAGCATGTAATGCAAACACAAACCAAAAAAAAATGCACATCATTTACGATGTAAAATGACATATCTTGCAGAAGATCCAGGATTCATGATTTGGATAAAAGGGTTTTTTGGTTGGAAAATGATAAAAAAAAAAAATGAAGAGCTGAAAGAATTTGAGTAATTTATACCTAAAACAGTGACAATGATAAGGATAATGATGTGATGAGGGTGTTTGCGAAATCAATCTGAAAATCAAGTAACTACATTAGGTCCTTGTGGCAGGTTGTGTGTGTGGTTGGGGTGTGGTTTTGAGGGCTGGGTACCTGGATGTAGTTATTCTTCATGATAAGATTGTAATCACCTCCATTGTGGAATCTGCTATGAGCTGCTAAATAGTTGCCTTTGGGTGTGGCCTGCTTCTAGTGTATAAGAAGCTTTGAGAAAGGTCTCTGGCTTTTTGGCACATTTTGAACCATGTTGCCTGCCAATCTTGCAACTGTTCCTGGACTTGAACTAGTGGCCTGTCACGTTGCCTCCTAATCTTGGGACTGTGCCATTTTTCCTGAGCTGCATGAGTCAGAGGAAACCTCTAGCTCCAGTGGGCCTGGAAAAAGAGGCAGAGCTGAAACCCAAGGTTGAGGGGCCTTTACCCAGCACCTAGAGTTGGTACTCTGAATTTGGATTTCTAGCCTCCTGGTGGTGCAGTGCCTAAGGCATCTGACTGCTAACGAGAAGGCTGGCAGTTCAAACCCACCAGCTACTCCTCGGAAGGAAGGTTGGGCAATCTACTTCCGTAGTGATACTGCCTCGGAAACCCAAGGAGGGGTCGCTATGAGTTGGACCGACTCGAGGGCAAATAGCAACAACAACAACAAACTGTAAGAGGATAAAATCCTGTTTGTTAAAAGCCATCCACTTGTGGGATTTCCATTACAGCAGCACTAGAGAACCAAGACAGTCCTTTAGAAAATTGATTAAACCTTCTGGTATTTTTTGAAAAAATAAACATCATACTGATTCATCTAAGAAAAACCCACAAACTCAAAGAACTATTGTGTTGTCACACAGTGTTGTTGTAAAAACTACACATGTGCATACACACACATGAAAGAAAAACCTGATTCATTCAATGTTCTGAGAGTTAATACATAACTACAATTATTATCTCTATTTTGTTAAATATAGGATAGAATCATCTTACTTTCATACTTTTGTCTTATTTTTCAAGATAAAAATTCCAGTAAAATATTTTAAAAACCTATTTTATTATTATACTCCAATTTTGGGTTTATTTTGTGTGGCCTTTTTTTTTTTCCCCCTGTAAAGCAGTTATCCTCAGAAAAGAAGGGTCTTTTGTAACCAAATTTTATTTCTCTTTAGTTTTATGATTATTTCTTGAGGACATAAAAAATCTAATTATTATTGAACATAGCTCATCTTTAAATATTTTATCAGTCATATCACCTTATGTCTTTTCTCCTGGCTGAATACAGCATTCAAATTATTACCTAGCCAGCACAAAATCCAGATATTATTTTCTATTCTGACAATATCTCTTTCTCTCTTTCTGTTGGCTACTTGTATCAGTTAGGATGCTTTTGGCTACTAGTAACAACAACAGCAATAACAACGATAAAAACCAAGTAAAACTTCCTTAAACAATAAAATAGGGATATAGGGCAGCTCCAGGTGTAGTTATGTTAGGGCTCTGGATCTATTTTCCTAAGATTCTGTTGGCTTGACCCTCTTCTGATGTAGGCTTCATCTTCTCACTGGTAGCAAAAGGTTGCCAAAGTTCCAGATGTTACATCCAAATTTTACAATGACCGGAAGAAGAAAAATATAAAAAACAAGCTATCTCTTCTAAGAAACAAGGGAAAATTTCCCAGAAGTCTCCTGGAGGATTTCCCTTTGTATCTTTTTTTTTTTTTTTTTTTAATAGTGATTCGGGTGAAGATTTACAGAACAAATTCACTTTCCATACAGCAGTTCACATATACTTTTTCTCATGTCATAGACCACAGTTTACCACAATGCAGCAGCTCCCCTCCCCCTTCCTCCCCATAGTTACCTCTTCCCAGTGTCCATCCCTTCATAGGCTCCTGCCCCCTGAGCTGTTTCCCTGTGCATAAGCAGCCCTTCTTTCTCCCATGATTGTTCTCTCCAAAGATTGTATCTACTTGAGGTAAATGTTCAACTCATAT
>NW_006921597.1:10907711-10915227 GCF_000298275.1 Orycteropus afer afer
AAAGTCCACAGTTCAGCCCACCTTTCTCTTCACCTTCTCCGTTTGTTCCCCAGCCACCGTGCACAGTCCTCCATGTGGTCCCTGGCTAGCAGGGTGCTTTTTAGGTTAATTCTTAGGTCCTACCACCACTCGAGAATGTCTAAGCTGTCTGTGCTGTCAGGATTGCTGCCAGACCACAGCTCCGTATGTCTCCTTTTTTGGTATTTTCACACAAATCCTTCTGCTAGTTAGGGTTTAGTCCACTTGTATATCTGTCCCTTCAATGGCGATGCCCAGACCTCTACGACTGCTGCTTGACAAAGCTCCAGCTGTCAAGAGTCTTGGGCGGAAGCCAATTCCACCTTTACTTTCAATTGTATTCTTGTCCGTTATCTTAATTGCTACAATAATCTTTTTGGTGATCATGCTCCTTCTGGTTCATTCCAGAGGGTCCAAAACAGATTTTCATGTTTCCCATGAATCAGGCCGCCTTCCAGATGACTCTCTGATTTCCAATTCCAAAAACCCCGGTTTTCCTAGAAATCCCCATGATGAGCCAGAGCTGGAAAGGCCCCTGGGAATCCTAAAGACATTGAGAATTCACATTGGTGGAAAGATCTCATGGCTACTCAACCTCCTACAATACCAACCCCTGCAACACAACATAGAAAAGGGAATACTCCTGATAGGAAGAAACCTTGGCCTAAGTGGCTGCCTCCTACAGTTAAGCCTCCTCCTAATGTAGCTTATAGAATTAATGGTAAACTTTGGTATCCTCCTCGGGGAGGGGAGCCTAAACCTTCCCGATGGCCTGAACTTCCTCTTCCTTATACTGGGGCATACATAGAAGATAAAAGAATGGTGTGGGTAGATGGAAAAAGAGTTCCTTTTTACTCTCTCCCTTTCTTAGAGAAATTAAAACCATCAGGGCCTAGGTGTAAAACTACTGCACAGAGATATACTCTAATCAAGCAATGGAACAGTTATTTTAAGAAACTAAAAGGCCACAAGTACATGTTGCTGGACTATGTAGATCCATCTGCACCCCCAGGCTGGTGGTAATTCAGAGAATGGTGCCAACCACATGGTTGGGTCACACGTTCTGGCCCCATGTTGTATTCTTCACCCTGACCAATTTTTCATGTTTTAGTTAACCTCATTGTCTAGCACATTTTACTTATATAAAGTTAATGATAGATAAGTTAGGTAAGATAAGACATAAGTTTAGTTTATAAGTTTAATAATAGTTTTATAAGTTTTGGAAAGTTAATAGCCCACAGCCATGTACCCGGAATTGTGGGTTTGTCATTTTGCTTTGTCATTTGTAATCTGCAATATAGTATAAATAAAGAAGGCCACCTCATTATGTGGGGCACATCTTCATCTTGTGTGAGTGTGTCTCCATCATCTCGCCGACACCACCTCTCCCTCCAGAGACCCACAGCTGAGGCTGGACCTTGGCACTTCAAGGCTCAGGGGTCCAAGATTATCTTCTGTGTCTGTGTTAATTGGTTTCCCTTTATTTGTTGGAGAGGGTCTGTGAAGTCTTTCTGCCTAGTCCACCATCTTGCCAGAACTCCTTCCCTTTGTATCTTGTTGGTGATTATTAGGCCATATGCCTTGTTCCAAACCAATCACTGGATAAAGGGATTGACTTACCAGGAACAATCTGGATTAATTATTGGATCCATTCCAGGGGGTGCAGTCACCTTCCACTGAATCATGTGGGAGAGAGATGGACCCCTGGATTAAACTGGGGTTAGAAAAAAAACTCAAAACCAAACCAAACTCACTCCCATCAAGTCGATTCCAACTCACGGCTACCCCTTCCTGGGTTTCTAAGGCAGTATCTCTATGGAAGTAGATTGTCCAATCTTACTTCTGAGGAGTGGGCTGGTCGGCTTGAACCACCAGCCTAGGTAGCAGTCAAATGCCTTAGCCACTACGCCACCAGAGCTCCCCTGTCAGGAAGAAGTAGGGGGCAAATAGACATCATTGGGCAGGGCAACAAACAGTATCCACTACTTCACCATATTTAACCTATCTTATTTCTTTGGTAAATATCACATACCAAACTCTAGTCTATGCACCTTAGATAGGACCACTATTATCCTCATTTTACAGATAAGAAAACTCAGGCACTGAGAAGTTAAGTAACTTCACTAGCATTTCACAGTGAAACTCATCATTAAAATCCCCAAGGCTTTTCAAATATCCTCTTTCATCCTGTATACAGACAACTGGTCTTTGGGATCTAAATGAACATCTTATATTCGTCCATGCTAAATTCATCTGGAGTCCCTGGGTGATGCAAATGGTCAAGCACTTGACTACTAGCTGAAAGGCTGGCTGTTTGAACCCACTCAGAGACACCTTGGAAGATGGCCTGGAAATCTGCTTCTGAAAGGTTACAGCCTTAAAAACCCTATGGAGCAGTTCTACTCTGCACACGTGGTGTTGCCATGAGTTCAAATTCACCTGATAGCACCTAACAACAACTAATTTCATATTTTGGGGTTCATTCTATTGGCCTGTATCTCTATTAACATCTTATTGGATCCTGCTTTTAATCTTTGTTTCTGGTTTCATGTCATTCACAATTTGGATTGCATGTGTCAGTCTATTATTATATTGTACCTGGAACATAAACCAGTTAAAACAGTTGCAGTTGAGTGGATTCCAACATCATGGCAGCCCAATTCGTGCAAATTCCATGTGTGTCAGAGTAGAACTGTGCTCCATAGAATTTTCAATGCATGATTTTTCAGAAGTAGATCTCCAGGCCTTTCTTCCAAGGCTTTTGGATTGATACAAACCTCCAACCTTTCAGTTAACAGCCAATTGTGTTAACCATTTGCACCACCCAGGGACTTCTGGAAGATAGAGAAAGCTTAAATTTTAGCTTCCTTCCTTTTTCCTTTTCCTTATCCAAGTCAATGACAGACAGATAGCTTCTGTTTGGTTCTCTGGACTCTCGCCCCATTCTTCTTGCATCAGTAGGCTTCCTTGCCCTTTGGCTTCTGGTTGAATTCTGCTAATGGAAGACACTGGCAGGAGATCAATGGTAAAACGTGGGTAAGGTTGGGGAATTTATCCTCTGTCTCCCTCTCTGTTGAGCTGATGTGGTTTGGCTGTGTTCACCTTAGGTGGCCTTTTCAGGGTCTGATAACTAACTACTCCTTTCCTTTACCCCTTCAGGTGGTGATAACAGCTCTCTGCTGCAGCTAGCCCAGGGGGACTTCATCATCCCTGGTGGATTTCCCTAAATTCTACCAACCCTTTTGCAAACAGCCCCTTTATTAAACTCTTCTCAAATTCTCCAGTTTGAAGGTTGTTTCCTGTCAACTTCTTGACTGACACACTGACTAAATGTTGAACAAGACAGGGCAGACGATAGAGCTTGGCAGCATACCCCCTTCCTTAAAGTTGGCTTAGATCATTCTTTGGGTGAAGTAATTCAGCTTGTTGGTAATCTCCCTATTTATACCTGTATTCGACCCATATTTCCTAAGATTATTTTAAGATGTCAAATGTTTGCTGAAGTTCAGATTTCCCAATTTTAATCTACCAGTCTAGTAATTTAATAACATTTTTTGAAAAGTTAATTTTGTATGAGTCATGTTTGAGGATTACTTGTTTTTTTAATCAAATATTTACTAATGTATTCTAAAAGTCTGCATACAAATGAAAGTAAGTTTTCTTGTCTCTGTATTCCTAAATATACTTTTTTCTACTATTTTGAAAATTAAGACATCTGTCCATCCCAAATTTCCAAGTCTTAAGATTCCATAATCACATTTGCAATTGAATCAGTCCCCTGGGATATAATTCATCTGCACCTGGATTTGCAACTCTTTTGGAGACACTATGGGCTCTCTTGGGAGCTCTGGTAGCATAGTGCCTAAAGCACTTGACTGCTAACCAGAAGGCTAGTGGTTCAAACCCACCACCCACTCCTCAGAAGGAAGGTTGGGCAATCTACTTCGTAGTGATACAGCCTCAGAAGAGGGGTCACTATGAGTCAAGTCTGGAGACGGCACATAACAGCATAGCAGCATGGGCTCTCTTACCAGTTCTTCGCATCTCTTAGATCTCAGATTGTCTTTAATGGGGATTGTTCCACATTTTTCTATGTGGAAGAAATTCCTAGTTAAGAAAATAGCAAAAGAAGAAAAAGTAGAAATTCAGTAGTTCTGATTTATTTCTATTGTCTGTTAACATTTCACCAGCCCTCCCAAGAAGTGAGCCTGGCACTCCTTTGATCTTTTGCTCCAATAATAGATTTAAAACCACCTCTTTGTTCTTGCTCTCAGCACTAATTGAAAACTTCATCTCCTTTTGCCATTTGGGAATTCTGACTCTTCTTACAGGTCTTTGGTAACCCTGGATAAGTCATTTCTTTGTATATCTTAAATGTATGGCTTTGAAGAGTTGAACTCTTCGAGAGCTCCTAAGACAACCCTGTTATTTCTATAAGAAGTTACCCTTTTTCTCCTTTATCAGGCTCACTTGCAATTGACTAGTTACAATGAAAATTCCTAGCGTCAACCAGAACTTTCCATCAACCTGTCAGTCTGTTGTACTATGGTGACGTATGTGTTGCTATGATGTTGGAAACTATGTCACTAGAATTTCAAATATTGACAATGTTGCCTTTGGTGGACAGGTTTCAATGGCGCTTCCAGACTAAGACAGACTAGGCAGATAGGCCTGATGATCTACTTCTGAAAATTAGCCAATGAAAGTGTTATGATCACAACGGAATGAGCCCCTAGAATGAAAGGCATTATACAGTGGTTTCAACACCAGACTCAGACATACCAGTGACCATGAAGATGGTACAGGACCAGGCAAAATTTCACTCTATGTCATAAGGTCCCCATGAGTTGGAGCTGACTTGATGGCAACTAATAACAACACTGGACAACTTCAGATTGTCCTCTACCTTCAGAGCTATATGTGACTTTTTTAACATTTGCTTTACTAAATCCAAGGAAGGTTTCAGGGTTCTTATCCATGGCTACTTCTATATACAACTATTTCTCCTGACATTTCTGTCATTTCCTCATTTTAAGTTGGTTCTTATTGATCAGCTTTGAGTCTAGAGACTGGAATTCAAAATTCAAAACAGCAGCAGTCTCTGTGGGAGGGAAAGAGAGATATGGAACTGGAAGGCACGGAAGGGAGACACAGAGAACATCAACTCTATCTGCAGTGTTTTATTTCCTTTGAGAAAAAGTCTAGAGCGAATACCCCAAAACAGTAACATTTGTTAATTCTGGTGGTTAGTTAGTACATTTGGTTTTATTAGATTGTTCTCAGTAATTTTCTATATTTATTTGCAAAATAGTCCATTTTTTAAAGAAGTCCAGAATGGCAGTTCACCTCACTGCTTCCTTCATTTTTTGAGAGAGAAATCTATAAAGTAATACAGAATTTATCGAATGTTCTGCTTCTTCAGACCTTTCAGCTTCACCTTTTAGGATCCACCCCTCACACATGCTGTACTGGTTCAGGTGTTGCTTCTAGCCCCACCGTTTCTGCCTGTGATGCAGCCTTTTTTCATTCATGCACTCCTTGCCATTCATTTTGAGCCTCTCTTCCTTCTCTGAATATGTTTCTCTCTGTATTTCTCTTCTATGTTATTTATTTCTTCCACTTTGTCTATGCGTCCAGAATTCATTTATTCTTTCAGATAAGTTGGAACAGAACAGGGCATTAGTCCAGTGCTTTTGCTGTTTCCTCTTGACAGGCAGGCACACAGATTCAACTTACAGCTCTCATCAGTGGTGGCCCCTTTCTCTGTGACAGCAACCTGAGAACAGATGTTAAAAGAAAAACTGTCCCAGACATACCTTGTAGTTGGGGAGGTGGCGTAAAATCATTGGACACCTTGGAAGAAAGTCCCCAAGTGGGGAGGGGGAGACAGAGAGAGGGAAAGGTAAGAGCACACAAAGACAAACTTAGCTTCCTTCATACTTTCTCTAGTGTCAATTATTTATAGAACATATTTGCAGTAAAATAAAACCAAGACAGGAATCATATTAATAAAATTTATAAAGTAAGTTTATGCGTAAGATATGCAGCAGATAGAAAGTGGTTAAATAGTGAAAGCTCAGCTGACTTCAGCCCAGAGTGAAGAGGGAGGGCATGATAGTGATACAGGAAGTAACTCTAAATGATGGGGGTGGGTGAAGACAACATTCAGTACTGAAGTTGTTGTCTCTTATGGAACCTTACAAATGCTCTTCAACTGCCTATACCAAGGAGAGGAAATGTTTAATAATATGTCACCAAAAGCAAGCAAGTTTCCAGAAGAGGCAATGAAGGAAAGTCTTTCTTCTTTTGGGCCCAGCATTGGACAAATATGTGCAGTAGACATAGGACAGGAGCTCTGGTGGCTTACTGCCTAACATATTTGACTGCTAACCAGAAGACTGGCAGTTCAAACCCAACAGGCACTCCTCGGAAGGAAGATTGGGCAATCTATTTCCATAGAGATACTGCCTCGGAAAGCCAAGGAGGGGTCACTATGGGTCGGGATCGACTCAAAGGCAATGAGTTTGGTTTTTTGGTTTTAGACATTAGGACCAGAATTTGGATAACAAATAAATAGGTATTTTGCAGCAGATTTCTGAAGGCAATCACCATTTGATTTCTTGAATGCTGCTTCCATGGGTGTTGATTATGGATCCATGGAAAATGAAATCCTTGACAATATCAATCTTTTCTCCATTCATCATGATGTTTCTTATTGGTCCAGTTGTGAGAATTTTTGTTTTCCTTATGTTGAAGTGTAATCCACACTGAAGGCTGTAGTCTTTGATCTTCATCAGTAAATCCTCCAAATCTTTGCTTTCAGCAAGCAAGGTTGTGTTGTATCTCAGGTTGTTAACAAGGCTTCCTCTGATCCTGAAGCCTTGTTCTTCATATAGTCTAGATTCTCAGATTATTTGCTCAGTACACAGATTGAATAAATATGGTGAAAGGATACAACCATGACACACTCTCCTTCTGATTTTAAACCATGTAGTACTCTCTTGCTTTGTTTAAAAGACTATCTTTTGGTTTATGTATAGGTTCCTAATGAGCACAATTAAATGTTCTGGAATTCCAGTTCTTTGTAATGTTATCAATAACTTATTATGATCCACAGAGTCAAATGCTTTTGCATAGTCAATAAAACAAAAGTAAACATCTTTCTGGTATTCAAGATGCCACCTGATGTCAGCAATGATATCCCTTGTTCCACATCCTCTTCTGAATCCAGCTTGAATTTCTGGCAGTTCCCTGTTGATGCACTGCTGCAGTCATTTTTTTGAATTATCTTCAGCACAATTTTACTTGTGTGTGATACTAATGATATTGTCTGATAATTTTCACATTCTTTTGGATCACTTTTCTTTGGAATGGGCACAAATATAGATCTTGTCTAATTGGTTGGCCAGGTAGCACTTTTTCAAATTTCTGCATCATTCAGTATTTTGCCCATGTTGTTGTTGTTGTTATGTGCCATCAAGTCAGCCCTGACTCATAG
>NW_006921597.1:10916027-10919057 GCF_000298275.1 Orycteropus afer afer
TTTTAAGTTCTGTTCAACACTTTTCTCCCACTCTTTCCAAGAGTTTCGATGTGATCCCTTTCAGAGTAGTTGGCAGTGGTAACCAAGCATCATCTAGTTCTTCTGGTTTGGGGGTTGTAGAGGCTGGGGTTCAAGTCTGTTTGTCCTTTGGACTAATTGTTTCCATTTGTCTATGATTTTCTTCACTCTTCTTTGCTCTGCAATAAGGACAGAATGATAGTTGCACTTTAAATTGCTTCTCACAACCTTTTAAGACCTCTATCATCACTCACCAAAGTAGGATGTACAACATTGTCTTGGCAGACTGTGTTGTAGCAATTGACCTTGATTTCCCCCTAAACCATGGTCCAGAGTCCCCAGGCCAAGCACCTCACTCTCTCAGGTTTTTTGTTATGGCTAAGAAGTTTTCATGACTCTGTCCCATGTATGCTCTAGTATATTCATGGATGTATTTGCAGCATATGCAAATATATATATAGAAATATCCTCTGAAAAACCTATATACATATATACACTCCTCGGAAGGAAGATGGGGCAATCTACTTCCATAGTGATACTGCCTTGGAAACCCAAGGAGGGGTCGCTATGAATCGAGTCCGACTCGACAGCACATAACAACAACAACATATATTCATTGCTATAGTCCTATTTTCCTTCTCACCCCTGTTCAGCTTGCATGTCTATCTATGTATCCACTTGTGGAGTTATTGAATATTTTTATTACTCTTATTGCAGGATTGTATATGAATTAGTTTGTACTTCTGTTGATTTTAACTCTTATACTCCTCTCAGCATCATTTCCTTGATCATTTTGTGCTTACCTCCCCTTATTGTATATCATCTTCCCCTTCTCCCAAGTTAATATGTGTCTACCCTCTAGTTAGTGGTTTACCTTCCCTTATGCTCCTATCCCTGGTAACCACCAGAGAATATTTCTTTTTGTGTGAAAAACTTTTCTTGATTGTTTGCAGTAGTGATCTCATACAATACTTGTCTATTTGTGATTGACTAATGTCACTCAGCATAATGTGCTCCACGCTTATTCATTTTGTGAGATGTTTCGCAGAGTCATCGTTGTACTTTAACTCTGTGTAGTATTCAATTGTGTGTATGTACCATAGTTTATCTATTCATCCATTGATGGGCATGGAGGTTGTTTCCACCTTTTTGCTATTGTGAATAGTACTGTGATAAACATGCAGATACATATATCTGTTCATGTCATGACTCTTATTTTTCTAGGATATATACCTAGGAATGGGGTTGCTGGGTCATATGGTATTTCTATTTCTAGGTTTTTGAGGAAGTGCCACACCATTTTCCACATTTTAGTCCCACCAACAGTGTATGAGGGTTCTGGTCTCTCCACACCCTCACCAGCACTTGTTGTTTTCTGTTTTTTTAAACTTTGCTATTAGTGCTAGGGGAGCTCTGGTAGCATAGTGCTTACAGCACTTGACTGCTAACCAGAAGACTGGTGATTCAAACCCACCAGCCACTCCTAGGAAGGAAGGTTGGGCAATCTACTTCCGTAGTGATATTGCCTCGGAAACCCAAGAAGGGGTAACTATGAGTCAGAGATGACTGGACAGCACATAACAACAATGGCTAATGATTGCAAGCATTTCTTCATGTGTTTGTTGGGCACCCAAATGTCTTCTGTGGTCAAGTGTCTGTTCATGTGCTTTGCTCGTTTTTTTTTAATTGGATTATTTTCTTTTTGCTGTTGAAAAGTTGAAGTGTTCTATCAATTTTAGAGATTAGCCCCTTGTCTGATATGTCATTGCCAAAAACTTTTCCCAGTCTGCAAATTCTCTTTTTACTCTTTTGGTGAAATCTTTTGATGTGCATAAGTGTCTAATTTTTAGTAGATCCCAGTCATCTATTTTTGGTTTGAAAGTGTATATTACAATTATTAGGACTCCTAAGTTTGACCCTATTTTTTCTTTGATGGTCTTTATAGTTTTAGGCTTTTCAGTCAGGTCTCTGATCCAACTTGAGTTCATTTTTGTATATAGTTTGAGATATAGGTCCTGTTTCATTTTTCTGCAAATGAATATCCAGTTTTTCCAGCACCATTTGTTAAGAGAATATCTCGTCCCCATTTTATGACTTTCAGCCCTTTGTCACAGATCACCTGTCCACAGGGTGGATTTACGCCTGCAATCCCAGTTCTATTTCATTGGCCAATGGGCCCATCATTGTACCAGTACCTCCAGGCTGTTTTAACTACTTTGGCTGTGTAGTAGGTTTTGAGAATGAGAAGTATGAGGCTTCCTACTTTGTTCTTCCTCTTTGTTGTTGTTGTTGTTATGTGCCGTCGAGTCGGACCTGACTCATAGCAACCCCTCCTTGGGTTTCCGAGGCAGTATCACTATGGAAGTAGATTGCCCCATCTTCCTTCCAAGTTAGTAGTGCTTTACATATCTAGTGTCTCTTTTCCTTCTGTATAAAATAGGTGATTAGTTTTTCCATCAGTTTAAAGAATAATGATGGAATTTAGATTGGGACTGCATTATATCTGTAGATCACTTTGGGTAGTATTGACATTTTCATGATGTTAATCTTCCTCTCCATAAGCATAGTATATTCTTCCATTTATGTAGCTGTGCACTGGTTTCTTCTAATAGTATTTTGTAGTTTCCTTTGTATAGGTTTTTTTGTGTCTCTGGTTAGATTTATTCCTAAGTACTTCATCTTTTGGTGTAAATGGTATTTTTTTCTTGGTTTCCTTTTCAGAGTCTTGTTTATTAGTGTACAGGAATCCAACTAATTTTTATATGGTAAGGAGGCTGTCGTTTGAATGGAACAAGGGGACACTACATGGTTTAAAATCAAGAAGGGAGTGTATCAGCGTTGTATCCTTTCCCCATACTTACTCAATCTACATGCTGAACAAATAATCCGAGAAGCTGGACTATATGAAGAAAAACATGGCATCAGGATTGGAGGAAGAATCATTAACAACCTGAGATATGCAGATGATACAACTTTGCTTGCTGAAAGTGAGGATGACTTGAGGCACTTACT
>NW_006921597.1:10919672-10920240 GCF_000298275.1 Orycteropus afer afer
TTGGTAAGGTGAAGGGTTAACGAAAGAGGGGAAGGTCTTCAATGAGATGGATTGACGTGGTGGTTGTGATGATGGGCTCAAGTATAGCAGGGATCATGGAGCTGGCATGGGATCGGGCAGTGTTTTGTTCTGCTATGTATGGGGTCGCTATGAGTCGGAAATGATTCGACAACACCTAACAACAGCAACAACTTCTTGCTGAGTCTTTGGGACTTTCCATATATAGTATCATATCATCTGTAAATTGAAATAGTTTTACTTTTTCTTAGCCAGTGTGGATGCCTTTTATTTTCCTTTCTTGCCTTCTTGCTCTGACTAAGACTTCCAATACAATATTGAACAGGTGTGATGATGAAGGCATCCCTCTCCATTGAGAATAATGTTGGCCATTGATTTTGTATATATGCCATTAATTATGTTGAAGAATTTCTCTTCTATTTTTATTTTGTTCAGCATTTTTATCAAGAATGGATGATGGGGCGGGGCAAGATGGCGGACTAGGCAGAAGGATTGCACAGACCCTCTTCAACAAAGAAAAGGGAAACCAATTAACACAGACACAGAAGAT
>NW_006921597.1:10924833-10955181 GCF_000298275.1 Orycteropus afer afer
AAAAAAAAAAAAAAAAGAATGGATGATGGATTTTGTCAAATACCTTTTCTGCATAGATTGATATGATCATGTGCTTATTTTCCTTTCTTTTATTTATGTAGCAGATTAGGCTGATTGTTTTTCTAATATTAAATCACCATTGCATACTTGATATGACTCCCACTTGGTCACGATATATCATTTATTTATTTATTTATTTATTTCTCTATTTATTTATTTATTTTGTGTGGTTGGATCCTATTGGCTAGGATTTTGTTGAGACTATTTTGTCTATATTCATGAGGAATATCAGTCTATAATTTTCTTTTTAGTGCTGTCTTTGCCTGGCTTTGATATCAGGGCTGTGTTTGCTTCATAAAATGAATTTGGGAGTATTCTGAAATAGATTGAGTAGAATTGATTTCAGCTCTTCTCTGAATGTTTGATAGAATTCACCAGTAAAGCCATCTGTGCTCTCCTTGATTTTGTCAGTATTTTCTTTGATCTTTCTCTCAATTAATTGAATGTAACTAAATATAATTATTTTGAATTGTTTATCAGGTAGTTCCAATGACATTTCTTCCTCAGGCAAGTTTTATGGCTCTATATTTTGGTCCTTTGTTTGTACCACTTTATCTTTCTACATCTTGTGAACTGAGATTGTTGTCTCTGAGACATTGTGATGCTGTTGTATTTAATTGGTGGCTGTGTGTTGGTGTGTTTCTTTGAGATTTGGGGGTTTATTTATTTATGTTTTCTTTTGCTCTGTCTGAGCAAGTGGGGCTGGTGGACTACTCTGTTTGCTAGTTTGGTAGCAGGTAGGCACTCACCAGTTGTCTCCTGGTGGGTGTGACAGAAGATGAGAACATGTGCATTGTTCTCTGTTCACTGTTCATACAGAGCAGTTTGGGGTGGGTTGGGCTAGTTTTGGCTGCTACCTATCATTGATAAGTTGATACAGAAGCAGGTGGTGGCCCTTGCCCAGTGGGTCAGACTGCAGGAAGTGTAGATGCAGTGGGTGGAATTGGCACAGTTTGCTGGCTCCCAGCAGATGGGACAAAGACAAAACAAAACAAAAAACAAGAGAACAAAAAATACAAATAGCACAACAAACATGAATATAATGAATAAGAGAAAAGAAAAAGAAGAAAAACAAGCAAATGACAACAAAAAGAGAAAAAAGTAAGTGAAAAGAAGAGGCAAGAGGTAAAGTGAAGGAAAGACAAAAAGAAAAAGGAAAAACTAAGGAGAGGGGAAAAGAAAAGGGAGCAAGAGAAAGAGAATAATAATGAAAAAATTAGGAAAAGAAAAACAAGGGCTGGGAAATAAAAAGAAGAAAAGAAAAAAGTTTTAAAAGGTAACAAATTAAAAAAAAAAAACATAAACAGGGAAAGGAAAGAAAAGAAAAGGAAAAAAAAGGAGAAAACTGGGGTGGGGGGAGCATGGCACCTGAGTGGTGCTCCTGCAGCCCATGCATGAGACAAGGGGCAAGCTACCTGATTCTGGAAGGCATTCTTGCCAGTCTAAGATGTTGCTGGGCACAGGATGCTTGGACCCAGAAAGAATTCCTGCCAGTCTAGAAGGTGGTTGGGGCAGGCTGTCTGATCCTATGAGGCATTTCTGCTGGCCCAACATGTGGCTGGGGGCAGGGTGCCTGGTCCAGGACAGAATTCCTGACAGTTTAGAACATGGCTGGGCTTGGAGAATGGCTGCACCTCTGGTCATCAGAGGATGTGGAGAGTAAAAGGAATAAAGGAAATATTAAAACTTTGTGATTGCCCACTACTAGTGTGGGTGCCTGTATAGTCCTTGGCAAGTGGAGTTGAATATGAAATTGCTGCCCTGATGGAATGCTGCTTGCAAAAATTCCAAATGGCCAAGTGTCAGGCCAGTTGACAGTTCACAGGTCCAGTTGTCTCTTTGTTTTCTGTTTTCATTCAGTTTCTTCTCATTAGTATTTGATCTGCTTCTTTAACTTTTCCTTTAAAGCTCAGGGTTCCAGGATTATCATCTGAATCTGTTTCATTTGGTTTCTCATTTTGCTGTTGCAGAGGGTCTGGAAAGTTTGTGTGTTTATTCTGCCATCTTTCTGGAAGTCTTGACATAGAAACTTTCAATATTGCAACTTGAATTTTTCTTCAGTTCTTTCAGCTTGGGAAATGCTGAGCATGCTCTTCTTTTTGGTTTTCTAATTACAGGTCTTTGCACATTTCAATATAATACTTTACTTTTTCATCTCTTGCCACCCTTTGAAATCTTATGTTCAGCTCTTTAACTTCATCATTTTTCCATTAACTTTAGCCACTCTACATTCAAGAGCAAGTTTCAAAGTCTCTTCTGACATCCATTTTTGTTGTTTCTTTCTTTCCCGTTTTTTTTTTTTTTTTTTTTTTTTTTTTTTTTTTTTTTTTTTTTTTTTTTTTAATTATCTTTTGCTTTCTTCATAATATAATGTGCTTGATGTCATCCCATAACTTATCTGGTCATTAGTGTTCAGTGTACCAAATCTATTCTTGAGATACTCTCTAAATTAGGTGGACATACTCAAGGTCATATTTGACTCTTGTGAACTAGTTTTAGTTTTCTTCAACTTCAACTTGAACTTGCATATAAGCAATTCATAGTTTATTCTGGTCTTGTTCTAACTGATGATACTGAGCTTTTCCACCATCTTTTTCCACAGATGCAGTTGATTTTGTTCCTGTAAATTCCACTCAGTGAGGTCTATGTGTATGGTCACCATTTATGTTGAGGAAAAAAGGTATTTGCAATGAATAAGTTGATGATCTTCCAAGATTCTATCATGCAATCTCTGGTGTCATTTATATCACCAAAGCCATATTTCCAACTACCAGTCCTTCTTCTTTGTTTCCAACTTTTGCATTTCAATTACCAGAAATTATCAATGCATCTTGATTGCATTTTTGATCAATTTCAGACTGCAGAAATTGGTGAAAAAAAAAAAAAAACCTTCAATTTTTTCATCTTTGCCATTAGTGGTTTGTACATAAATTTGAGTAATAGTTGTATCAACTGGTCTTCCTTCTAGGCATATGAATATTATCCTATCACTGAGTATTGCACTTCAGGATAGATCTTGAAATGCTCTTTTTGATGATGAATGTGACACCATTCCTCTTCAATTTATCACTGGCAGAATATACCACATGTTTGTCCAAATCAAATTGGCCAGTCCAGTTCAGCTGCCTAGGGTATCAAACTTTATGTGTTCCATTTCATTTATGATGACTTCCAATTTTCCTAAATTAATACTCCATACACTCCATGTTATTATTATTGGATGTTTTCAGCTATTTTGTCTCATTTTGAGTCATACCACTTCAACAAATGAAGGTCTGGAAAGTTTTCCTCCATCTACTCCATCTTTATTGTTATCTAAAGTCATTAAGGTCAACTCTGCTTTGAGAAGGCACCCATTACCCAGCTGTATTTTGAGTGCATTCCAACCTGAGAGGCTCATCTTCTAGTACCATATCAGACAATGTTCCAAGGCTATTCATAAGATTTTCACTGGCCAATATTTTATAAGTAGTTTGCCAGGTCCTTCTTTGTGTTGTCTGGAGGCTGTGCTGAAACCTCTCCACTATGGGTGACCTTGTTGGCATTTAAAGTGTCATAGGTTCCAGCATCACAGCAACATACAAGCTACCATATTATGACAATGAGACAGATGAGTGATGGACAATAGAGATAGAGGTCCAAAACTAGGATCCATCAGAAAAGTACCCCTTAGTCATTTCTGGCTCATTATCTTACTAGTATTCTACTCTCTGAGTTTCCTAGATCTGCTGTTAACAGAAATGCACAAATGGGTGAATTTAAAGAGTGGAAATGTATTCCTAACAGTTCTGGAAGCTAACAGTCAAAATCAGAGTCTCAGCAGTATTGGTTCCTTTCAACTTAGTAGCCCCAGGCATTGTTTATGGAGGTTCCTCACATGTTGTCTGTCATCCCTGTATGTCTGTGTATGTCTCTGTGTCTATGCTGCTCTTCATATTACTTAGAAGTTATTAGGTTTAAGATTCAGTCTACACTTGTATGATCTCAATTGATTGATTACATTATATTAGATTGCATTATGGAATATGATTACATTACATTACATCCTCAGGTATGGAGATTGGGATTGTAACACATATTTTGGGGATGACACCATTCAAAACCATAACATCTACAGAGTATGTGTTTTGTACTAAATATCAGGAGGAAAACTGCACTACTCTGGTTTTATTTTTTTATTTTTTAACAACTGCGAAGGAACTGTTTCAAGTGCTGAGGAGCAAGGATATCTCCTTGAGGACTAAGGTGTGCCTGACACAAGCCATGATATTTCCAATTGCCTCATATGCATGTGAGAGCTGGACAATGAATAAGGAAGACTGAAGAAGAGTTGATGCTTTTGAGTTGTGGTGCTGGCGAAGAATGCTGAAAGTACCATGGACTGCTAAAAGAACTAACAGATCTGTCCTGGAGGAGGTACAGCCAGAATGCTCCTTGGAAGCAAGAATGGCCAGACTTCGTTCGTCTCACCCATTTTGGTCATGTTGTAAGAAGGGACCATTCCCTGGAGAAGGATGTCATGCTTGGTAGGGTGGAGGGTCGACGAAAGAGGGGGAGGCCTTCAACAAGATGGATTGATATGGTGGCTGCAATGATGAGCTCAAGTATAGCAGGGATTGTGGGGCTGGCGCGGGATCGGGCAGTGTTTTGTTCTGCTGTGCATGGAGTCGCTATGAGTCAGAAACGACTCGACAGCACTTAACAACAACAACAACTGGTTTTATTTTATCTAGTGGGTGTTATTTGAAAGTATACACAAACATATACTTTAAAATAGACTATTTCATAAATTCTATGTGGTTCATTCTTGAGTGTGGGTTCAGCTCTTATCAACTGCTCTTTGTATAGCCTTTACTGAAATTCAACATAAAAGAATTCCTTTGGATGTTGCTAAGAATTGTCTGAAATGGACCCTATTTGCATTCAGAGCTCTAGTGCTGGAGAGGGAAGATGGGAAAAGTTGCCACCCTTAAAGGATTTTTGCCTAGGTGACATATGGTACTACCAACCAACCAACCAACCAACCGCCTCAAGTTAATCCCAACTCTTAGTGACCCTATAGCACATGGTAGAATTGCCCCATAGGGTTTCCAATGCTGTAAATCTTTATAGAAGAAGACCACCTCAGCTTACTCCTGCAGAACAGCTGGTGGGTTCGAAACACTAACTTTTGGTTTAGCAGTCAAATGCTTCACCCGCTATGCCATCAGAGCTCCTATGACACTAGCCAAGATGTAAAAACTTTTAGGAGTCAGTTTCCACCAGGATGATATTCACAATGTAATTGGAAAAGAAGAAAATATTATTATGTGAAAAGCTAAATGACCATAGGCTAATAGTTAGGCTAATAGTTGATATCACAAAGCAATACATAATTCATTGCTAAATGAATGTTAGTGATTGCAGTTGCTACAGAATATAAGAAAAGGGACAGAATGATTTGGGGGATGGACAAAGAAGTATTTGCAGTGCCTGAATATGACGTTGAATCCACACTTTATTTGCAGAAGCAGTAATAAAGTTCCTTTATTTTACATAGGTCCCTGGGTGTCACAAACATCTTATGCTCAAATACTAACTGAAAGGTCAGGTATTTGAATTCACCCAGAAATTCTGAAGAAGAAAGGCATGGCAGTGAGTCTATCAGTTGCTGTTGAATCAATTTTGACTTAGGGGGACTATATGTGTGCAGAGTAGAACTACTCCACAAGGTTTTCAAGGTTGTGAACTTTCAGAAGCAGATCACTAGTTCTGTCTCCCAAACCTCCTCTGGAAGGGTTAGAATCACCAGCCTCTCAGCTAGTAGTCAAGCATCATCCAGGGATGCCTTCCATAAGACTACAGCCATTAAAAACCATATGGAGCTCAGTTCTACCCTAAAACACACAGGATCATCATGAGTGGAAATCAAATTGATAACTTTTTTTTTTTTTTTTTGGTAATGTTACATAGTCTTTGGATTTTAGAGCCTTCAACACCTATTTACATGTATTGTATTTGATATTTACAATATCCAAGTATGGTGGAAAAGAGCTCTAGTGGTTAAGGCATTTGGCTGCTAACCAAAACTCATTATTTTGAACCCACCAGACACTCTGTGGAAGAAAGATGAAGCAGTCTGCTTCTGTAAAGATTTACAGCCTTGGAACCCAATGGTGGGTAGCTATGAGTCAGAATTGACTTGATGGCAGTGAATTTTGTTTTTTGGTTTGAAGTACAGTGGAAAGTCCCTTTCAAAGATGAAAAAAGTAAAGCTCATTATCTAAGTCCTCTAGTTCTTAATCTAATGTTCACTCAAGGGCATAGGGGCAAAAATAATTTGACAAACACTTTGTGGCTTAACTTTCTAGCCTTTATTGAAAACATTAATATTTCAGGTCAAAAGTCTCTCAAATTTTTGGTCAGTAAACTTGGAAAATAACCAGGAGACACAAGCACAAAGAATAAGGTATAAATGCTCTACAAATTACAAAACCCTACAGAATGTTGGTAGTAGTTATTTTCTTTAAGGCATCATTTCCAAAGTTTCTGAATACAGAGATGAAAGTGACATTTCAGTCCCAACTACAGCCCAGCCAGTGAAACATCCCAGGCCCAGCTGAGTGAGGTGTCAGGTCCTGCACAAGTGTCCCCTTCTTCCATCAATTCCTTATGCCACCAGAGCCAGCGTGGGAGAGAGGAAATTGCAGCCCTCCCATTTTATGACCATAATGCTGTGACTGAAGGATTTAAAACAGCCCACCTGACTGAAGAGGTGTTTTGAAAAGATTTTTCTGTGGTTTATTTTCTTCTAATGTGTCACAGTCACTGTGGAAGACAAGTCCTCCCTGGCAGTTTCCCTGCCAGGCCTGCCAATCTGAGGTCAAGGTCTCAGACTCACGGTGGACTTTCCTCAGAGACTTCTATATTCAGTATGTCCTACAAACTGCTGTGACTATGAGAAGAACTTCAAGGCCAGCCACATTTAAGTTTAAATCCAAGCTCTGCCACTGGGTAGCTGTGCAAGTGTAGCCAAATCACTTGATTTCTCCAAGCCTCGGTTTCTTCCTCTGTAATAGGAGAATAATAATAATCCTTACCTCATGGAGTTTCTGAAAACGTTGAACGAGATAACATGGGGCAAAGCATAGTGTCTCACACAAACAATAGTTGTTAATTATTGCTATTATAGGAGTCTGGTGGCATAGGGCCTAAGGCATTTGACTACTAACCAGAGGGTTGGCGGTTCAAACCCACCAGCCACTCTGCTGGTGGTATATATTTTTTTTTTAATATTACATCTAAGCAATTCACAACTATATTTATCACATAATATTCTATGGTTAAAACTATAATAAAAACTTACAATAATTATTGATCATATAACTCCTTAAAAACTAGAGAAATTGACAGTTTGAAAAATAAAGTAGGGGAAATGTTGTATTTCTTGACACATGAAATCTTAAATTCAGGTTTTAAAAAAAAAAATTAGTCTTTTTCAAATTTTCTTTAAAAATCTCACTGTCTTCCAATTATATGTTGTTGTTGTTACTATGTGCCGTAGAGTCGGACCTGACTCATAGTGACCCCTCCTTGGGTTTCCAAGGCAGTATCACTATGGAAGTAGATTGCCTCATCTTCCTTCCCAGGAGTGGCTGGTGGGTTTGAACCGCCAGCCTTCTGATTATGTGCCTTAGGCACTATGCTACCAGAGCTCCCTCCAATTATATATCTGATTTTAATTAAATTTTCAGGGTTTAAGTTTCAACTATAGTTTAAAAAACAGTGACACACTAAAATTTAAGGTTGGGCAATCCTACTTCCGTAGTGATACTGCCTTGGAAACCCAAGGAGGGGTCACTATGAGTCGGGACCGACTCGACAGCAAATAACAACAACAACAAAACTAACATATGCAATAGATTCACACTGTGCATTTCTTTCTCAAATATTGCTAATTTGTCTTTTTCTTATTGTGCAGGGATATTCTGTCATGCCACGTGGAGTGCATAAAGCAAAGATGGGAAGTGGATGCCAGTAAGGTAAGCAAAAGAGACAATAATTAAATCACTTAAAACACTTGCTTGCATCCACACTTCAGTGTTAAAAGACCAGATGATGGCCAGAGTTCATCAAAAGATACTGCTTGTCAGTCTCCAATTGATCGAACTGATTCTTCTCATGCTAGCACGCATTCTGCTGAAGAACAAAGGGTGGAAATGGTAGGATTTGAAGCAGAAGAGAGTGCCGAAAGTGACTCTAGCTGTGATACTGTAAATGAGATGAATGATGTTATGGAGAAAGATTTGCAAATTTTGTGCAATGTTTCTTTCTGGGAGACACCAGTTTCAGATCATTTTCAGGTTGAAATCATGAAAAGGGGAAGTGCTTCCTTCCAGAACAAAGATGGGCCTTTCAGTGTTGCAAGGCAAGATGCAAAAGTAAAGGGAGATGTGCACTAGCTTTCAAGAGTGGTTTTACAAGGTGATGCCAAATGGTGAGAAAATGCTGCAGTCATAGATGGTTTACTTTAGTTTTACACAAATAACTCACATGTTATGCATTTTATACAGTTTTGCAAACCATGCAACCCCTCACACATTAGTTTTCTATGCATGTTGTCCTATTATATGCTTATGTGTATTGTTTACACAGGCATATTATATGAGAAAAATATGGTACTTACTCATCAGTGAGAATTTATATTCTTTTTGCTGCTGACTGCTTGCTGTTAGCATCACAAATATGACATTCAAATTTGTGACTGGGTTTCAGAAGTGGTGGAAACTGAGCTTGAAAGTATATAACCAAGAAACATCTGAGGAGCATCTATCTTGCTTTGAAAAGTGGTAAATATAGGACAGAGACTGCACAAAACGATTTATGTCAAAACTATTGCTGCGATGGAAATGAAAAAGAAAAAGTAGAGGGATTGCTTGATGTCACATTGTTTCTTACCAAGCAGAATCTGGCATTCCATGGCCACTAGGAAAATGAATCTTCATTGTATAAATGGAACATTCTTGACATATAATCCAGTACTGAAAGAACACGTAGCGAGATTTCAATGAAGCACATGTAAACATAAGGTATTGGTCTCTTTTCTTGCTCCCCAAATTCAGAATGCATTTTTAAGTGCCATAGCAAATCATGTAAGGAGAAGTTTGTTATGGACATAGAACCTGTGAAGTACTTTGGGATCATGTTTGACAACACATCTGACATAGCACATACTGACCAGAAGATGTCTGAATTGGTCAGATATGTAAAAATCAACAATAGGGAAGTTGAAATGAAAGAAATCTTTTTAGGACTCTTCCCTTTCAAAAGGGAAAAAAAGCTGCTGACTTCAGTTCTGAAGTTCTTAAAAACTGGAAAGTGATGGACTGGACACAATCATGTGCCACACTCGAGGTTAAAATAATGCTGCTATTATGGCTGGAATCCCTGTAGGTCTACATTCTAAGGGAAAGAACAGGAAAGGTATTTTTAATCGATGTGTGGACCATTCACATAACTTGTCCAGTTAACACACTTTTGCTGAAAATACTTCATTTGTGATAATTTTTTGGAACTCTTAAGACAATATTTTCTTTCTTTGTTGCTCCCATTCATCAATGGGATGTGTTAATTGACCATACTGGGGTGCCAGTGAAAAGGCTATCAACAACACTCTGGAATGCTCCCCATGCTGCAGTTAAGCCATTGAAAGAAAAATTTAATATGCTGCTTTGTGATGGCAATTGAAGTTCTTTGTGATCCACATGAAAATTTAAATATAAGAAGAGCGGCACAAGGTCCTTTGCCTGCTGTCTCTGATTTCACTTTTCTGTGCTACCTATACTTCTTTCTGGTGTGATGTATTGTACTTCAGGAAGTTAATCTTGCACAGCATTACCTGAAGATTAAGGGCTTAACTCTCAATAAGGTGGTGACAAAGCTAGAGGCACTAACACTTTTTCTGAACTAAAAGCACAGTCACCTAATGGAGCATGCAATTAAACTGGTGGTTTAAAAATGAGACGGATATGGAGTTGCAGTAAAGAGAAGAGCCAGGTTCAAGAAGAGGATGGCAGGTGATGAGGACTGGGCAAGCAATGCTAGACTCGCTCTGCAAGAAGAAAATAAGAGGGCTCTGCTTGCAATTGATCGCCTTCATTCTAAACTCCAGGACAGATCAAGAGCCATGAAGGAAGTAGCAGCCATGTTTAAGGCTGTTCATTTCAACGAATTAATTCACAAGTTCACAGCTTTGAAGGCTGTTCTGATGTAGTCGAGGTGCTAATATGCTGCAACGCTTGCATATTTCTTCCTGTTTGTTTTTCATTTATTTTAATATAATTGAATAACAGTGTTCTTTCATTTATGAATTTATTTCCATATGCTTTCGTCTAAACCCTTACATTATTTGGGCTACTATTGATTAAGGATCTCTGGTGGCACAGTGCCTAGGCATTTGACTGCTAACCAGAAGATTGGCAGTTCAAACCCAATAGCCACTCCATGGAAGGAGGTTGGGGCATTCTACTTCCGTGAAGATTTACTGCCTCGGAAACCCAGTGGGGGTCTCTATGAGTTGGAATTGACTTGAAGGCAGTAGGTTTATTGATCATGCAAACCTAATTCATTAATGTATCTCATGTAACAGTATGTTGTTTTTAGGTGCCGTCCAGTTGATTCTGACTCACAGAGACCCTATGCACAACAGAATGAAACACTTCCCTGTCCTGTGCTGTCCTCACAATCCTCACTATGCTTGAGCTCATCATTGCAGCCACTGTGTCAGTCCATTTCATTGAAAGCCTTCCCCTTTCTCTCTGACCCTCCACTTTATCAACCATGATATCCTTCTCCAGGGACTTTTCTGACCACATCCAGAGTAGGTGAGACAAAGCCTGGTTATTTTTTCTTCAAAGGAGTGTTCCACCTACACTTCCTCTAGGACAAATTTGTTCGTTTTCTGGCAGTCCATGGTATTTTCAGTATTCTTCACCAACACCACAATTCAAAGACATCAAGTCTTCTCCAATCTTCCCTATTCACTGTCCAGCTTTCACATGCATATGACGCAATTGAAAATACCGTGGCTTGGGTTGAGTGCACCTTAGTCTTCAAGGTGATATCTTTGCTCTTCCACACTTTAAAGAGGTCTTTTGCAACAGATTTACCCAGTACAAAATGGCATCTGATTTCTTGACTGCTGCTTCCATGAGTGTTGATTGTGGATCCAAGTAATTTTTCTCCACTTCTTATGATGCTGTTTATTGGCCCAGTTGTGAGGATTTTTGTTTTCTTTATGTTGAGTTGTAATCCATACTGAAGACTGTAGTCTTTGATCTTTATCAGTAAGTGCTTCAGGAACTCCTCTCCACTTTCAGCAAGCAAGGTTATGTCATCTACATATCGCAGGTTGTTAATGAGTCTTCTTCCAATCCTGATGCCATGTTTTTCTTCATATAGTCCAGCTTCTTGGATCATTTGCTCAGCATACATATTAAGTATGGTGAAACAATACAACCCTGACTCACACCATTCCTGATTTTAAACCATGAATTTTTCCCTTGTTCTGTTCAAATAACAGCCTCTAAGACTATGTATGTTTATCATGAGCACAGTTACATGTTCCAGAATTCCCATTCTTCGTAATGTTATCCATAATTTGTTATGATTCACACAGCCAAATGCCTTTGCATAGTCAGTAAAACACAAGTAAACATCTTTCTTATTATTCGTTGCTTTCAGCTAAGATCCATCTCACATCACCACTGGTATCCCTCATTCCACCTCCTCTTCTGAATGCAGCTTGAATTTCTGGAAGTTCTCTGTCAATATAATGCTGCAACTGTTTTTGAATTATCTTCAGCAAAATTTTACTTGCATGTTATATCAATGATACTGTTTTATAATTTCCACATTCTGTTGGATCACCTTTTTTGGAATGGGCACAAATATGAAGGTCTTCCAATTGATTGGCCAGGTAGCTTTCTTCCCAATTTTCTGGCATAGAAGACTAAGTGTATCCAGAGTTGCCTCCATTTGCTGAGACATCTCAATTGGTATTCTGTCAATTCCTGGAGCCTCATTTTTTACTTCCTCCAGGAGAGATTTGTTCCTTCAGTACAGTTTGAACTTCTTCCTTCAGTACAGTTAGTGCTTGATCATATGCTACCTCCTGAAATGAGAGAGCATTGACCAATTCTTTCTGATACAATGACTCTGTGTATTCCTTTCATCATCTTTTGATGCTTCCTGCATTATTCATTATTTTGTCCATAGACCCCTTCTATATTGCAATTCTAGGTTTGAATTTTTTCTTCAGTTCTATTAGCGTGGTAAATATCAAGGATGCTCTTCTCTTTCAGTTTTCTAACTCCAGGTCTTTGCACATTTCATTTTAATATTTTACTTTGTCTTCTCGAGCCATCCTTTGAAATCTTCTGTTCAGCTCTTTTATTTCAACATTTCTTCCTTTTTCTTTAGCTACTCTCCAGTCAAGAGCATGTTTCAGAGTCTCTTCTGACTTCCATTCTAGTCTTTTCTTCCTTTCCTGTCTTTTTTTCCTTTCCTGTCTTTTTAATGACCTTTTGCTTCCTTCATGCATGATGCTCTTGATATCATCCCAGAACTCATCTGGTTTTCAGTCACTGGTGTTCAATGCATCAAATCTATTCTTTAGATGGTCTCTAAATTCAGATGGGATATATTCAAGGTCTTATGTTGGCTCTCATGGACTTGTTTTAATTTTCCTCAACTTCAACTAGACTTACCCATGTGCAGTTGATGGTCTGCTCGACAGAAAGCTCTTGGCCTTGTTTTTGAGTGATGATATTGAGCTTCTCAACTGCCTCTTTCCACAGATGTAATTGATTTGATTTCTGTGTGTTCCATCTGGCAAGGTCCATGTGTATAGTCACTGTTTTATGTTGTTGGAAAAAGGTATTTGCAATTAATAAATCATTGGTCTTACAAAATTCTATCATACAATCTCCAGTGTCATTTCTATCACCAAAGCCATATTTTCCAACTACTGATGCTTCTTCTTTGTTTCCAACTTTCACATTCCAATCACTATTAATTATCAATACATCTTGATTACGTGTTTGGTCAATTTTAGACTGCAGAAGTTGATAACCGTATAGTTTAACATTAAAATGAACATATAATTTTGATGTAGTTCTTAAATGTTTTTGCTTTGAATTCTATTGGTTTCTTACTAAATTTTCACTTTAACCATGTGGAACTATGTAAATGTAAATAGATTTAGTCTGTGCATATAGATATTGTGGTTTAAAGATGTAATGTTAATTTTGTTAGTTGTTTATGGCACTCTTATTATCATTACATTGAATGACATATAGAAATTATGATTTATAAATAATATTAGTACAAAAAACATCACTGTATGGTCTGGTAAGGGAGGAGGTCCATGGTAGTGGGAGGGGCGCTTCATGAATTACCACACTGAGTGACAGCAGGGTAACATTAAATCACCTACCCTAATGATGCCACTGGATCCAGTGTGGTAATTACAAGGCTAGCATGCTGAGAGTCTTTCACTCCCTAAGGACCCCTCACATGGGGACAATTGGGCAGCAGAGGTAGAATCTGCAAGGCTCCAGTGGCCTCATCTTGATAGTACTTCCTAATTCTGTCTGCATACTTGCTCCCCAATTCCTTTTCCTCATCTTCCCCATAAACACATCCCACTAGCTGAGACAAGCACTACCTATCCCTATGCTCTAAAGCCATACATTCAACAGCATTTCTATATATGATTCTGAATTTAATGTGTCCCTGGAGTAACATTAAATCAGGTTAATTGCTATTTATTTCCTTTGATATTTGTTGTTGTTGTCGTTAGGTGTTGTCGAGTCGGCTCCAACTCAGTGACCCTATGTACAACAGAACAAAACACTGCCTGATCCTGCACCAGCCTCACAATACTTGCTATACCTGAGCCCATCACTGCAGCCACTGTGGCAATCTATCTGGTTGAGGGCTTCCCCTTTTTTGTTGACCCTGACTTTACCAAGCATGATATCTTTCTCCAGGGAATGGTCCCTCTGACAATATGACCAAGTATGTCAGATGGAGTCAGGCCATTCTTGCCTTCAAAGAGCATTCTGGCTGCACTTCTTCTGGGACAAATTTGTTAGTTCTTTTAGCAGTCCATGGTACTTTCAATATTCTTCACCAGCAACACAACTCAAAAGCATCAATTCTTCTTCAGTCTTCCTTATTCATTGTCCACCTCTTACATGCATATGAAGTGATTGAAAATACCATGGTTTGGGTTAGGCACACCTTGGTCTTCAGAGAGACATCTTTGCTCTTCAGCACTTTAAAGAGGTCTTTTGCAGCAGATTTGACCAGTGCAGTACATCATCTGATGTCTTGACTACTGCTTCCACTGGTGTTGATTGTGGAACCAAGTAATATGAAATTTTTGACAACTTCAATCTTTTCTCCATTTATCATGATGCTGCTTGTTGGTCCAGTTGTGAGGATTTTAATTTTCTTTATGTTGAGGTGTAATTCATACTACAGTCTGTAGTCTTTAATTTTCATCAGTAAGTGCTTCAAGTCATCCTCACTTTCAGCAAGCAAAATTGTGTCATCTGCACATTGCAGGTTTTTAATGAGTCTTCCTCCAATCCTGATGCTGCATTTTTCTTCATATTTTCCAGCTTCTTGGATTATTTGCTTAGCATACAGATTGAATAAGTATGGTGAAAGGATACAACCCTGATGCACTCCTTTCCTGAGTTTAACCCACGCAGTAGTCCCTTGTTCTATTTGAACAACAGGTTCCTCATGAGCACAATTAAGTGTTCTGGAATTCCCATTCTTCTCAGTGTTATCCATAATTTGTTATGATCCACACAATCAAATGTTTTTGCATAGTCAATAAAACACAAGCAAACATCTCTCTGGTATTCTCTGCTTTCAGCCAAGATCCATCTGACAACAGCAATGATGTCCCTCATTCCACATCCTCTTCTGAATCCAGCTTAAATTTCTGGAAGTTCTCTGTCAATGTATTGTTGCAACTGTTCTTGAATTATCTCCAGCAAAATTTTACTTGCATGCAATATTAATGATATTGTTCAATAATTTCCACATTCTGTGGGATCACTTTTCTTTGGAATGGGTAAAAATATGGATCTCTTCCAGTCAGTTGGCCAGGTAGGTGTCTTCCGAATTAATTGGCATAGATGAGTAAGTGCCTCCAGTGTGGCATCTGCTTGTTAAGACATCTCAGTGGGTATCCCATCAATTCCTAGAGCCTTGTTTTCCACCAACTCTTTTAGTGCAGCTTCCACTTCTTCCTTCAATACCATTGGATCTTGATCATATGCCACTTCCTGAAATGGATGTACATCAACCAGTTCTTTCTGGTACAGTGACTCTGTGTATTCCTTCTACCTTCTTTTGATGTTTCCTAAATCATTCAATATTTTGCCCATAGAATCTTTTAATACTGAAACTCAAGACTTGAATTCTTTCTTCAGTTCTTTCAGCTTGAGAAATGCTGAGCATGTCTTCCCTTTTGGTTTTCTAACTCCAGGTCTTTGCACATTTCATTATAATAATTGACATTGTTTTCTTGAACTGCTCTTTGAGATCTTCTGTTCAGCTCTTTTATCTTGTTGATTCTTCCATCTGCTTTAGCTACTTGCCATTCAAGGGCAAGTTTCAGAATCTTTTCTGGCATCCACTTTGGTCTTTTTTTCCTTTGCTGTCTTTTTAATGACCTTGTTTTCACTGAAGATATTGAGTTTCTCCATTGCCTCTTCCTTTGAGATTTAGTTATTAAAATTCATGTCCTGAAGGCATGAGGCATCCCCAAATCCTTAAATGGTTTAGAGTGAGAAAGGTATAATCTGGTGTTTGACCTAGATTTGTCTAGGACCCCATTCTTTCACCCTCCTCAACCCCGTCCCCATATGCTCAGTCACATAAAAAGCCAAGGGTCTCTAAGCTAATTGCTGGAGTTCAGTTCCTTCAGAACCAACAGATGAAACCCTCAGTGAATCCTTTGTTTGCCCTGATAACCTTATAGATAGACAACTACAATCTCTAGTTTTCTCCATGAAGCTCTGAATAACTCAAAACTTGGAGGCCCAGCTTCACTGGGAAAAGCAAAGTGTCAGGAGACATTCATCTGAGTTCATCCCACAGGGTACCAGACATGGGAATTAGAAGTAAGAGGAATTAAGGAAGGGAGACCAAGTCACAGATACCACCTCCTTTCACCCCAAGGATATGAATGAGAAGAGAGATATGAATGTTTTAAATTTACTAAGGGCTGTCCTGTGTGTGGAAGCTAAAAGACAGCACTGGAGAGGCACAGCTCTGATTCGAATCCTGGCTCCTACATTTACTAACTACTTCTATGTGACCTTGGGAAAGTCAACCTCATCCTAAGTTTCCTGATCTGAAAATGGGGCTAATCAGTTGTCAAGTTGGGTTTTTGTAATAATCAAATGAAATAATGCAAAGATCTTTTCACTTAACAAGCACTCATTAGGTGATAACTTTCATTGTTTTGGGGGGCAGTGGTGGTTCAGTGATCGAATGCTTGCCTTCCATGAGGAAGATCTGCATTGGATTCTCAGCCAAAGTACCTCATTCACAGTTACCATCCATCCATCATTGGAGGCTTGTGTCTTGCTGCGGTGCTGAACAGGTTTGGGCAGAGTTTCCAGAGTAAGATGGACTAGGAAGAAAGGCCTGGTGATCTACAGCCAGAAAACAGCCAAGGAAAACCTATCAATCACAACAATCTGATCCCCAACTAGTCATGGGGATGGTGCAGGACTGCACAGCATTTCAATCCATTGTGCAAGGAGTCCACAAGAGTTAGGAGCCAACTCAATAGCAATTAGCAACAACATTATTGTTTTGGGAATCTGTGGTGAGTCCTGTTGTATAGTCTACACTCTTTTATTTGATAAATTGGATTGTTTTTACATCTAGTTTTCTAAAATAAATCTTGAGACTCCACAATTTTCCACCAAAAGAAAACATTCTTTCTTTAAAATAGGACAGGTATATTGGAGAGGGAACTGTGTAACTGTATAATAGTGATGGGTGAGATAACATTCCACAGGTTCCCAGAAGACCAGAGGCCTGACCCTCTTCAACAGTGCTCTGAGAAACAAGATTTGGAGCAAGGACACTGAAGGGAAGTGGATGGAAGTTCTAAGTTGAAGGTCCAGTGGTGCTGGACAGAGAATACGTGCTCTATATTATCCATCTGGTTAAAGAACAATCACTGTGACATAGGATGGGATGTGGCTGCCATTCTCACAGGCAGCGTCCCTTGCTGCCTTGGTTCCTTGGCATTGCCATTGAATGGAACACTGGCCTGGTGACAGCTAGCATGTTGAGGGGCAGAGGGAGCTGTGCCTTTCCTCATCTCTTATGCCCTATCCTACAGTTTATTGTCCTCTAAGACCTTAAAACATATTTGGGAATAGAGAGGTGAAGCAGTAAATCAATTAATTGCAATTCCAGTGACTTTCATTGGTGTCAGAGGCCTATTGGTAGCAGAGCATAAGGAAGCCAGTGTGAAGGTTCCAGGGATCTATATGGATTTGTCTTCGACCCATTCCAGGCCCAGAACAGGAGCCATAGTGTTTAGACATTTGAAAAGTCCCACAGTGGGAAAATATACAATGAAAAGACCCTGTTTAGCCATTTGGCTCCAGGGAAACATCCACCAGAATTACTTCCTGCACCACCCCATGTTCAACAAACACAAAAATGTGTTTGTTCTGTGAGACTGGCTCATATAAATGACATGAGCTAATCTCACCACATCCAGAAAGGTTTGAAAGAAATAAAAGTCATAGTTGGCCCTAGAACAAACTCCAAACCCCCAGAATATTTAATCCCAGGTAGTTCAACCCCTTTTACCAGGAAAAGCCTCCCTCCTCTCCTCCAGGTACTTTCCTCCCTTATGGTCATCCTTCCATCTTTATAGACTGTAAGTTTTGCAAGTATTTGACTTTTTATTCTATGACTCCTGCTTCCAGCAGATGTGGTTGTTGTTAAGTGCTGTTGAGTCAGCTCTGACTCATAGTGAGTGACCCTACGTATAACAAAGCCCAGTCTTGAACCATTGTCACAATAGTAGGTCATTTTGAGCTCACTGTTACAGCCATATGTCAGTCCATCTTGTTGAAGGTTTTCCTCTTTTACACTGATCCTCTACTTTACCTTCTAAAGTAGAAGCATCATGTCCTTCTCCAAGGATTTATCCTTCCTGATAACATGCCCAAAATAAGCAAGATGAGGTCTCACCATCCAACTTTCCATTCCAATCTGGCAGAACCTTGCCCAGTCCTTCTGGTTGCTCAGACACCACTTCTACTGTGAAGCCTTCTCTGACTCCCCAAGTAGCAAACATTTTGTGTTACTTTGCTTATTCCTTTTATATAACTCTCATAATATTTTATCTTTTAAGTAGTAATTTTAAAGATAAATTATTAACTATTTACCTGTCTCACTCAAGCCTCTTCTCCTCAACTCCCCACATAGAACCTTACACCATAGCATAGTAAGCTCTAGATAAATACTGGTTGAATTTATTCCTACCATTTCCAGCACATTCACACATACCTACAGCCCATTACGCATGCTTACCCCAGCTTGGGCACAATCTCTTTTTTGATCCCCCTGTGCTTATTTAAATTCTACCCAAATTTTAAGGCTCATCTCTGTTCCCAAGCTTCCATATGGGATCCTAAAGTACAAAGTCCTGCCATATCAATTTCATCTCCTCCTTGGCAGGATTATTCTAGACAGGTAGATTAGGGAATATGAAGAACATTTCAGGATAACCTCATGGACAAGCATGGATAAACATGGGCTGTATACCTGTATAATTCAGAAAATTAATAGTTAATTGAATTATCATATCCAAAGAGCATAGGCCTCAGCTCTATACTTAACTCATAAAGCAAATATTTATTAAACTGCACATTATTATTACTGGTTTAAATTAGGATATAAAAAAACCAAACCCATTACCATAGAGTTGATTCCAATTTGCAGCTACCTTATAACACAGCCCCATAGGGTTTGCAAGGCTATAAATCTTTATGGAAACAAACTGCCTCATTTTTCTCCCACAGAGAGGTTGGTGGGTTCAAACCACTGACCTTTTAGCTAGCAAGTGAGTGCTTTAACAACTTTGCCACTAGAGCTCCAAATAAAGGCACATAAGATATGCTTAATATATAAATGAGGAATAACATATAATTATTTAAATGCAAGAAAGAAGGGTGAGGAATTGGCACATGATTTAATAGCAATGAGTTTGGAATATCTGAGTTTTGATGGATACTAAACTCATATATCATAATAGAATTATATAAGAAGAAAAAGAAAGAAGGTAGGAATGAAGGAAGGAGGGGAAAAGGGAAAGAAGGAAAAGAGAGAGGAACAAAAACAAAGCAATTTCAGGTGGCATGAATGGTATGAATGGAAAGTAGTGCTTCTCAAAGCTCCATGGCACACTAGGAAGGCTGTTAACATGTTACTTTAACAAATAGTTCTGTGGTCAAATAAATTTGGGAAAAACTAGATTAGGTAAAGGAAAACAAGACTACTCAAAACCTTCAGTACTCTGATGTACATTCTGAAAACTCCAAGAGGGATGATAAACTACAGAATTTCACAAACTTATTTGACTGTAAAATAATTGATCACCCATCCTTGATCCCTAGAGCATTTTACAGGACCTGGGATGAATGAAACACACTTTGGAAAGCCTTAATTTAAAGCAAAGAAATCCATCTCTCCGGGCTGATCAAAAGGCGCTCTGGTGGTTTAGTGGTTAAGGCATTTGGCTGCTAACAAAAAGGTGGTGGTTTCGAATCCACTGTGGAAGAAAGATGAAGCAATCTGCTTCTGGAAAGAATTTGCAGCCTTGGAAACCTAATGGGGTTGCTATGAGTCAGAATTGACTTGATGGCAGTGAGTAATTTTTGCTGTTGTTGTTGTTTGTTTCGTTTTGTTTTTGGGTTTGGGCTGACCAGAGCCTACCTGGAATGGGGCCTGCAGGTCTGGCTACCTTAAATGAAGGGACTAAAAATCAGTTGGACAGGATTAGGAAGGGTAGTAGTTTGGCAAAAGAATTCAAAATCGTAATTAAGGAATGTTGGAAACATTGACATGTTCTGCCTGGAGAAGAGCTGAGTTGGCAGAGGAGAAGAGTGGTCACAGAAGTCTGAGAACTGGAGAACTGTAATTAAATATGTGAAGGGCTGTCATATTAAGGAAGGAATTAGAGCTGTTCATGTGTGACTTCAAAGGATAAAACTAGGACCAATGGTAGAAATCTTTAGTGAATCAGAATTTATCTCTATCTTACACTGTTCTTGGTTTTTGTATACTGTAATCTTTTCATCTGAATTCTGGCATGATACTTGCTGCCCAGCTATGAATATTATATTCTGGAGTTTCTATTTCCATTATTTTTCATTCTTTTTCATCCAACAGCAGGATTTAAGTCACAAGGGATCAAACAGGGCATTTAAATCCTATCTGAGGTAATTTGAAAAGAGATAGGTTCATAAGATGAGGCCCAGGCGGAATCTGAGGGGAAACTGAGAGTCAAATGAGGAAGAACCACTAGCAACCCTAAGTCCAAAAGGTGGGAGACAGCGAATAAGAGCTTGGGCCAAGAGTCAAGCCCAGGCAGAAAGAACACTGGGGTGGACACAGGTCAAGAATTTGGTCTGGGATTATTGTTGTGAGTAGCAACTCATCTGTAGAGAATTAGGATATGAGATGTCAAGCTGTCATAAAGATACAGAGTGGCCAGAGATCCCAGGATAGTTATGAAACCGCAGTAAGGAATCTTTTATAGTCTATTCAAAAGGGATTATCTACCATACATAATAAAACCCCAATATTTGCATAAATTCCACATGGATCTCCTCCAATTACCCTCCTAAGACTAATACTTTAAAAAATTTTTTACCTTACTTTGAATTTCTTCAGCATTTATATTAATTGGTCCGTGTTCCTCATTTTTTGAAAGAGAAGGCAGTGGCCCCAAGAGGGGAAATGATTTGTCAATGCAACGGAATTAGATAGATGATAGAAAGACAGGGCTTGAATTAAGACCGTCTGAATAGCCAGTTTTGTCACTTTGTATTCCCCATGACGCCCAATACAGTGATCACCTTCCAGGCTTTGTCATAAATGTCAACTGAAGTAAATCAAATAGATATCAGTGTTAAGGGCTAGTGTTGACTTTTCTGTTTAAATAGGAAAAACCAAAGACTAAAGAACAAACCTAACTTCAACTCAGGGTATAAGTTAATGTCACTACTTAACACCATGGAGTGAAGGACTCTGAACATGGGCATCTTCCCCAGAGGAGGGCTGGCATGAGCTTTAGGTGCTGACCCTAGGAAGGTCCTGTAAGTCCAGTTAACCAGATCAGTTTCTTGGGTAACACTGATATCTTTGGAGTCTTTGGCTGCTTATAAATAAAACACAATTATAAGTTGAAATCTTCAAGGCTATGGGTTTCTCCCAGCCTGGCATGCAAGCATTCAAGAATTCCTGGATGTCCCCAGAACTTTGCTGCCAGAAAAGGTCATTAACTCCCACAGACTCAGGGCTAAGTACTGCTTCCTAGCCAAGACTCATAAAATTTCAAACAGAAACCTTTCCGAACCCAGGAAGATCAGCCTCATTGACAAGAAACATATGCAGGGCCAACACGTGGAATGCATTTTGCTCTGAACAGCTTCTTTTGATGATGTTTCCAAGGGCTGAGACCACAACTTTCTGCACCTTCATGGCAAGTGCTCAGCTCTTGTTTCTCTAGGCCTTGGCATCTTGTTCCCAATCTAAGTCTCTTGAGCTGTCAACTCTCAATGCCTTCATTGTGCTGCAAAATGGTCCCTGGCTCTTGGGGCATGAACACATCATGATCTCAACCAGACTCAGACCTGCAGTTGTGGGTCCTTAGCTGCAGGGCAGGCAGCCTGATATGGAATTCTCCTCCTTGTTAGCACTAAGGACCACATCCCCTCTTGTTCTACCTCCCTAGATGATCCTGCAGGTCTATTATGCATGATTTCTTCATTGGATTCTCAACAGCACCCTGTCACGTCTCATTATCCTCATCTATACTTCTATTCTATAGGTCTTTCTCCCAATTTGGAACGTTTTGCTTCTTCCCATATCCCTTTTATTCTGCATCAGAACTCTTCCAGCTGAACTCTTGCTAAATCTGCCTCTCCTAGCCCTGATCATTACTTTTCTCCTTACATTTTCAGCCTCTCAGTCCTCTAGTCATAGCACAGTGACTTGTGGCAAGTGGATGAAGTTTGGGGGCATGCTGTCATGTTTATCTCATGAAAATTTCCTCTGTTTCACTACTAATTGAGTGGATGGATGAATGGATGGATGGATGGATTAAAGAAATAGTGACTTCCTTCAGTCACTAGACCTTATCTATCCCTAAACTCCTATCTCAAGTACAAAAGTCTTAAGCATAAAGAACATTCAAAAAAGGTACCTCTCACTGGTCATGTGACCAGTCAGTTTTTCTGCCACAGAAAACTGGCCTATCTTAAAGTCCAAACCATAAAGTCTTTTCTGTTCTAAGCAAAGTAATGAGAGGGTCCTGGTCCTGATCCTAGTCTGTGTTCTTATCACCACTCTCAGTAGAGACTAGGAAACTCCTACAACTAACTCAGCCCTCTTCTTTGGCAATCACCAGCTGCTCCTAGTCTCCCACAGAAAGTCTCCCATGCCTCATTTTACCCTATTTTCTGCACATCTAACAGCAATCAAGCTTGTTCATTTAATATGTTTGTGTTAGCATTCTTTTTTATTCAAGAATGAAAAGAGTAGGGGCAGAGAAGTTAAATATCAGGCATAAGCTATCTAACCACAGAGCAGAGTAGAGAATTTAAAAAAAAAAGCTCCTACCCAGAGGGCTTGCAGTGTAAATTAAACACATGGAGGGAGTGCAACAAGACAGGACAGGCACACATAGGGAGACAGGTGGCAACCAGGGGTAACTTTGTTCCTGGCCAGGCCAGTTTGTCACCTGCCACCTTTGAGGCAACTCAGGGAAAGGCTCAAGGAATAGATTAAAAGAGAACACAGGAGTGGAGAAAAATTACTACCAATAATAAGTATAAGTGAAGGCATGGCTTATATAGGTCAAGACATTGTTCTTCTTCTTCCTTTGCCCCCTTATATTCCTAAAGGTGAGAAAGGGCGAAAGTAGAGTGCCCATGAGAGAATTTCCCTCCCATGCCCACCTCCAGCTAAAGACTAAGAGAAAATGGCAAGAGTGAGGATTGTAGTGTCCAGGACTTGATGCTACTGTGATGCATGTTGTGCATGTGTGTATGTGTGTGTGTGCTTACTGTTTCAATGTGAGTTTGTTCTTTATGCATAAGTTACTGCACTGAAGCCATGTGAGTGTGTGACATCTTCCAGCCTCATCCTAGTCATACCCTCTTGCATTGTCTCTCCGTAAATTCTAGGGCTAGAACCCAAAGGTATTTCAATGTAACACATCTTATCACATCATAGTAAAAGCAAAATCAAAGCCTAGACATTGTGGAATGCCTTATAAAGCTTCTCCAACAACAATCCAGGCTTAAATTTCCCAACATAAAATTCTTGCTCCTAAGACAACCTTCTTGTTATGTGTGTTTAGCACATAGGGCAAATTTTAATGATTTATTACAAGAAATTAGTTATACCTGTTAGAGGCATGATATTGGAGAAGACTGAAAGTTTGTGAAAGCTGACAAAGAGTGTCCACCATGGGATTCAGCACTGAGAATTTGCTGGAGGCCCACAATTCCCATCTCATTCCTGTGAGTGGCCCCATGTAAACTGTGTTGCTCTCTGCCTAGATAATTGATCATGTTATTAAAAAAAGAGAGAGAGAGAAGAAAAATGGGATGCTGAGAGTATACAAGTCTTGGCCTTTGAATATACCTGACAACATTCATTCTTTTTTGAGATGGTAATTTGCACCACCACTTACTGAACAGTGACTCACCTGATTACATGCAGCAGTGACAATATTACTTGGAATTAAGTTCCTATTTATCCCATTCTTCAATGATTTCAAAATTGATTTAACATGAGTGTTTGAGAGAGAGTGAGCCAGAGGAAGGGAAAAGAGATTCACAAGATTTGACAGGTCTGATGAATGACTAATTGAAACATCAGAGGCTGATGCTTCAGGAGCCACGAGGACCCAAAGGGAGGAAAAAGCCTTTCTTGAAGAGGAGAGACTCTCTCTAATGTGTAAGAGGGTGACAGCTTTCAGCTCCTTCCCAGGATCCTCCTATGGTGTGGGGACAAGAGATGGTAAGGCAAGGCCTCCCTGAAGGTGCCCAGGCTCAGAATTTCAGCACCCAAAGCTGAGGCTGGGTTGGACACCAGACCCAAATCCTCAATTCTTTAACTGTTTGTTTGTTGGGAAACCAGGGAGAGGCAGCTTAAGACTAGGATTCATTCCTCTTCATTCTTCCACATCTCCCACTGTGAATAGGGAAAATTTGGGACAAGCCCTGATCTGTACAATTAAAGCTGTTTTTCTGGATTTGCAAGTAGATTAATGAGGTTGAGTTTTACAGAAAACATGTTTCCAAACACATTACCCACAGGCTAAACATCTCTTTGGAGGAACTTTATTTTTAGAAGAGCCTTAGAAGTATTTTCTTTACAGTACCTGAGAGGAAAACCAATCTCTGGTGATCACTTGAAACTATTTTCTGTAAACGTCCCATGATGTGAGAGCTGCTTGACAGATTCTTCTCATAGAGCTGCATGTTCAGTCCCCACTCGTGAAAACTGGGAGTGGAGAGGATGGAAAGCACTCCTTCAGCTACAATCCACTATCTCCTGCTTTTAAAGTTGCTTGAAATATTTGAAGCTGCCAGACCAGAGAACCAAGTTCCTACTGGGTTTGTCACAATCATGGGCATGTCACAACTTTTCTAAGTCTTGATTTTTCTATTTATATAAGAAAGAATTGGAGGAAAAAACTAATCCTTCCTAACCTAGAAATTGCTGTCAGAAATTCAAAGGCACACCTGAGATTTCTTCAGCTTCCCTCAAGGAACATACCTGTGAGCACAGATGTGAGTCAAATCATCTCTGAAGGTTTTATATGTAAAGAAGAAAACATTTTCATGATTGCTGTTTCATTCAGTCCTTCCAACCAACCTGTTGTTGTTGTTGTTAAGTGCGACTCATAGCGACCCCATGCACAGCAGAATGAAACACTGCCCGATCCCGCGCCAGCCCCACAATCCCTGCTATACTCGAGCCCATCATCGCAGCCACCGTATCAATCCATCTCCCTGAAGGCCTCCCCCTCTTTCGTCAACCCTCCACCCTACCAAGCATGACATCCTTCTCCAGGAAATGGTCCCTTCTTACAACATGACCAAAATAGGTGAGACGAAGTCTGGCCATTCTTGCTTCCAAGGAGCATTCTGGCTGCACTTCCTCCAGGACAGATCTGTTAGTTCTTTTAGCAGTCCATGGTACTTTCAGCATTCTCCGCCAGCACCACAACTCAAAAGCATCAACGCTTCTTCAGTCTTCCTTATTCATTGTCCAGCTCTCACATGCATACGAGGCGATTGGAAATATCATGGCTTGTGTCAGGCACACCTTAGTCCTCAAGGAGATATCCTTGCTCCTCAGCACTTGATACAGTTCCTTCGCAGTTGACTTTCCCAATGCTACACGTCGTCTAATGTCCTGACTGCTGCTTCCGTTGGCATCGATTGTAGAACCAAGCAACGTGAATTCCTTGACAACCTCAATCTTCTCTCCATTTATTGTGATGCTGCTCATTGGTCCAGTTGTGAGGATTTTTGTTTTCTTTATATTGAGATGTAATCCAACCAACCTACAAAGTAATATATGAGGAGATTAGGACTTAGAGAGATTATGTGTTTTCTCAGTTCCTGAACTCTTACGTGATAAAATGGTACAATTAATGTGTTTCTACTGAGGCACATTCCTCAACACCTTTTCTAGTCAGATTCTGTGAAAAGTCACAGAAAAATTGTCTGAAATTTCCATAGTCACAAAGAATTACATAATTTGTAATAACTGCTACCCATTGATTTTCTAGTGATCCTCACAAAACCCTGGAAGTTGATGTTTTTGTCCTCATTGCATGCATCAGTAAAGCTAGGAGAAGACATTTTATAGATCAGTAAGGCTCAAGAAGAAAAAGTAAAGTATTACAATGAAATGTGCAAAGACTTGTAGTTAGTAAATCAAAAGGGAAGAGCATTCTCAGCATTTCTCAAGCTGAAAGAACTGAAGAAAAAATTCAAGCCTCAAGTTGCAGTATTGAAAGAGTTCTTTAGGCCAAATATTGAAGGACACAGGAAGCATCAAAATAAGACAGAAGGACTATACAGAACAAACAAACAAACAAAAAAACTTACTGCCATTGAGTCGGATCCAACTCGTAGTGACCTCTCCTTGGGTTACCGAGGCAGTATCACTACAGAAGTAGATTGCCCAATCATCCTTTCAAGGAGTGGCTGGTGAGTTTGAACCACTAGCCCTCTGGTTAGCAGTCAAATGCCTTTGGCACTACATTGCCTGAGCTCCCGGAAGGAATATAAAGAGTCACTATACCAAAAGGAGCTCTGGTAGCATAGTGCCTAAGGCACTTGACTGCTAACCAGAAGGCTGGCGGTTCAACCCCACCAGCCACTCCTGGGAAGGAAGGTTGGGCAATCTACTTCCTTAGTGATACTGCCTTGGAAACCTAAAGAGGGGTCGCTATCTATGAGTTGGGTCTGATTCGACGGCACATAACAACAACAACAACAGCAACATACCAAAAAGAATTGGTCACATTCAATCATTTCAGGTGGTAGCATATGATTAAGAACCAATGGTATTGAAGGAAGAAGTCCAAGCCACACTGAAGGCACTGGCAAAAAGCAAGCCTCCAGAAATCGATGGAATACCAATAGGAATATTTTAACAAACTGATGCAATGCTGGGAGCAATTACTAGTCTATGCCAAGAAATTTGAAGACAACTAACTGATCAACAGACTGAAAGAGATCCATATTTGGGGTCATTCTAAAGAAAAGCATCCAACAGAATGTGGAAATTATCTAACAATATCATTAACATCACATGCTGAAGATAATTAAAAAATGGTTGCACACCGACAGGGATCTGCCAGAAATTTAAGCTTGATTCAGAAGAAAACGTGGAATGCTGTCAGATGAATCTTGGCTGAAAGTAGAGAATACTAACAAGATTTTATCTGTGTTTTATTAACTATACAAAGGCTTTCAACCATATGGATCATAACAAATGATGGATAACATTGCAAAGAATGAGAATTCCAGAACACTTAACGGTGCTCTTCTGGAACCTGTACACAGACCAAGAGACAGTCATTCAATCAGAACAAGATTATACTGCATTGTTTAAAATCAGGAAAGGTGTATATCAGGTTTATATTCTTTCAGTATATTTATTCTATTTGTATGCTGAGAAAATAATACAAGAAGCTGGACTATATGATGAAGAACCTAGCATCAGGATTGGGGGAAGACACATTAACAACTTGAGATATTCAGATGACACAACATTGCTTGCTCAAACTGAAGAGGACCTGAAGCACTTACTGATGAAGATGAAATACTAACAGCCTTCACTATGGATTACACCTCAACATAAAGAAAACAAAAATCTTCACAACTGAATCAATAAGCAACATCATGATCAATGGGGAAAAGATTCAAGTTGTCAAGGATGTTGTGGTAGTTCAGGTTGTGTGTCAATTTTACTGGGTTTTGAGTGGTTTGGCAGCTGGATGTAGTTATTACCCACAAAGAGATTGTAATCACTCTATGGTTAAATCTGCTATGAGCACCTAATCAGTTGAAAAGGAGTTGCCTTTGAGATGTGGTCTGCTTCCAGTATATATAGCCAACCTTTGAGAAAAATATCAAGCTTTTTGGCACATTTGGCTCCTGCATTTGGAAGCATCTTCATGTCCAGTTCCTGAACTTGAACTGGTGGCCTGCCAGGTTGCTTGCCAATCTTGGGATTGCTCCTGGACTTGAACTAGCAGCCTGCTAAGTTGCCTGCTGATCTTGGGATTGTGTCATTTTACTTCCTGACTTTGAGTTCATCAGCTTCAGCACCCAGCTTTTGCATGAGTCAGAAGAAGCCTTCAGCTCCAGTGGGCCTGGAACAAGAGGTAGAGCTGAAGCCCAAGGTTGAGGGGCCTTCACCCATCCCCTAGAGCCACTCTGATTTTGGACATCCAGCCTTCTAAACTTTAAAAGAATAATTCCTGTTTGTTGAACCATCCACTTATGGTATGTCTGTTATAACAGCACTAGAGAACTAAGACAAATGTTATTTTACTTGGATCCACAATCAACACCCAGGAAAACAACAGTCAAGAAATCAAATGATGTATTGCATTGGGCAAATCTGCTGTAAAAGGCTTCTTTAAAGTGTTAAAAAGCAAAGATGTCACTGTGAGGACTAAGGTGCATCCAACTCAAACAATGCTATTTTCAATTGCCTTGTATGCATGCAAAAACTGGATAATGAGTAAGGAAGACTAAAAAATAATTAATCCATTATAATTATAATTATAAGAATTATGGTGTTGGTAGTTCTGGCAAGATGACAGAATAGGCAGATAAGCTACAAAGACCCTCTGCAACAAAGCAATGAGAAACCAGTTGGAATCAATATGGAAGATGATCCTGGAACCCTGAGCTTTGAAGGCAAGGATAAAGAAGTGGATTAAATACCAACTAGAGCTCTGGTAGCATAGTGCCAAGGCACTTGACTGCTAATCAGGAGGCTGGCGGTTCAAACCCACCAGCCACTCCTCGGAAGGAAGGTTGGGCAATCCTACTTCTGTAGTGATAACTGCCTCGGAAACCCAAGGAGGGGTCGCTAGGAGTTGGTGCCGACTCGATGGCAAATAACAACAACAACAGTAGAAGAACAAGAATGAAAACAGTTAGTAAGGAGATAAACAAAGCTGCAGACTGCCTGCTGTCCTGAGGACACAGCCACTTTGAATATATCTCAGTAGCAATTGAAGAATTGGATCTACTCACTAAAGACTGCATGGACAAGACTGCATTGGTGTCTGACAATCAGAAAGGAAAACAGCTAAGAAGGAGACAAACAGAGCTGTGAACTGCAGTGGCTGTCCTGAAGGTGCTGGCATTTTGAATATTTTCAAGCAGTGGGCATGACCACTTTGAATATATCCAAGTGGCATTCTTACCTTGTCTGTGACATAAGAGTGGGCTTTGCTTGTTGAGGACAACATGGATGGCCACACTGGACACTGATGATTGAAGAGGTGCGATATTCCCCTTGTTACTCTTATAATTCACATACTCTCAGTGAGCTAAGGAGTTTTGGTGGCATAATGTCTAAGGCATTTAACTGCTAACCAGAAAGTTGGCAGTTCAAACTCACCAGCCACTCCATAGAAGGAAGACTGAGCAATCTACTTCCATAAAGATTTACCACCTCAGAAACCCAGAGTGTCACTATGAGTCAGAATTGACTCCATGGCAGTGAGTTTGGTTCTGTTGGTCTTGATGAACTGACGTGTGGCCATCCACCACTTCTACCCACCTTCTTGATCAGTAGGAATTCCATCCCAGGCTGTGCCCTGACAGGGCTTGAGTGAAGTGTCTCCCCCTCCAAAATTTTGTTTTTGTTTTAAAATTATACTTATTATCTTTCTCATTTCTTCCTTTTCCTTTCCCCCTCTTTCCCATCTCTGGCTTTTTTTTTTTTTTTTTTTTTTTCTATTTTTCTCTTCCCTTTTCCTGGTTCCCGCCTCCACTTCTTTTTATTTATTTATTTTCTTTTTTTTGGTTCTTCCCATCCCTTGCTTTTCCTTTTGCAGTATTCTCATTTTATCTTTAATCATTTATTCTTTTACTCTTGCTCTTTTCTCTTATTCCTCCTTCCCCATATATTGTGGCTTTTTTCTTCTTTTTCTTATTATCTTTATTTCACCCTTTAAAAACATATTTTGAAAATTGTTCTTCTCTTTTATTGCATTTCCTTCTCTTTTTTTCTGTAATTGTGCCTATTTGTATATGTGGTTTGAGTTTTTTGTTCTTTTATTATTTTATTATTACTATTATTACTGTCTAACTGAGTGGAGCTCTGGTAGCATGGTGCCTAAGGCACGTGACTGTTAACCAGAAGGCTGGCAGTTCAAACCCACCAGCCACTCCTCGGAAGGAAGGTTGG
>NW_006921597.1:10955281-10967045 GCF_000298275.1 Orycteropus afer afer
AACTCGATGGCAAATAACAACAACAACAAACTGAGTGGAAGACAGTAACTGTTTCAACTTAACCTAACCCTACCTGCAACTCTTGCAGCCCCACCACTGAATGAGGGCCACCACTTGCTTTTGCACCAACTGACCAACTAAACATACCAGCTCAACTCTCCTTCAACTGCTCCTTACAAACAGCTAACAGAACTGTGCACACAATCTCATTCTCCTTCACACATTAAAAATATATGTAATACCACTGCAATGTCTCAGAGAAAACAGACCATCACAGTCCACACAAACAAGCAAGATAAAGTAGGAGAAACAAGGGACCAGGATACAAACCCAGAAAATATCCATGAGGAAGAAGCAGCATTGGAACTCCCTGATAAAGAATTCAAAAGAATTATATTTTGTTACCTTCAGTGGATTGAGAGACAGATCAAGAAAAACAATGACAAGATCAAGGAAAACTGACAAAATTCAGGAAAACACAGACAAAACTCTAGAACGATTTAGGAAAACAATACCAGAACAAATTGACAAAATGAACAAAAACCTAGAAATGATACAAAAACAACAAAGAGAAATCCAGAAGATTGATACTAAGATTTCAGAAATAGATAGCACATTGAAGGGGCAAAGGAATAGAATCAAATCAATGGAAGACAGAATTAATGAGATTGAACACAAATACCTTACTACTACTTTGTTAAGGGATCAATCAGATAAAAGATCAAAACAAAATGGAGAAATCCTAAGATCCATGTGGTATACCATCAAGAGGAATAATCTACATGTAATTGGAATTCCAGAACAGGAAGAGACAAATAAAACCATAGAGAAAATTGTCGAAGATGTGTTGGAAGAGAATTTCCCTAATATGATGAGAATATATCAATTCAAGAAGTTCAATGAACCTCAAACTGGATAGACCCCCAAAAGAAAATCTCTAAGACATATCATCATCAAGCTCACCAAAATTGAAGACAAAGAATGAATCCTGAAAACAGCATGGGAACAACCTATAAGGGGCAACTGATAAGACTAAGCTCTGGAGGACTTCCAGTAAGATAGAGGAATAGTCAGGCAAGCTACACAGACTCTCTTCAACAAAGAAAAGAGAAACCAATTGACAGAGATGCAGAAGAAAATCCTGGAGGCCTGAGCTTTGAAAGGAAGTATACAGAAGTGGATTAGGCAGTAACTAGTGGGAAACCCTGAAATAAAACAGTGAGTGTGGAGATGATTGGAGCAGTGGACTGTCAGCTACTCTGAAAGGACCGACAGCCTGAATATTTCCAAATGGTGTTGGGACCTGAGAATTGACCTAAAAGATCAGCCCTGGTTGCCAAGGGCTGCAGGGACAACTGTACTGGTGGCCTATGACTAGGAAAGGAAACAATAAGGAGGGAGACAACCTGAGCTATGGATATTCAGCTGTCTAGAGGGTGCAGAGATTTTGATTGTTTACATGTAGTGGCCATTTTTGATATTTGAAGTGACAGCACTCTCATTCAGATTCCAGGAACCTAAGAATAGGGTCTGTTTGCCAAGAATGGCAGGGACATATGGGAGGCTGACAACAGGAAAAGAGACAGCTGGCGAGTGTATACGTGCTGACAACTAATGAATAGAGGAGCACAACACAGTATCCTGCTTATGTAGATAACATACAAACAAAACAAAGAAAATGAAAATCATGGGCGAGTCACTCCAACATACAATAACCAGTTAAATATAAACCCAAAAACAGAGCATCACTGTCCACACAAAGAAGCAAGATAAAGCAGGAGAAACAAGTGACCAGGATACAGACCCAAAACACATCCCTGAGGAAAACTCAGCATTGGAAATCCCTTTTAAGGAATTCAAAAGAATTATATTTAGGTACCTTCAATGAAGTGAGAGACAGATCAAGGAAAACACTGACAAAATTGAGGAAAACACAGAGAAAACCCTAGAACAATTTCAAAAGATAATACAAGAACAAAATGACAAAATAAATGAAAAATTAGAAATGATACAGAATCTACAGACAGAAATCCATAAGATTAATAGTAAATTTTCAGAAATAGGTGAGACATTGAAAGGCCAAAAGAGTAGAATTGAATCAATGGAGGACAGAATTAGTGAGATTGAAGGTAAATACCTCAATACTTCTTTAGCAAGTGAATGGAAGACAGAAGTAATGAGATTGAACACAAATCAGAAAAAATGATCAAAACAAAATGAGGAAAACCTAAGGTTCATGTGGGATACTATCAAAAGGAATAACCTATGTGTAATCAGAATTCCAGAACAGGAAGAGAAAAAAACACAGAAAAAATTGTTGAAGATTTGTTGGAAGAGAATTTTCCTGGTATGATGAAAGATGAAAATATATCTATTCAAGAAACCCAATGAATCCCAAACAGGATAGACCCCAAAAGAAAATCACCAACACACACCATCATCAAACTCATCAAAACCAAAGACAAAGAAAGAACCCTAAATACAGCATGGTAAAAACAAAAAGTTACCTACATAGGCCAACCAGTAAGACTAAACTCTGATTTCTCAGCAGAAACTATGCAGGCAAGAAGACAATGGGATGGTGTATATAAAACTCAGAAAGAGAAAAAATTCCAATCAAGAATTATGTACCCAGAAAAATTGTCCCTCAAATATGATGGTAAAATTAGGACATTTCCAGATAAGCAGAAATTAAGGGAATTTTTTAAAACCAGACCAACCTTAAAACAGATGCTAAATGGAGTATTTTGGACAGAGAACCAACAACAGCAAACAACAACTGACCATTAACACACATGATGACATGACCCAGAAACCAACCCAGTTATGGAAGTATCAAAAGTAAGTAAGCCTACAAGATTGTAAACAGGGAACCAGAGACATTAATTGACAAATGAGGACAACGACAAACCAAAAAGAGGGAAAAAGTTGTGAAAATTTAAAACTTCTGAATGGTTGAGAAGTCAAGACAACCACAAGATAGAATGGACTGTTCTAAACCTGGGAAGAAAATTATAAATCACAGGTAACCTCAAAGAAAAATGATAAACTTTCATATCAAAATTAAAAAGAAGACCAGCACAAATATTTAGCAAATACTAAAACAATAGCAACGAAGGAAGTGATAATACAATTCATAAACAGAACAAGCTCAGCACAGAAAATTATATGGAACAAAGAAATCAACACTATGAAAAAGCACATAACAAAAATGATAGCAACAATTCATACTTGTCAATAATTACATATCTGGCAAGGACTTATCTCTAAGATTTATAGAAAACTCCCAACACCTCAACAGCAAAGGTATTAACAATCCAATTGAAAAATGGGCAGAAGAAATGAGTAGACACTTCACCAAGGAGGGTATTTAAGAGGCCAGCAAATACATGAAGAAATGCTCACAATCAATGGCCATCAGAGAGATGCAAATCAAAACAACAATGAGATACCATCTCACCCCAGCACTGATGGCAAGGTTCAATGAAACAGAAAATAATAAATGCTGGCAGGGATGTAGAGAAATTGGGACTCTCATACACTACTGGTGGGACTGTGAAGTGATACAACCACTGTGGAAAACAGTATGGTGATTTCTTAGAAAGCTGGAATTGGAGATACCATTTGACACAGCAATTCCATTACTAGGTACATATCCTAGAGAAGTGAGAACCAGAACAGGAACACACCCATGTTCATCGCAGCACTAGTTACAATAGCAAAAAGATGGAAACAACCTGTGTGCCCATCAATGGAAGAGTGGATACCCAAACTATGGTACATACACACAATGGAATGCTATGCAGCACTAAAGAATAATGTAAAGTCTGCAAAACACTGCATAACATAGATGAATTTGGAGGACATTATGCTGAGTGAAATAAGTCAATCACAGAAGGACAAATATAGTATTAATTTGTTGTTGTGAGAGTCAAGGAAAGGTTTATATATGGAGGGAAACTTTCTTTAGTTTTGTGTATTTCACTCTACATAAATTATATTTCAATAAAATGCATTAATAAAAAAAAAAGACTAAGCTCTGATTTCTTGACAGAAACCACACAGATGAGAAGGCAATGGGATGATATATATAATACCCCGAAACAAAAAAATCTCCAACCAAGAAGTATGTTTTGTTGTTGTTGTTTGGTGTGATCAAGTTGTTCCCAACTCATAGCAACCCTATGCACAGCAGAACAAAACACCACCTGGTCCCACACCAGCTCCACGATCCCTGGTATACTTGAGCCCATCACCACAGCCACAGTGTCAATCCATCTCACCTAGGGCCTTCCCCTCTTTCTTCAAACCTCCACCTTACCAAGCATGACACTGTTCTCCAGGGAATGGTCCCTTCTGATAACATGACCAAAGTAGGTGAGACAAACTCTGGCCATTCTTACTTGCAAGGAGCATTCCAGCTGCACTTCCTCCAGGACAGATTTGTTAGTTCTTTTAGCAGTCCATAGTACTTTCAGCATTCTTTGCTAACACCACAACTCAAAAGCATCAATTCTTCTTCAGTCTTATTCATTGTCCAGATCTCACATACATATGAGTGCTCCTCAGCACTTGAAAGAGGTCCTGTGCAACTGACTTGCCCAGTGCTATACATCATCTGGTGTCCTGACTGCTACTTCCATTGGTGTTGATCATAGAACCAAGCAGTATGAAGTCTTTGACAACTTCATTCTTTTCTCCATTTATCATGATGCTGCTTATAGGTACAGTTGTGAAGATTTTTGTTTTCTTTATATTGAGATGTAATGCATACTGCAGAATGTATTCTTCAATCTTCATCAACTTATCCTCACTTTAAGCAAGCAAAGTTGTGTCGTCTGCACAACTGAAGCTTTTAATGAGTCTTCCTCCAATCTTGGTGCCATGTTCTTCTTCATAAAGTCCAGCTTCTCAGATTATTTGCTCAGCACATAGACTGAATAAGTATGGCGAAAGGATACAACCTTGGCACACTCCTTTCTTGATTTTAAACCATGTGGTGTCTCCTTGTTCTGTTCAAACAACAACATCCTGGTCTATGTATAAGTTCCTCATGAGTACAATTAAGAGTTCTGGAATTCCCATTCTTCTTAATGTTATCCATAATTTGTTATGATCCACATAATCAAATGCTTTTGCATAGTCAATAAAACACAGGAAAACATTTTTCTGGTATTCTTTGCTTTGAGCCAAGATCTATCTGACATAAGCAATGATATTCCTTGTTCTACATCCTCTTCTGAATCCAGCTTGCACCTCTGGAAGTTCTCTGTCAATGTACTGGTGCAACCATTTTTGAATTAGATTTTTATACCCAGCAAAATTGTTCACCAAATATTAGGGTGAGATTAGGAGATTTCCAAATAAGCAGAAATTAAGGGAATTTGTTAAAACAGACCAACTTTACAAAAGATCTTAAAGGAGTCCTTCCAATAGAGAACCAACAATAGTAAACAACAACTGATGATTAACTCACATGATGACATAATCCAGAAACCAACCAATAAAAGAAGTATACAAAATAAAATAAGTTTAAAAGACTGTAAACAGGGAACCAGAGACATTAATTGGTAGATGAGAACAAAGCAAACAGAGGGAATAAATAGGGTAGTTACGGAACTTCTAAATGGTGAGGAAGTAAAGACAATTGTGAGACAGAACAGACTGTTTTAAGCTTGGGAAGAAAATAATAAATCACAGGATAACCTCAAAGAAAAATAACAAACCTTTGCATCACAATAAGAAAGAGGACAAGCACAAATATTTAGCACATACTATAACAATAGCAATGAAGGAGATGATAACATGATTCATAAACAAAATAAGCTCAGCACAGAAAATTATACAGAACAAAGAAATCAGTGACACCATTAAAAAACACATAACAAAATAACATCAATTAATTCATACTTTTTGATAATTACACTGAATGTCAATGGATTAAATGTACCACTCAAGAGATGGAGAGTTGCAGACTGGATAAGAAAGCATGACCCATTAATATGCTATTTACAAGAGACTCACCTTAGATACAAAGACAAAAATAGACTAAACATCAAAGGTTGGATAAAGATACACTAAGCAAATGGCAACCAAAAAAGGGCAGGAGGGGCAATATTAATTTCTGATAAAATAGACTTTAAGACAAAAAAATACCATAAGAGACAAGGAAGACATTATGTAATGATTAAAGGATCAATTGAAAAAGAGGACATAACCATAATAAATATCTATGCACACAATGGAAGAGCCCCAAAATGCATAAATCAGACTTTAATAGAATTGAAAAGATAAATAGATGACCTGACAGTGATAGTAAGAGACTTTAATATATCACTTCCAATAAGAAATCAAACTGGAAAGAAACTCAACAAAGATGCAGAAGAACTAAACAATATGACCAACCAACTTGACCTTATAGATATCTGCAGAGTACCACCCAACAACGGCAAAATATATTTTTTTTCCAGCATATAGGGAACATTCTCCAAGACAGACCATAAGTTAGGCCACAAAGCAAGCATCAATAAATTAAAAGAAAAAAAAGCATTGAAATGCTGCAAAGCATCTTCTAATATCACAATGCTATAAAATCAGAAATCAACACTAAGAAGACTAACAGAAAAGGAGCAAATACATGGAAAATGAACAACACCCCCTCCCTTAAAAATGACTGGATAATAGAAGAAATAAAAAATGAAATGAAAAAATTCCTTGAATCAAATGAGAATGAAAACAAAATATACCATAATCTTTGGGACACAGCAAAACCAGTGATCAGAGGCCAATTTATAGCAATAGATATACTCATCAAAAAAGAAGAAAGAGCCAAAACAAACATCTTAACCCAACATCTCCAACAATTAGAAAAAGAACAGCAAAGAAAGCCTACAGTCACCAGAAGAAAAGAAATAATAAAGATTTGAGCAGAATAAATGCAAAAGAAAATAGAAAAACAATAGAAAAAATCAAGACTAGAAGTTGGTTCTTTGAAAAGACTAATAAAATTGACAAGCATTAGCAAACTTAACAAAGGAAAAGAAGGAGAAAATGCAAATAACAAGAATAAGAAATGAAAGGAGTGACATCACAACAGAACCAATAGAAATGAAAAGAATAATATCAGGATACTATGAAGAACTGTACTCCAACAAATTTGAAGACCTGGAAGAAATGGAAAAATTTCTAGAAACACACTACTTACCTAAACTAACACAGACTAGGGTAGAAAATCCGAGTAGACCCATAACAAAAGAAGAAACTAAACAGGTCATTAAAATAATTACCAGGAACAAAAAAAAAAAGTGCTAGCACAGATGGTTTCACTGGAGAATTGTACCAGTCATTCAGAGAAAAGCTGACACCAATCCTACTCACACTATTCCAGAATATAGAAAAGGATAGAATCCTCCCAAATTCGTTTTATGAAGCAAGCATAACCCTGATACCAAAACCAGGCAAAGACACCACTAGAAAACAAAACTACAGATCAATATCCCTCATGATTATAGATGCAAAAATCTTCAACAAAATCCTAGCCAAAAAACTGCAACAACATATCAAAAAAATAATACATCATGACCAAGTGGAATTCTTACCAGGTATGCAAGGATGGTTCAACATTAGAAAAACAACCAACTTAATCTATCACATAAGTAAAATAAAGGAAATGAATCACATGACCATATCAATAGATGAAGAAAATGCATTTGATAAAATCCAACACTCATTCCTGATGAAAACTCAGAAAACTAGGAATACAAGGAAAATTATTCAGCATAATAAAGGACATATATGCAAAAGCAACAGCCAGAATTATTCTCAATGGAGAGAGACTGAAAACATTCCCCTTGCAAATGAGAACCAGACAAGGAAGCCCTCTATCTCCACTTCTTTTCAATATTCTATTGGAAGTCCTAGCCAGGGCAATAAGGCAAGAAAAGGAAATCAAAGGCATCCAGATTGGTAAGGAAGAAGTAAAACTATCCCTATTTGCAGATGACATGATCCCATACATAGAAAACCCAAGAGACTAGCAAGAAAATTACTGGAACTTATTGAAAAATTTAGCATAGTGGCAGCATACAAGATCAACATACAAAAGTCAGTTGGATTCCTCTACACCAGCAAAGAGGTCTCTGAAAAAGGAAATCAATGCTATTTACAATAGCTACTGAAAAGATAAAATACTTGTGTATAAATCTTTCCAGAAAAACAAAAGCCCTATGCAAAAAAAAACTACAAAATACTACTTCAAAAAACTATAAGAACCAAACCAAACTCACTGCCATTGAGTCAATTCTGACTCATAACATCCCCCTTTGTATTTCTGAGGCAGTAAATCTTTACAGAAGTAGATTGCTCAGTCTTTCTTCCACCAATTGGCTGGTGGATTTGAACGACTATTCTGGTTACCTAGTGCCACTCTGACAGGAATATACCACAAATGGGATGGCTTGAACAAACAGGAGTTTATTCTCTTACAGTTCAGGAGGCTAGAAGTCTGAGTTCAAAGTGCCAGGCTCTAGGGGCTGTGTGAAAGCCCCTCAACCTTGGGCTTCAGTTCTGCCTCCTGCTCCCGGCCCACTGGAGCTACAGGCTTTTCTTCACTCTGACAGCTGCTGGCTGCTGAGACTGACAAGCCCAAGGTTGACAAGTAAAAAAGCGCAGTCCCGATGTTACCAAAACACACAGAAGGCCATTAATTCAAGTCCATTGAAAGTCCCAAGGTTGGCAGAGCATGGCAGGCTGCTGAACAACGATGCAGCTACATGCAGAGTTAAGCATGCCATAAACTAGAGACCATTCCCAAAGCTGTTTCTTATATACGGGAAGCAGATCATATCCCTAAAGCAGCTACTGAGCTGCTTGTGGTAGGTCCCACAATGGAGTTGATTTCCAGTCTCATCATGGGGAATAACTACCACCAGTGCCAAGCCACTCGACCAGACCCAGCCAAGTTGACACACAAACTTAACCACCACAACTGCCAACCTTCCAGTTAGCAGTCAAATGCCTTAGGCTCTATGCCACCAGAAATCTTTGAAACTATAAGAGATTTACATAAATGGAAGAACCTTCCATGCTCATGGATAGGAAGATTAAACACTGTGAAAATGTCAATACTACCCAAAGCAATCTATACATTCAATGTAATTCCAGTCCATAGTCTATCAACATTCTTTAAAAACATGGAAAAATCAATCTCTAATTTTATATGGAAAGGAAAGAGACCTTGGGTAAGCAAAGCACTGCTGAAAAAGAACAAAGTAGGAAGTCTCACACTCCCAGATCTCAAAACCTTCTATACAGCCACAGTTGTCAAAATATCCAGGTAGTGGTACATCAACAGACACATAGGCCAGCGGAACAGAATTGAGAAACCAGAAATAGGTTCATTGACCTATGGTCAGCTGATCTTTGGCAAAGGGCTGTAATCCATTAAATGGGAAAGAAACGGTTTCTTTCTCAAATGGTACTGGCAAAACTGGATATCCATTTGCAAAAAACTGAAGCAAGGTCAACACCTCACACCATGCACAAAAACTAATTCCAGATGGATCAAAGACTTAAATGTGAAATCTAAAACTATAAAGTTCATCCAAGAAAAAATTGGGACAAACTTAGGGGCCCTAATTTATGGCATAAATAGACTATCAAGCAAAACTCAAGATGCACAAACAATAGAAGATAAACTATATGATTGGGACCTTCTAAAAATTGAATTCTAATGTGCATCAAAAGACTTTTCCAAAAGAGTAGAAAGAGAAATGATGTATTGGACAAAGGACTTGAAATTTATAGAAAACTCCAACACCTCAACAACAAAAAGACAAACAATCTAATTTAAAAATGGGCAGAAGATATGAACAGACACTTCACCCAAGAAGATATTCAAGTGTCCAACAAACACATGAAGAAATGCTCATGATCACTAGCCATTAAAGAGATGCAAATAAAAACAACAATGAGATACTATCTCACCCCAGCACTCATAGCAAAGTTCAAGGAGACAGAGAGATTAAGAGTCTCATACATTGCTGGTGGGACTGTAAAATGATATAATACAGCCACTGTGGAAAATGATAAGGTGATTCCTTAAAAAGTTGGAAATAGAAATACCATTTGATCCAGCAATCCCATTACTAGGTATGTTTCCTAAAGAAATGAGAGCCAGGGCACAAATTGATATGTGCACACCCATGTTCATCACAGCACTATGTACAATAGCAAAGAGATGGAAACAACCTAAGTGCCCATCAACAGAGGAACAGCTAACCAAACTATGGTACCTACACACAATGGAATACTATGCAACCCTAAAAAATAATATAGAATCTGCAAAATACCTCACAACATGGATAAACTTGGAGGACATTATGCTGAGTGAAATAAGTCAATCACAGAAGGAAAAATATTGTATTAGTCCAATACTGTAAAAAGTCAAGGAAAGGTTTATACATAGAAGCAAACTTTCTTTGTTGGTTACCAGGGATGGGAGGGGAGGGAAGGGTAAATTGCTAGATAGGTTGGGAAAAAAAAAATGTGTGTGTGTGTGTGTGTGTGTACCAAAGATTATTAGTGGTTATCAGGGGTAGAAGGGAGAGGGAAAGGGGAAGTTTTTATTTTGGGGGCATTGAGTTTATGCTAATTGATGGTGGACTATTTTGGAAAAGGATAGCAATAATGGTAGCACAACATGAAAAATGTAATCAATGTCCCTAAGCTGTGAATGTGGCAGTTATTACATTGGTGAATCCTTTATTGTTTATCTTTTCACTATTTTTGTTGTTGTTATGTGCCGTCTAGTCGGACCCGACTCATAGCGACCCCTCCTTGGGTTTCTGAGGCAGTATCACTACGGAAGTAGATTGCCCATCTTCCTTCTGAGGAGTGGCTGGTGGGTTTGAACCACCAGCCTTCTGGTTAACAGTCAAGTGCCTTTAGGCACTACACTACCAGAGCTATGTTTCACCATAATAAAAGTAATTTTTTTTAAAAAAAAAGGAGAGAATTTTGGTATGGCAAAGAATATTGAATAGACCATGGACTAACTATAGAATGAACAAATCTGTTTTGGAAGAACTATAACCAGAATGTTCCTTTGAAGGGAGAATGACAAAACTTTGCTTCACATACTTTGGATATGTTTTCAGGACGAATCAGTCCCTGGAGAAGAACACAACATGCTTGATAAAGCAGGGAATCAGAGAAAATGAGGAAGACCTTCAATAAGATGGATTGACATAATGGCTTCAACAATGGTCTCAAACACAACAAAGATTGTGAGGATGGAGCAAGACTTCATAATGTTTCATTCTGTTATACATAGGGTTGCTATGGGTCAGAACCAACTAAATGGCACCTAACAACAACAACAAGGCTAGGATCACTTAAATATTAATGACAGAGTAAGGATTTAGATCTATGCCATGGTTAGGAGAGAAAATATTTCCATGAGGGTGCCCCTTGGAGAGTCTAATGACTCTTCCAGATATTTCTGGGGTCTCTGGGACTTCAACTCAGGATGCTGTCATTAGAGCTAAATCTTTAAAACTCACTCAAATCTACATGCTATTGATTGTGGAACACCCAGAAGATATGATAATAACTACATCAAAGTTTGGGAAAACTCACTCATGTGCTGAGAAAATCCAGACCTGTTTGACTCCCAACCCTTTAGAGACTGTAGTATATTATGGAAGAGCTCTGGTAGCATAGTGCCTAAGGCACTTGACTGCTAACCAGAAGGCTGGTGGTTCAA
>NW_006921597.1:10967330-11043199 GCF_000298275.1 Orycteropus afer afer
GTCCTCCGTCCCACAGAGTCCATATAATGGATACTCCAGAAATATATCCAGCCACGTTGGTGAATTGGTTGATTGCCTGGGCTGCAGGGAAATTTAGGGGAGACTCCAAGTTACCTCTCCAGAAATTCTCAAAAGAATGGGATAAAGAAAAAGGGAATGGGGGAAGTGAAAGTGAGTTGAATAACAGCCCAAAGATGCTAAGAAAGCAATGCATAGACCATCCTAACAGGCCAGAGAACTCAATTCCACATTCAACTGAGATAGGTAAAATTAGCACCAGAAGCAATATAAGAACAACAGTATTTTCCCCAGTAAGGAATCTATCAAAACCGCAGCAACACAAAATGTCTTTCATTCTAGGTAGCAAGTATTCCCAGAGGAGTGAAAACACTATTCTCAAGTACACCCTCCTGAGGAGGAATGTCAGCCATGGTCCTCAGAAGACCATATGTACCTTTTTTCCAAGAGGGTTCCCTTTCTGGAAATTTATCCATAAATTAATCAGACCCCCAAGTGAAATTTAATCACCAGTCACCTCTCAAGCCTTAGAAACCAGGATGGCAAAACTTTAGCTTGCTTACTTTGGGCACATCATCAGGAAAGATGAATTGCTAGAAAAGGACATTGTGGTTGGTAAAGTGGAAGGTTAGCAGAAATGAAGGAAATCCTGAATGAGATGGACTGACACAACAATTGCAACAATGGACTCAAACATACCAACATCATGCAAATCATATCAAATATCATGAAGATGGTGCAGGATCAGGTGACATTTCAATCTGTTGTATATAAGATCACCGTAAGTTGAAGCCTACACGATGGTACCTAATAACAATAGCAATCTCTTAGGACAAGGCTCATCCTCAGGGAGTTTTAGAACCTACTTTGCATATAGAAGAAAACTTTGAGAGAGTTATCCCTTAAGAAAACTAAGAAAAGGAACAGAAACTTAACCAAGAGTTTACATCATGTTCCATTTAAAAAGACCCCTCAAGTGCAGTAAACACTTCATTACACATGTGTGACTTTGTTACTTAAAAATTTTCCACCCAATTTGCCATCCCAGAATGGCATCCCTCAGTGTCCACAAATGCCATAGGGCTTCCTAGCACCTGTTATTAGTCAGTGAGAATTCAGGGAGTGCTTATACTTTGTAACATCAGCCAAAGCCAAGCATAAAACAGTTAAACCTGCTATTGTCCCCTCCCTCATCATGTGCCTCTCTCTCTGCATGCAGACACACACAGATAGATATACCCACACACACACACACACACACACACACACACACACACACAGAGAGAGTGCAGTGCAAATCCCTTGATTTGGGGATTTTTCTAGATCTAGAGATTATCCGCATTACGATTTCTCCAGGGTTGACTTCACTGTGGCCCATTCTGTTATCCTGCTTAAAGAAACAGTCTGGCATCTCACCCTGTGACTCTGTTAGAAAAAAGAGAGCAGCAGGGATTTCAGCAACTGGACCTGACACTCAGCAGCGCAATCTGGGACGTGTTAGAGGTGTGAAAACAGCTCATATCTACATGGCTCCTCCCTTTCTCAAAGCTTGGGTTGCACAGGAGACTTCCCATTTGAGGCCTCGATAGCAAATGAAGGCCCATCTGACTCCCCCTGACCACAAAAGTGCCCACTGGCCTTCAGCAGGCAGGTTGGACACCATCCCTTCAGCATTCCAAACTCTACTGGTACAGGCCAAATTCCAAGCTTTTAATCAAATCTCCCTCCGTTTCCCTTCTCCACAAACTTTTTAATTGGATATGTGTTGCTCTTCATTTCCTGCCATACCCTCTGCACTCATTTGTAAACAGTTAACCACTTCCCACCCTGAAGCAGATGGCCTACAGTGACCCATGATCCCATGCCAATGACTGCACAAACTCCAACAGTGGGCTGAGCTGACAGCCATGGTGGGAGCTTTGGAATCTGTCTCCAGAGTGGAGGCAAACCAGTTGCGAGGTAATCTGCTGGATCCAGAGGCCAGCTGGGGATTCCTCGCACTACTGGCTGTGCTCCTCACCCCACTTTTGCTGTACTTCTCCCTTTCCCTTAAAACCTCATCTTCAAGTCTCTCATGTTCTGTTCCAAGGAAGAGTCAGCCATAATGCCCCTGCTCTGAAGTTTGTTAATCACAAACAGCAGGGGAGAGGAGAGGCCACTTCCATATTTGTGGGAGATGAATGCACACATACAGACCTCCATTCTCTATCCCTGGAAGGCAGGATTCTTGTTTGGTTTGAATTCCCAAGAGGAGTGGCTATTTTGAAACCAGCCTGGGGGATGTGAAGATAGCTGGCCGTTCCTGTTGTCCAAAAAGAGAGTGAGAATATCCAGAAGGTGAGAGGCCGTCTGTGGCTGGTTTGAATACATTCTTTAACTTGTACTTGTTGAAGTTGATTCTCTTCCCATACGATTTCCATAATGTTCCTTTTCTTTATTTGTTTTTCTATAAAAAGCTATCCTCCTGTACTGCACTGTTTGTGGCTCTCAAGGCTTATTAAAAACTCTTGAGGGGAAGAAACACAGACCTCACCCCAAACAAAGTGTTAGTACCCAATAATCTGAAACTTGAAATAAAACTTTCAAGTAAATTAAGATTTTCTCAAACACCCCTCATATGCTTTGTCTCCCTCTCTCCTTTGGCTCCTCAGGAGCCTTCCTGGTGGCCTTAGGCATATCACAGTGGCACTACCCCTTTCTAACCCCTTCCTGAGCAGTCCTCTAAGGTCTAAGCCCACCTCTTACCCCCACCACTTAATCTCTTAAATTTATTCATATGGATGTGTTAATGAATGATAACAGAAAATAAAAATAAAAATCCTTTACATGAGTATGCAATTAATACTTTTCAAAGCCCTGGACAGTTTTCAAGTCTTTCACATTAATTGTTTCATTTGATAATGTTTTTATATTATGCCATTAGATAAATAAAAAACCAGGCTGAAATATTTTTCTTCATTACATGGATGAGGGAACTGAGGCTCTTAAGAATTTGTCTTACCCAAAGTCATAGAGTTAGAGAGATGGGAAGCTGGGACTAGACATTGGGTTTTCTGGAGTCTGGCTCCCATACTGTGGCTTTTTCCAAGGGTATTTTGAAGGACAACAGCTGAAGAAATCAATGCCTTAGTTTTTTCACAAAGCAGAGACCTTGACGTGCTAGAATCATTTGAGGTAGTTGTTCACAGTGCAGATCCCTGGGCCCTACCCAAGATTTACTAAATCTGAATCTCTGAGAATGAGATCGTAGGGTTTGCAATTTAACACATTTCTATGATGATTCCTATACACTATAATGGCTGCAAACCTCTTCATTAAGTCAGAGAACTAGATTTCTGATGGTGCAATTTCAGATTTTAGAGAAATATTTCAGAAATTTCTGAGAAACTGAAAATCTTACATTTAATGTCATAACTACCTTCTGAGCACCACCTACTAAGTGTCTGGGCACCCTGGAATAGCCAGACTCAATCTCATATTCTTTCCACTATCCCTGTCCTCTCTGGTAGCATAGTGCCTAAGGCACTTGACTGCTAACCAGAAGGCTGGCGGTTCAAACCCACCAGCCACTCCTCAGAAGGAAGGTTGGGCAATCTACTTCTGTAGTGATACTGCCTCGGAAACCCAATGGGGGGTCGCTATGAGTCGGGCCAACTCGACAGCACATAACAACAACAACATCCCTGTCCCAAGGCTGCTTCTACTCCAACCAGGAACACCCACCTGCAGGTTGGAGTAAGAGTCCTGTTCTCTGCCTCTTTTTGTTTTCCGTTCTCGGTCTTCATGTTCTGTTCTGCTTGAGGTTGTAAAACATAAGCTCAGAAAAGAGAGGTATAGAAAAGCATTAGAAAAATACCTCCTTCTTCTTCCTTTCAAAATTGCTTTTCTCCCATTATTTTCCAAGAATAATATATTGTTACAAGGAACAAATCCTCACTGTGGCTACATCCACGGAAAATTCAAAAACATCTGGATAATTGACTGACTTTTTCTCTTCTCATTTGACTGTGCTGCATTGTGTACAGCCAGCCAGTGTATCCCCCCACGGGAAATGCAGAGGATGTAAATCCATCCCTCGGCTCTTTAATTAAAGTTGCAAAAATATCAAGAGGGTCTCACCCTTGTAAACATAGAGACCCTTTCCAGGAAATAGTTCTATATCTTGTGTTAACAGATGTCATGGGGCAGTTGGGTCGGAGAGTGTTGTTTTAAAATTCTCAATCTGCCTTGCAAGGGTTTTTTCCTCCTATGGTTCCTGGATAGCATCACAGCCTTTCCTCTTTTCAGCTTTCACATCATTTCATGGAGCTTTTCTACTGTGAGTCACTTTGAGCACTTGTCATTTGGACAAGAGGAGCCCCAGAAGTCAGTTCCTTAAATCTTTGACAGGCATTATCTGCTATAGACTAATTTCTCTGGATGGGGCCCATGTTATTATTTGACCCACGATACTCCTATAGTGAGTAGTTTCATAGTTACCCAATATTGAGTGCATCTTTTCAAAAAATCTGGATACTTGGCATTATTGTAACAAGATTTCCAGATACCTCACAAAATTTATTTTTTTAATCCAGATTCTTTTTGGGTTACTGGTTTCAAAAACAGCTATGTGTAACAATGTCTCTGTATGCTACTTTGTCAACATTAATCAGCCTCTCAGGAGTACATTCTTCTGTGAACTTCTAGAAGGAAAGAATTGAATACCTTTGTCCAGGCAGGAGGCCAAGTCAGTAAGGAGATTTAAGAGGAGAATAATACCTCATAGAAGCAGAACAGTGTGGAGGCTGACTCATAGGGGGTTGGGATCAGAGATTGCAGAATCCTGAAGGTTAAGCACTTCTGAGTGTGGCCATGGTGAAACAAAGAGTTCTAAGCTTTTGCTGATGAGCAGGTGAAAAGAAACAGAGATAAAAAGTGACTCTATCAAGGAACTGAGCTAGAGATATCTCTGTGAATGCCAACATCCCTGAGATGATCACATCTCAGCGTGTAGTCAGATTATCAAGAACAACCTCAGATTACCTACAAAATGTTAAATGAGGAAAGCAACAAGGCAATAAAGGGATGAGAAGGCTGGCCTTTCAAAGTGGGCCTATGGCCTAGAAACAACAGTGAGCTTCAAGGATTATGCTGGTCAAGCTCATCGTTTGGGGCTCCTCTAGGATTTCTCCACCCTGCCCTACGTTATTCCCACTCATCTCACCCTTGCAACTTGCATACCTGAGAGATTCTGGCAAAACTTCTTAATTCTTGCCCATATGCTACAAGATCAGCCTGTGTGTGCTGGGTGTAGAAAGACCAGAGCCACAAACATTCCTGGGTCCACAGCTCTGCTCGGTTAGCACAGTGCAGGAGAAGAGTGGAGATAAGAATGAGACTCCTCCATCCAAGGAGAATACCACAGGAAGGAGAGTCCCCAAGAGAATAGACTCTGAACCTCTGACCTTTTGTGTTGTTGTTGTTGTTGTTGTTGTTGTGTGCCATCGAGTTGGCCCCGACTCATAGCGACCTCTCCTTGGGTTTCCGAGGCAGTATCACTACAGAAGTAGGATTGCCCAACCTTCCTTCCTAGCTGACCTTTTGTAATGGAAGTTAAATAGTAGAGAGGCTGAGAGGCAGAGAAGGAATCAGTTCAGAGATAGAAATGATGCTACGGCAAAGAGAAACACTTGGACTTACATGGCTAAGAAACCAACATTGATACATATTGGAAATGAGCCTCCAAAAGCCCAGGCTGAAAGTAACATGACTAATACCTGATGAGTTGGTGTCATGGGAAATAGCAGAAGGAACACTTGACTGAGAGTTGGGCAAATGAATTCTAGTGCTGACTCTGCCACTAATATCTTGTGTGACTCTAGGTAAGCTATTTAACTTTGGTAGAGAGGGGGGATTCTTAGTTTCCTCACCTGTAAGAGAAAGGGGCTAGGTTGGATGACCTCTATGGCTTCCGCTAGCTCTGACATCTAATCCAATCTGGTTCAGAGAGGAGGGAATGGAGGGACGCACAGAGGGCCTAGATGATGGGTTATTGCTGCCAAAATCATCCTTCCCTCCTCCCTTCTCCTGTTCTCTCACTGACATGCCCCTTATTATCTTGTTGTTATTGTTGATGTGGTGTTTTTTTCCCACAGAATTGGGTAGAGTAGGACAGCAGAGCATACAGACAGAGCAGATAGGAAAGGAGGGAGTGACAGGAAAAAGGAAGGAAGGATTCTTCTCCAGGATTTCCCAAGCCCCTGCTCCCCAGAGCTGTAGGCTATGTGCCTTCCAGGCTGTAAATTTGAGAAGGTGAAGTTCTCTAACTGTCCCTAACTCTCTCCAAAATCTGAAACCTTTTTACCATCCTATTCATCATAGGTAGAGTCAGATCCAACTCATAGCAACCCCTCCTTGGGTTTCTGAGGCAGTATCTCTACCGAAGTAAATTGCCCAACCTTCCTTCCAACGAGTAGTGGTGGGTTTGAACCTCCAGGTTTCTGGTTAGCAGTCAAATGCCAGAGCTCCCTTTTTTGTTATTCATCATAATAGAACAGTTCCAGTAACTAGGTTGCTGGGCATTGTTCTTCCCTGCTTTCCCAAGCTTGTTTGTGACTCTAATTCATTCACTGAAAGCCCAAGTAGCTACACTGTAGGATCTGTAAAATACAACATACTTCCAGTGTCAGATAGTTTTTGCTACATAACAACACATTAGGTTGTAGTGATGTTAATCAGCATCATTTTATTTCCTCCAATTCTGTGATCATCTGAGTGGTTCCTGCAGTCTAGGTTAACTTTGCTGCCTGTGGTTAGCTGGTCCAGTGTAGTGCTATCCAGTAGCAGTAGAAAATGAACCATGGATGTAATTTGAAATTTTCTAGTAGCCACATTGTAAGACATTAAAAGAAATAGATGATGTTAATTTTAATAATAAATTTTTGTTTAACCCTATATAACCAAATACTATTTCAGTACGTAATTAATATAAAAATTACTAATAAGATATTTAATACTCTTATTATCATACAAATCTTAAAGATCCAGTGAGCATTTTGTACTTATAGGACTTGTCCATTCAGACAAAACACATTTCAAGGACTCAATAGCCACAAATGGCAAGTGGCTCCTCTACTAGACAGAGTAGGTCTAGAATGCTGTCACTCTCATGTTTGAAGTCTCAGATGGAACAGCTGGAATTGTTTAGGTATCTGGGGCTTCCCTTTACATAGTCTCTCATCCTCCAGGATACCAGACCACATTTGTTTGTGTGATGGAGGAAGAATTCCCCTCAGCAGTGCCTAAGTGTTTTCAAGTCTCTATTTGCACCTTGTTTGCTATAGTCCTATTGCCCAAAACAAGTCAGATGACCATACCCAGAGTCATTATGGAAAAGGTCTGCCTGAGGGGTCTACCAGGAGCAATGATTCAATCTGGGGCATTTCTCCCAAATCCCACCACCACCACCACCACCACCTCCCCTGTCTTTACAGAAACCAACCTGGCCTTGGGAAAGCAATCTCTTCCTTTTTCCTTCTTAGAAAATTTCAAACCAGAGAAAAAGCAGGAAAAAAAAAAAAAAAAAAGACCCACAATATTGTAAAAGAAAATTCAAATAATCTGTAACCCCATCATTCAGATCTAAACCACTGGTAAAATTTTGTTACCATTTCACTATTTTTCTATGCATACATACATGATCTTCCCTATCTTCCTTCATCTGTGCACTGACATTGTCAGGATGGGGGTCTGCTGTGCAGGGGGATGGGTCATGCTGCTTATAGGGCTACACACGCAGTAATACTCATACAAATCTTGGTAACAAATACAGTGAGGGGAATATTCTGAGGGATCCAGGTCTTTGAGCATTCTTCCTATAAGTCAACTCTCTCATATTGGGGCTATCTCACATTTTTCGATTGACTATTCCTTCTGATTGGCCTGAAACCTCTTAGCAATTATAATCAATTACATTTTCTCCCCCTCAGAAATTCTAGGTCACGAACAAAAAACCTCCTCCACTATCTTAGCAAAGTGTTTGGCAAATACTGAGCATTGAATATATGATGGATAAATGAATGCATGATTATTTAAATAAATGCATCAACTTATTTATAAGAAACACTTTTATATACAAAGGGTGGAGAGGGTTTCACTATTCATATAGCTAGCCCTTGGCATGGTGGAAGAAAAGTGAGATTCGAAGTAGACTCCGCAAGTGGTTGTTCTGAGTTCAAATGAGTCAATGTTTGCAGAAGTGCTATATGGAGTGTCTGCCATAACGTAGCCCTCCTTCAGTAGATGGCTTTCCAACCTACTCAATCTGAAAAGTCTCTTGGACAAAGGCAATGAATAATATGGAGCCCACCCTCAGAAGGAGTCTTCCCCATGCCTCACAGAGACTCATGCCCTTTTGTTGACATCTCTGGTGAAAGCAAAAACAACATTGTGCAGAGCCCTTGCTTGAATCTGAAACCAGCTGCTTTGGGGAAAAAAAATAGTGATGAATTTCTCAACAATCATGGTATTTGTCAACTGATAACATATTTCTTCACAGATAACTAGACTTGAGCCAAGTGAGCAACAGTAGAAATGCATTCTACAAATAATATTACTGCTTATGAGTGGAGTATTTTTTTTTTTTTAGTTTTTTTTTTTTTTCTCTTTCTCTCTTTTTTAGGAAAGTGCCTACAAGGAGCCTATTTTCAGGGCTGACTGGTTGTTTTCCTGGCTATATTCCAGGGAGGTTCATAGCAAGGGTTGCTCAAGCTGCACATAATGGTTTTCTGGCCTATTAGTTGCTGCATTTAAGCACCAGACAGATCTCTCATTCCCACGTCTTTTTAGTTCAAAAAGGAGATGCAGGACTCCTAACCACTAACAATGAGTACAGCTTTCCTGAAGTCAAAGGGTTGGGCAGGGGAAGAGCTGTTACTTAGTTCCATCATCATCAGTCCCCTTCTCATGACAGTGGCAATTCCAAGCTGGAGCTGCTCCAGGATCTTGGTGGGAAAATTTGTAGACAAACTACCACAGCAAACAGCACCCTTGGGGAATGTTCTTAGGTTTTTCTGTCATAAAGGGGCAATTTGCACTCAAACAGTTTCCACAGAGGACACAATCCCAGCATGGTGTGTCACAAAGAGGGCACAGGCCTGCTGCGAAATGCCCAGGCCCCCCATGTGGGAAGCAGAGCTGACAAACCAAGGCTAGAGACACATCAGGGCTGTAGTAACTGGTAAAAAAAAAAAAAAGCAACTGTGAATTATCCAGCTCACATAGGCAATTAATTTCAGGTAAATATGTCACAGAGCTGGCTATGCCTGGGAGCACTGACAACAGCCCTCACTCCTTGGAAGGAAGACTGGGCAATCTACTTCCATAGAGATACCACCTCGGAAACCCAAAGAGAGGTCCCTATGAGTCCAATCAACTTGACAGCAGTGAGAATCTTCCTGGGGAGTCCATGGATGGTGTAAATGATTAAGGTGCTTGGCAGCTAACTCAAAGGTTGGCAGTCCAAATCCAACCATACGTGCCTTGGAAGAAAGGCCTGATGATCTACTCCTGAAAAATCAATCATTGAAAACCCTATGGAACATAGTTCTGTTCTGACACATATGGTGTTGCCAAGAATTAGAATCAACTCAATGGCAACTGAAGCTTTCTTGGACCTCTGGTCTGGAGGGAGAAAGCTTTCCCTTGAAGACTCAACAATTGGTCAATTATATAGAAAACCAATGGCCAACATTATTCTATGAGAAGGGATTGAAAGCATTCCTTTTATGAATGGGTACCAGACAAAGATGCCCTTTATCACCACTCCTACTCAATATTTATTGAAAGTCCTAGCCACAGCAATAATGCAAGAAAGAGAAATAAAGGCATCCATATTGACAAAGATGAAGTAAAACTATATCTATTTGCAGATGATATGCTCTTATACATAGAAAATTCCAAAGACTCAGTAAGAAAATTATTGAAATTAATTGAAAGTTTCATCAAAGTGACAGAGTGCAAAATCAACATACAAAAAATCAGTTGGATACCTTAACCTTATGAGGAGAACTCTGAAAAGATAATCAGGAAAACAATACCATTTACAATAGCTTCCAAAAAGATAAAATGTTTGGGAAAAAATCTTACCAGAGACACAAATGACATATACAAAGAAAACTATAAAACACTACTTCAAGAAATTACCAAAGACTTACAGAAATGGAAGAACATACTTTATTCATGGATGGGAAGACTGAACATTGTAAAATTGCCAATACTACCCAAACCAATCTATACATTCAATGCAATCCTGATGCAGATTCCATCAACATTCTTTAAGGATGTGGAAAAACCAATGACTAATTTTATATGGAAAGGAAAGAGCCCTCAGATAAGCAAAGCACTACTGAAGAAGAGAACAAGGTACAAAATCTCATGCTCTCAGATCTAAAAACCTACTATACAGCCACAGTAGTCAAAACAGTCTGGTATTTGTACAATGACAGACACATAGACCAGTGGAACAGAATTGAAAACCCAGAAATAGATCCAACCACCTATGGTTAGCCGATCTTTGGCAAAGGGCCAAAATTCATTAAATAGGGGACAGATAATCTCTTCAACAAATGGTGCTGGCAAAACTGGATACCCGTTTGCAAAAAAATTCAACATCCATGCCTCACACCATCCACAAAAACTAATTCCAGATGGATCAAAGAATTAAATGTAAAACCTAAAACTATAAAGTTCATCAAAGAAAAAATAGTGGCGAACTTAGAGACCTTGATATATACCATTAATAGACTACCAAACATAAGTAAAAATGCACAAACAGCAGAAGATAAACTAAGTGTTTGGAACTTTCTAAAAATTAAGTTCTTATTGGTATCAAAAGACTTCTCCAAAAGAGTGAAAAGAAAAAAAAAAAAATACATGGCAAAAACATATCTGACAAGGGACTTCTTTCCATAATGTGTAGAAAACTCCAACATCTCAACAACAAAAAGACAAGCAATACAATTAAAAAATCAGCAGAATATATGAACAGAAACTTCACTAAAGGAGATATTCAGGTGACCCTCAAATGCATGAAGAAATGTTCATGATCACTAGCCATTAGAGAGATGCAAATCAAAACAACAAGATACCATCTCACCCCAGCACTCACAGCAAAAGTTTAACAAGACAGAAAACAACAAATGCTAGCAAGGATGTGGAGAGATTGAGACTTTCATACACTGCTGGTGGGACTGTAAATTAATACAGCCACTATGGAAAACAGTATGGCAGTTCCTTAAAACCTTGGAAATAGAAATACTATTTGATCCAGCAATTCTATTACATCCTAAAGAAGAAACAGGCCACAAATAGACATATGCACGTGTCCATTACAGTACTATTCCCTATAGCAAAGAGATGGAAACAACCTAAGAGTGCCCGTCAACAGAGGAATGGCTAACCAAACTACGGTACATACACACAATGGAACACTATGTAACACTAAAGAATAATGTAGCATCCAAAAGTACCTCATAACATGAATAAAATTGGAGGACATTGCTCTGGTTACCTAGTGCTGCTCTGACAAGAAATACACCACAAATGGATGGCCTTAACAAACAGGAGTTTATTCTCTTACAGTTTGGAGGCTTTAAGTCCAAGTTCAAAGTGCCAGGCTCTAGGGGCTGGGTGAAAGCCCTTCAACCTTGGAGTCCAGCTCTGCCTCTTGCTCCCAGCCCACTGGAGCTAGAAGTGTTTCTTCATTCAGACAACTGCTGGCTGCTGAGGCTGACAAGCCCCAAGGCTGACAAGTAAAAAGGCACAGTCCCAGTGCTACCAAACCACATGGCAGGCCATTAACATAAGTCCATTGTAAGTCCCAAGGTTGGCAGAGCATGGCAGGCTGCTGAACAATGACATGGCTACATGCAGGGTCCAAGCATACCACATGCTAGAGACCATTCCCAAGGCTTCTCCTTATGTATAGGAAGCAGACCACATCCCAAAGGCAGCTACTCAGCTGCTTGTGGTAGATCCCACCATGGAGTTGATTGCCAGTCTCACAGGGGGAATAACTACCACCAGCTGCCCAGCCACTCAACCAGGTCCAGCCAAGTTGACACACAAAAATAACTACCACAGACATTATGCTGAGTGAAATAAGTCAATCACAGAAGGAAAAATACTGTATTAATCCACTATTGTAAAAAGTCAAGGAAAGATTTACATATGGAAGAAAAACTTCTTTGTTGGTTACCAGGGATAGGAGTAGAGAGGAGGGAAAATTACTAGATAAGTATATTGGTTCTCTAGTGCCACTCTAACAGAAAATACCTCAAGTGGATGGCTTAAACAAACAGACTTATTCTCTTACAGTTTGTAAGGCTAGAAGCCCAAGTTCAAAGTGCCAGCTCTCGGGTCTGGGTGAAGGCCCCTCAACCTTGGGCTTCAGCTCTGCATCTTGCTCCCAGGCCACTGAAGCTGGAGGCTTCTCTTAACTCAGGCAGTTGCTGAGGCTGACAAACCCAAGGCTGACAAGTACAAAGGCATAGTCCAAAGATTATCAAACAACACAACAGACCACTCATTCAAGTTCATTAACAGTCCCAAGATTATTAGGGCCAGCATGGCAGGCTGCCGAAAGAAGATTCAGCTACATGCAGGGTCCAACCACACCAAAAAGCTCAGAGACCTTTCTCAAAGCTGACTTCTCATATACTGCAAACAGACCACATCCCTAAAGGCAGCTACTCAGCTGCTCACTGCACCATGAGGTTGATTATGAGTCTCATTGTGGGGAATAAACTATGCCCAGCTGCCCAGCCACTCAAAAGCAGGTGCAGCCCAGTTGACACATAATCTTAACTACCGCAGTAGGTAAAAGACAAGCATTGATTTAGGTAAAGGGAAAGGCAATATATCAAAAGCATGTGACCAACACAATAACACTAAGGAAAAGGAAGACACAGAGAGGTGCAGAAGAGTGTACAGACAACAAAGATAAACACTTGTACATACACAATACTGCATTATCAGTAACAACAAACATTAATCTATGGGTGGCTACATAAGTAAATAGACTGAATGATCAGGTATGTCTAGGCAAAAGGGAATTTACCCATGACCATATAAAAGTATAAGTTTGGCAGATGATATTTCTACATACATATTTTTATGTGCTATAAGAATGTCTATATATATATATATATTAGAACTAACAGGGAGCAAAGTTATTACACCTTCTTAGCCACAGCTAATTACCTTGAGGGAGCAAGTTCTTGGGCCCATGGGCAAAGGGTCATTGTCACAGGGAACATCAAGCTCAGTTGGAATAACATATTACACAAAAATATTGTTCTACATCCCACTTTGGTGAGTAGCAACTGGGATCTGAAAAGCTTGCAAGCAGCCATCTAAGATGCAACAATTGGTCTCTCATCCTCTAGAGCAAAGAAAAATGAAGAAAACCAAAGAAGCATGGAAACAGTCTGTTGATGGGACCAGCAGACTATACAAACCTCAGCCTACACTACTCTGAGACCAGAAGAACTAGATGGTGCCAGGCTGCCACCATCAACCACTCTGAAAGAAATCAGTGTAGGAGATCCTGGATAAAGTGGGAGAAAAATGTGGAACGAAACTCAAAATTATAAAAAGAAGACCAGGCTTACTGGTCTGTTAGAGACTAGTTAGACCTCTGAGACTATGGTCCCTAGTCACCCTTTGGGCCTGGAATTGGACTCACTCCTGTGGCTTCCAACCAAACTATAGACAGGTATATAAGGTAAACATTTACAGCAGATAGGTACTGTGGTGGTTATGTTTGTGTGTCAACTTGGCTGGGCCTGGTTGAGTGGCTGGGCAGCTGGTGGTAGTTATTACCCATGATGAGACTGGCAATCAACTCCACAGTGGGATCTACCATAAGCAACTGAGTAGCTGCCTTTGGGATGTGGTCCGCTTCCTGTATATAAGGAGAAGCCTTGGGCATAGTCTCTAGCTTATGGCATGCTTGGACCCTGCATGTAGCTGTGTCATTGTTCAGCAGCCTGACATACTCTGCCAACCTTAGGACTTATAATGGACTTAAATTAACGGCCTGCCGTATGGTTTGGTAACATCGAGACTGTGCCTTTTTACTTGTCAGCCTTGGGCTTGTCAGCCTCAGCAGCCAGCAGCTGTCTGAGTGAAGAAACGCCTCTAGCTTCAGTGGGCCGGGAGCAGGAGGCAGAGCTGGACCCCAAGGTTTAGTGGCTTTCACCCAGCCCCTAGAGCCTGGCACTTTGAACTTGTACTTAAAGCCTCCAAACTGGAAGAGAATAAACTCCTGTTTGTTAAGGCCATCCCATTTGTGGTATATTCTTGTCAGAGCAGCACTAGGTAACCAGAGCAGGTGCACTCCTTAGAACAATCAGCCATGGGAGATCAGAAGGTCACTATTTGCACAGGGAGATAGCTCAGAAGGGAGGAATGCACAGGAAAGGATACAGGAAAAGGGTAAACACAGGGAGGAAGTGGGTAGAGAGCTGTTACATTATAGGAATTGCAGTCAATGTCATGAAACAAAATGTACATTGACTGTTGTACGGAAAATAAATTTGCTCTACAAATTTTGCACAAATCACAATAATAATAATAACAATTTTTTAAAAAGTCTAAAGAATTGACAGAGGTCATGAACAGACACTTCATCAAAGAAGGCATTCAGGTAACTAACAAACACATGAAGAAATGCTTGCAATCATTAGCCATTGTTGTTTTTGTTATTAAATGCCTTCAAGTCAGTACCCTATGCAGCACAGACACTATGTACAACAGAATAAAACACTACCTGGTCATGTGCCATCCACACAATCTTTGTTATGTTTGAGCCCATTGTCTCAGTCACTGTATCACTCCATCTCATTGAGGGTCTTCCCCTTTTTCGTTGCCCCCCTAATTTACCTAACATGATATGTGTCTCCAGGGACTGGTCTCTTCTGACAACATGACCAAAGTATGAGAGAAAAAACCTGGCTATTCTCACTTCCAAGGAGCATTCCGGCTGCAATTCTTCCAGGAGAAATTTGTTAGTTCTTTTAGCAGTCCCTGGTATTACAGTAGTCTTTGCCAACACTACAACTCAAAAGCATCAACTCTTCCTCACTCTTCCTTATTCATTGTCCAGTATTCACATGAGTATAAGGCAAACGAAAATATCACGGCTTGGGTTAGATGCACTTTAGCCTTCAAGGAGACATCTTTGCTCTTCAGCACTTGAAAGAGGTCTTTTGCAACAGATTTGCGCGGTGCAATACATCATCTCATATCTTGACAGCTGCTTCCACTGGTGTTGATTATAAAACCAAGTAATATGAAGTCTTTGACAATTTCAATCTTTTCTCCATTTATCAAGATGCTGTTTATTGGACCAGTTGTGAGGATTTTTGTTTTCTTTATATCAAGGTGTAATCCATACTGCAGACTATATTCTTCAACCTTCATCAGTAACTGCTTCAAGTCATCCTCACTTTCAGCAAGCAAAGTTGTGTCGTCTGCACATTGCAGGTGTTAATGAGCCTTCCTCCAATCCTTATGCAACATTCTTCTTCATATAGTCTAGCTTCTTGGATTACTTGCTCAGCATACAGGTTGAATAAGTATGGTGAAAGGATACAACCCTTACCCACTCCCTTCTTGGTTTTAAACCATGCAGTATTCCCTTGTTCTGTTCAAATGACAGCCTCCTGGTCTATGTACAGGTACCTCATGAGCACAATTAAGTGTTCTGGAATTCCCATTCTTCTCAATGTTATCCACAATTTGTTATAATCCACACAATTGAATGTTTTTGCATAGTCAATAAAACACAAGTAAACATCTTTCTGATATTCTTTGCTCTCAGCCAAAATCCATTTGACATCAGCAATGATATCCTTTGTTCCACATCCTCTTCTGAATGCAGTTTGCATTTCTGGAAGTTCTCTGTCCATATACTGCTGCAACCATTTTTGAATTATCTTCAGTTAAGATTTTACTTGCGTATGATATTAATGATACTGTTCGATAATTTCCACATTCTGTGTGATCACCTTTCTCTGGAATGGGTACAAATATGGATCTCTTCCAGTCAGTTGGCCAGGTAGCTGTCTTCCAAATCTCATGGCATAGCCGAGTGAGTGCCTCAAGCACGACACCCATTTGTTGAAACATCTCAATGCCTATTCTGTCAATTCCTGCAGCCTTGTTTTTCACCTATTCCTTCAGTGCAATTTCAACTTCGTCCTTCAATACCATTGGTTCTTGATCATATGCCACCTCCTGAAATGGATGAAATAATTATATATGTTGTTGTTATGTACCATTGAGTCGGCTCCGACTCATAGCAATACCTCCTTGGGTTTCCAAGGCAGTGTCTCTATGGAAGTAGATTGACCAAGCTTCTTTCTTGGAGTGGCTGGTGGGTTTGAACTGCCAACCTTCTAATTATATATAGTGAAATTAAAGAAATAGGTCTTCTGCATTGTCCCCTACCTTGGCACAACTCCCTGTTGCTCCCTTGAATAACAGTCTCTTTACTCAGCTCAACCCTCTCTATTGACATTTCCATCACTCTGAAAAGTGAGATTAGTTCAAAAATGGCTTTTTAATTAAGCTGTTACATTCCAGATCCAAAAATTTTTTTTTCTTTTATTTATGCTTACTTTCACAGGTAACATATGAAGACATTTTTATGACAATAAAATCAAATTTTCCATTAAACACTATACCAGACTCACAAAGTCAGGCACATCTCCCCAGGGATAACTGCTATTAGACTAGTTTGGTGGGTATGCTCCTCTTTCTGCAGTAACTCACACAAACATATATGGGCCTATAAAATATAGTGTGGGGGCACTTACGAAAATTGTATCATAAAATACCTTTCAGTCTAGAACTGCTTTTGCTTTTTCTTTTTATAACTTCTAATTTTTGTAAAATTTATACAAGCACATAATTTATAGACAACAAAATCAACAAGGTCTATTAAATCAAATACCAGTCCCCAGCTTCCCAACCCTCATTTCTTTCTTCCCAGAGGCAAACTCTTGCAATTCTTCTGGCTGATTCTTTATTCTTTCTGGTTTTCACTTCTTATCTCTTAATGAAATACTTGAATTACCACTTTTGGTTTTCTTTGGGTTTTGGGTTTTTTTTTTTTGGTTTTTTTTTTTTCAGTTTTAGGAATTATTGACTGAATTGCTACAATAAATGATGAGTCTTAGCAAACTTTCCTCCCAGCCCCCACAGCATTCTCCAACATATATTCTACCCTCCCTTCATCTTCTCAATATACTTATAACATGATTTTGATTAGAATAATGCTTAGAATTTATATTATGATGACTATTATGTAATTGGGAGCTCTGGTGGTGCAATGCCTAAAGCATTTGACTGCTAACCTTCTGGTTAGCAGTTCAAACCCACCAGCTGCTCCATGGAAGAAAGATGAGGCAATCTACTTCTGTAAAGATTTACTACCTTGGAAACCCAATGAGAGTCACTATGAGTCAGAATTGACTCGATGGCAGTGAGTTTGGTTTGTTTTTCATTATGCAATTCAGAGCTGAGTCATGTAGTAAGTTATGATTAAATTATTTCCCTGTACAGCTTTTTTTTCCCTTCTGGATTTAATTATTACCTATTTTTTCCTCCAAAGTCAGGGAGGAGCAGTCATTCAGTAACATGGGATGGAAGAAGATATCAAGGCTGTAAATTCTTACAGGAATTTCAACCAATCATTCTTATTTTAGCCCCCCTCCACTTTCCTACTACCACTCATCTGTCAGTTTGTCATAGTGTGGTGGCTTGTCTGTTGCTGTTATGTTGAAATTATGCCACTAGCATTTCAAATACCAGCAAGGTCACCCATGGTGGACAGGCTTCAGTGGAGCTTCCAGACTAAGAGTAGGAAGAAAGGCCTGGCTGTCTGCTGAAAATTAGCCAATGAAAACCAGGAGGTCTTTAAGAAATGGACCTGCTGGATTATGGGACACACACATTTGAAATTTTAATTGCCACTACAAAATTGCTCTCCAAAGTATCAATTTTTATTTCTACCATCACTGGATAGGTGTATGCTCTTACATCTTTTTCAAATCTTCATATTATCAAACTTTTTTTTTTCCAATCTGATGGGTTAAGAAAATGGTGTTTAATTGTCATTTTCATTTGAATCTCCCTGATTACTTACTGTTCACTAGTGAGGTTGAACATATGTTTAATAGCTATTTGTAGTTCTTTGGTGAATTGCTTGTTTTTATCATGCAATGATTTTTAAATTGGGTTGTTTGTTTTATTTTTATTGATTGATTTGTATGATGTTCTTTATTTTCATATTATATGCTGCTAATAATTTAAGAGGGACCTCTGGTGGTGTAGCACCTAAGGCATTTGACTACTAACCAGGAGGCCTGCGGTTCAAATCCACCAGCAACTCCTCAGAAGGAAGGTTGAGCAACCTACTTCCATAGTGATACTGCCTCAGAAACCCAAGGAGAGGTCACTATGAGTTGGATCCAACTCAACGACAGTGAATAATAATTTAAGACTGTTCCTTGTGTTTTAATTTTTGATGTTTTCTTTGTTGCACAGAAATTTTAAATTTTAATAGTTAATCTTTTGTGGTATTCTACAATTCATGTATCATATAATACGTACTTCTGAGATTTTGCTTGAGATTACATTGAATTTAGGGAGAAATGACTCCATTACAATACTGAGTCATCCATAAATAAAAGCATAAACATGGTGTATCCTCCAGTTTACTCAGGTCTTATTTTTCACTCTTTACCAAAGTTTTCCATATGAAGGCAATGCTCTATTCTTGTTATTTCTTGGTATTTATAGCTTTAAGATTTTAAAATAAGATTAAGACTCTTTTTTTGTTATTTCTAGGTTCTTTATAGCTTCTGTTTTTATTCTGAATGAAATATATTTCTATTACATTTTCTAATAAATTATTACTAGTATATTTTTAAACACATTTTAATAAGAAGCTTAGTTCATTTATTTTCAATCTTGCCTGCTTTCTAAAAAAAAAGAGTATTTAAAAGTAAAATTTTTTCCCCTGAGTTTCCTTTGGCCACAATCCCTGCATTCTAATGTCGAGAACTCTTACTGATATTCATTTCTAAATAGTTTCTAATTTCCATTTTCATTTTTTACTTAACCAAAATCATATTTTAAAATATGTTTTCAATTCTTTGCAAGAATATTTTTTATTGCAATTTAGTCAGTGAAGTAGCTTCAATTTAGTCAGTGAAGTAGCTTTCATGATTACTGTTTTTCATAATCCTTTCTTGAATTCTTTCTCTTAGATTTATATTACTTTGCTGGAATATATATTTTAGTAATTCTTTACATAATATTAGAAGGTAGAAAATATTTTGTTTTGCCAGCACACTTGAATTATAGTTCGGCTGGGTATAGAATTACGTGTAATTTTTCATCTTCCATTGTGTTGTTGCATCCAGTTTTATCAATAGGACATCTAATGTTAACTCTATTTTTGTTACTTTATAGATAGTTGTTCTATCTCTCTTCTTCTGTTGAAACTATATTTTCCCCTAGTGTTCTAAAATTTCACCCTATGTGTCTAGGAAAGTCCTGTGTATTTACCTAGCACTTTTCTTGGTGAACTTTTTTTCATTAAGGAAATGGTCTTCAATTCTGGAAAATGGTATTTTGTTGTTTCTTCAAACATTTCTCTCATAATTTTTTTTTTTAAAAAAGAAAATTTTAAAATTTAAAATGGTTTTGAATTTACACAAAAGTTATAAAGATGGTACAAAGAGTTCACATATACCCTTCACCCAGTTTTCCATGTTGCTAAGACCTAGTATTGCTATGGTACATTTGTCACAACTAATGAGCCAACATGGGTACATTATTAATAATTAAAATCCATCATTTATTCAGATTTCACAAGTTTTTCCATAATGTCATATTTTTTCTATTCCAGAATTCCATCCAGGATTCTACAATACATTTAGTCATCATGTCTTCTTAGCCTCCTCTGATCTGTAACTGTTTCTCAGAATATCTTTTCTTTCTTTGACAGTTTTGAGAAGTATTGGTCAGGTATTTTGCAGAATGTTCCTCACTTGGATTTTCCACTATTTTTCCTCATGGCCAGATTGGGGTATGAGTTTCAGAAAGGAAGTGCCATTCTCCTCACATCATATCAAGGGCCACACGTTACTATCAACATGGCTTATACTAATGATGCTAACATTGATCTCCTGCCAAGGTAGGGTTTGCCATATATGTAAAAGCTAGCTCTGCTATTAAGTGAATACTCATTTATGATGTCATGTTCTCCTGATAAATGCATTGTGAAATGCCACTCATTTTATCTTTACAAAATGCTCCTCTTTTTCTCTGGCCATTCAGTTTTCCTTGGAGCTACATGTTTATATTCCTTTGTGAAATGCATGTTGAAATATTTATTGGATTGATTGTCTTTTAATTGTAGAATTATAAAATTTTTTTATCTTGTGGCTAGAAATCTTTTTTCAGGAACACAAGTATTTTTTTTTTAATTTCTAAAACTTAAATTATATTTTATAGGTCAAGGTTTTTTCTCTTTGATTGAGTTGTTTTTTGTTTTTGTTTTTGTTTTTTCATACTCCAAATTTGCAGAGATTTTCTCTTGTAGAAGTCACATAGTTTTCACTTTTACTTTTAGATCTATTGTTCATTTTAAGATAATATTTGTGTAAAGAATAAGGGAAGTGCTGAGGTTCATTTTTTCTGAATGAATAACCAATTGTTCCAACACCATCACTGAAAAGCCTAACATACACCCATTGAATTATTTGGACACTTTGAGTGAAAATTAATTGACCATGTATGTGTGGGTATATTTCTGAACTCTATCTTCTTTCACAAATCAATATGCTTATTCTTTCTCCAATATCATTTTGACTTGATATTGGAGCTTCACTGTAACTCTTAAAATCAAGTAGTATGATCTTTTAAATTTGTTCCTTTAAAAAAAAATTATTTTGGCCTAAGTCTTTTGCAATTCCATAAAAAATATTAGAATTGACTTGTACTGTTTATAACAAAAAAAATATACTATTTTTGTTTAGGATTCCTTGAATTTATAGATAAATTTAGGGAGAGTAAGTAGCCAGTTCAACAATGCTGATATTTTTTTGATCTTGGAACATGATTTATCTCTCCATTTATTTAAGTTGTCTTTAATTTTACTCACCAATGTTTTATAGTTTTCATTGTACAGGTCTAGAAAATAGTTGTTTAGTTTATCATTAAATCTTTCAAGTTTTTTTTTTTTTTCATGTTTCCTAAATGGTAATGCTTTTCAAGGTAATTTTTCAATTTTCATTACTGAACCAAAAAAAAAAAAAAGACCTCACTGCCATCAAGTCAATTCTGACTCATACCAACCCTCTTTGGGTTTCCGAGGCAGTAAATCTTTACAGAAGTAGATTGCCCAGTCTTCCTTCCATAGAGTAAAGACTGGGCAATCTACTTTCATTACTAGTATATATAATTAAGGAGTCCTGGTGGCATAGTAGGTAAGGCACATGGATGCTAATCAGAAGGTTGGCAGTTCAAACCAATCAGCTGCTCCACAGGAAGAAGAGACAATCTACTTCTATAAAGATATACAGTTTTGGAAACCCAATGGGATTAACTATGAGTTGGACTCAACTCTATGGCAGGGTGTAGTAAATATAAATACAATTAAGTTTTGTATACTGACTTTTTATCCTGAGACTTTGCTAAACTCATTTATAATGTCTAATAGCTTTTTGTTGATTCCTTAGGATTTTATACACAAAATTGTGTCATTTGTAGTTTCCAGTAAAATACTAAAAAGAAATAGTGATACTCAACATCCTTGTCTTATTTACAATATTGGGAGAAAATATTTGTCTTCTCTCCATTAAACATTGAGTTAGCTGTTAAGTTTCTCCGTAAATGCTATTTATTAGGTTTGGGTTTTTTTTTTTTTTGTTTTTCTTTTTTTGGTCATTCTCCGTCACTTATATCTTTTTATTTAAAGTGTTTTTTTAGACAGTATATAGTCAGACCTTGCATTTGTTAACCAATCGCACAATCTCTACCTTTTAATTAAAATATTTATACCATTTACATGTAATGTAACTATGGATACGATTGAGCTTAAATCTTCCATCTTGCTATATGTTTTCCTTTTGTTTTTTATTTTTTTCTGCCTTCTTTTAGATCAGCTATGGTTTCTTGCTTTCATTTTGTTTTTTAATATTCTAGTTAATGTCCACCTCATAATCATGTCTATTTTAAAATTGGCTACTCTAGAGCTTATAATATGCATCTATATCATATATATATATGATATATATATATATATATATATATATCATATATATATATATATAAAATATATCCCTCTAAATAATTATTATACCACTTCATGTAAAATGGAATATATTTATATTTTATTTATATTTATATTTATATACTTACACCACTATACTCCCATATCACCCTCTATCCTTTGTCCTATTGTTTTCATTCATTTACTTCTGCATATATTAAGAACTTTACAATACATTGTTTTCATTTTTACTTTAAATAATAATTTTTTTAAAAAAATTGAAAATTAGAAAAAAAAATGTATTTATTCACATATTTGTCACTTCTAGTGGTTTTCACGTCTGTGTCTAAATCCATCCAGTACTATTTTCTTTCTACCTTAAAAACCTCTCTATTTTGCCTTCTTTGTTGAAGTACATTTTCATTGACTGTAGAATTCTAGGCTGACATGTTTTTGTTTTGCTTCAGCATTCTAAAGATGCCATTCCATTGTCTCATGGCATACATGGTTTCTGACAATAATTTTTTAGAATTTCTTCTATTTGTTTCTCTACACTTCATATCTCTCCTTCCCCCCTCACAACCATTGCTTTTTGCCATTTTATCTTTAACAGTACTTCTTATAAATTTGACAGTGATTTATTTGCCTGGTGACAACATACTTTATTTCTACTGCTTGAAATTCATTGCCCTTTGTGGGTTTATAGTTTGCATCAGATGTGGAAACTTTTTGACCACTGTTTCTTCAAGTGTTTTACTGTTCTTCCTCTGCTCTCCTTCTAGAATTTCAATTTAACATATACTTCCTGACATTGTCTTTCCCATTGTTAAGACACAGTTGTTGGGCTGTTTTTGTTTTTCAGTCTTTTGTCTCTCTGTACTTCAAACTGGATAGTTTCTATTGCTGTGTTTTCAGGTTCACTGATCTTTCCTCCTGTGTACCTTTTGCTAATCACATTGAATAAGTTTTCATTTCAGATATTGTATTTTTCAAGTCTAGAAATTCCATTTGGCTCTTTTTTATATTTTACATTTCTTTTCATTATGTTTATGTTTTCTTGAAATACTTGAACAAACTTGTAAGAGCTGTTTTAAAATGCTTGTCAGAGATTTCCATCATCATTTTTGTTTCAACGTTTATTTCTATGGACTGACTTCACTCCTGATTATGGGTCACATTTTTCTTCTTGTTGGTATGTCTAGGATTTTCTCCCTCATTTTGCATCTACTTTGGCTTACTCAAACTCTGGCCTCTGACACTTCATGGCAATAAAACTGAAACTTTCTGCTTGAGTTCCAGTCATTCTTCTCCATGCAGACTGCGTTGTGTACTGAGGTGTACAAATCTCATTAAGTTTCCCTCTTTCAACAGACAATATCCTCCCAGCGTTGACCTTTCAGTCACTTTAAATAGTTGATTTTAACATTTGGTTCAGAGTGTATAATTGTTATCTATGGGAAGATTAATTCAATACATGTTACTCTAACAATACTGGAAGCACACACCCTTACACTGTTTCTAAACCACATTAGGGAGCTCTGGTGGTGTAGTGCCTAAGGTTTTGACTGTTAACCAGAAGACTGGTGGTTCAAACCCACCAGCCACTCCTAGGTAGGAAAGTTGGGCAATCTAGTTCCATAGTGATACCACCTCGGAAACCCTAGGAGGGGTTGCTATGAGTTGGATCTGACTCAACGGCAATAAGGTGTTTTTTTGTTGTTGTTGTTTTGTTGTTGTTTTAACTACATTAATCAGATTAAACAGTATTTTTAAAAATTATACAGCTCAACAGTTTTCCACCGGGGGAGTGGGGACGGACATGTTTGGGAATTTCATATTTTATTTCATTTTCTTACTACAAAATACTTGTACTGCATGATTTAGGCCAAATCTGTTTTACAGAAGAGATATTTTTAAAAGTAACTGAATTATCACTATTTATTCTTTGATCTTTAAATCAGTTTATCTAGGTACAGGATAATCTTGAATTTTCTTTTTGTTTCCCATTGTTATGTAACCAACGTGATTCTGTTTTTTTAAAATCAATCAGCTTTGTAAACAACTGACTGATAATAAAGATGCTGATATTATGTAGATGATGAAATGGTGGAAAAGAGACTATAGCACAATAGATGATATAAGAATTATTTCACAAGTCTCTGAACTACTTTCTCTTGTTTCTGTAAGATCATTGTCCTTATCCCTGAGGAAGAATGGAAAACTGCAAAACTGCAACCACACTGTTAGACTGTTTCCTTGTGCATAACGCCAGTGAACCCTAGCAGTTTCTGCCCCCAAGCAAATGACTGCACCAACTAGTTCTTGCAAACTACTATGCCCTTTGGCTCCCAACTTTTAACATTCCGCATCTCTCATTTTAATCCTACCAAAGTGCACTTATTAAGGTCCTGGCTGAGCATAGTGCTGTACCCAGCAATTGAAGCACATGCAGCTTCTGTTGTCAAAGCAGACAACATAGAGAAGGAACACAGACAAATTCAACATAAACACTGAATGATTCCTATAAGTCTGTGGTCTACTGTGCCTTCAGAATGCCAGACATCTGGATGAAAGATGCAACATTTATTCAGGAAGCTTTGTGTTCCTCCAAATAATTGACTAGACTTTTGTTTGAATTGTATGAACTCAGAAATTATAATAGTTATACCAATTTATATAATGATTGACAACAGCAAAGTGTATGTGTGTATGTATAAAACCTCATTTAATTATCATAACCTTGTAGACTAGGCTTCATCATCCCTATTAAGAGCCCTTATCAAGCATGAATTTACCTTACGCCCTGTGACAGACACAAGGCCTGTTGTTGTTGTTATTTGCCGTAGAGTCGGCCCCGACTTATATCGACCCCTCCTTGGGTTTCTGAGGCAGTATCACCTTCCTTCCGAGGAGTGGCTGGTGGGTTTGAACCGCCAGGCTTCTGGTTAGCAGTCAAGTGCCTTAGGCACTATGCTACCAGAGCTCCTAAGACACAAGGCCTACAAAGGGTAAATAAACCAGTCTCTGCCCTAAAGGTGCTGCCAGGCCAGAGAAGGAGCTCTGCATTGACTGAACCTGACTTGTTCAAGGTCACAAAACTAGTTAGTGTCAGATCTGGGACTTGGTCCAACTTTTCTGGCACCAAGTTCAGCACTCTCTTCACAGCTGCCTTCAATAAAGGCCAGATGCACTTACAGACCAATGGGTAGAAAAGGGAAGGGACAGGGGTGCCGTTGGATTTAAAAGAGTCTTATTAATGCTGAGATCAGAATGAAGTATAAGTTATTAAAGTAGCAATTATGAAAATCATGTTCAGACATTGGAAAATGCTGTTGATGTAATGTTGAGTTTAAAAAAAAATGCAGAACGTAAATGGCATCTCTACCATGTTCACTTGATACACATGTGGACAGATGCAGGATGGAAACATGGGCAAGTTAAATAGCTGGATTTTTTTTTTTCAGGTGGCAGGATTATTGTGGAATTTGTTTTTCCTTTTTCCTTTATTTCTGTCTGTCTTTCTTTTTCTCTCTCTTTTTTATAATATTGTATAAATATTATTTTATACATTTGTTGATTTTGCTAGAATATAAATTACAGGCAAGAAAAAGGTACAATAATGGAGAGAATAAAATGTTTTTTTAGCCAGATAGACCTGAATTCAAATCCCATTTTAACCACTAAATAGCTGTATGATCTTGTAAAAGTTATTTAACTTTCTTGCACTTCAGTTTCTTTGATAGTTTCTTTGATAGTGACTCTATTGGACAGAGTAGAATTGCCCGATAGAGTTTCCTAGCCTGCTATCTTTATGGGAGCAGATCTCCAGGTCTTCTCTCCCTTGGTACTGCTATTGTGTTCAAACCTTCCACCTTTCAGTTTAGCACTTAATCACACTGTGCCTCTAGGGCTTGTTCACACAACACTGCAAGGTTGATATTATTGTTGTTGTTATGTGCCATCAGTCAGACCTGACTCAAAGCGACCCCTCCTTGGGTTTCCGAGGCAGTATCACTACGGAATTAGATTGCCCCATCTTCCTTCTGAGGAGTGTCTGGTGGGTTTGAACCACCAGCCTTCTGGTTAGCAGTCAAGTGCCTTAGGCACTATGCTACCAGGGGTCCTGCAAGGTTGATATTGTTGTTGTTGTTGTTGTGTGCCGTCGAGTTGGCCCCGACTCATAGCGACCCCTCCTTGGGTTTCCGAGGCAGTATCACTACAGAAGTAGGATTGCCCAACCTTCCTTCTGAGGAGTGGCTGGTGGGTTTGAACCGCCAGCCTTCTGGTTAGCAGTCAAGTGCTTTAGCCAAACTCACTGCCATCATGTCAATTCCAACTCATAGTGACCCCCATAGGATTCTCCAAGACTATAAATCTTTATTGAAGCAGACTGCCTCATCTTTCTCCCATGAGGCAGCTGGAGGATTTGAACCACTGATCTTTTGGTTGGAAGCTGAATGCCTTACCACAGCACCACCAGAGCTTTGTTTGGTCTTACACAGATTAAAATAATAATAATAATAACACAATACTCAGGGGTGATTATCTTTACTCTTTGGGACAAACTGATACTTAGTTTAAAGGTTACTTCAAGTGATACTTTCAGTTCAAGGTTTGAAGAGCAGCTCAGTGCCATAATCTCAGGGACTCTTCCAGACTCCATAGGTCCAATAAGTCTAGATTCTTTAAGAACCTGAAGTTTTATTCCACATTTTTCTCCCTTTTTATCAGGATTTCTCTATTACGTTCCTTACCAGAACATTCAGTAGTAGTAAGCTGGGCACCATCTAGTTCTTCTGGTCTCAAGGTGGAGAAGGAAACAGTTCATGTAGACAGCTACTCCTGTAGTCCAGTTCCTTCTCTGACTCTTGTGTTTCCTTCTTTCTCTTTTGTTCTAGGTGAATAAAGACCAATAGTTAGATGGATGCTTGTAAACTTTTACGACCCCCGACGCTATTCACCATACTCATGGTAGAACATAAACTTTAAGAACTATGTTACACCAAGAGACTGGATTGTCACCAAGAAAACTAATTCTATGAAATGATTGGTTATGTCTAATTAGTATCCACATCTATAGCATCCCCTACTCTTGTTTTGTTTTATTGCTTTTGTTTTTTTTCTGGTTGTTCTTATTGTTACAAAATCATATACAACCTAGTGTTGCCCATTTATCCCTTCTCCCTGTGTAGTTTATTGACATCAGTTATACTGGTCACACTTTGCAAACTTCACCCATATTAGATGCCATCTTTCCCATTTTTATAAACAAAAAGTGACTACCACTGAAGGAGTATTTCTCCCTCTTCTTCCCCTCTCCTACTCCTGGTAATCACTAACGAACATTAGTTCTGTATATTTACCTATACACATTATCTTGTAAAGTATGAACAATACAATATTTATTTTTTTCTGATTGACTTGTTTCTCTTGACATAATGTTCTCCAGGTTCCTCCATGTTGTAAGATGTTTGTTGTTGTTGTTGTTATGTGCTGTCAAGTCGGACCTGACTCATAGCGACCCCTCCTTGGGTTTCCAAGGTGGTATCACTATGGAAGTAGATTGCCCAACCTGCCTTCCAAGGAGTGGCTGGTGAGTTTGAACCACCAGTCTTCTGGTTACCAGTCAAGTGCCTTAGGCACTACACTACCAGATGTCCTATAAAATGTTTAGGTAGCTCATTTTTCAGTATCAGTCAGTGGTATTCCATTGTATGTATGTATGCATTTTACTTACCCATTCATCTGTTGATGGGCACTTAGGTTGTTTGCATCTTTTTTTTTTTTTTTTTTTTTTTATGAATAGTGCTATGATGAACATAGGTGTGCATATATCTGCTCATTTCACTTCTATTAGATCCCTAGAGTATATTTCTAGGAGTGGAATTGCTGGATCATATGGTAGCTTTACCTCTATCTCTTTGATGAATAACCAGTATGTTTTCCACAAGGGCTATATCATTTTGCATCCTCACCAGCAATGGATGAGGGTTCTAATTTCTGCACATCTCCTTCCACACCTGTGTTTTTGTTTTGTCTTGTTTTGTTTTTAATCCTAGCCATCCCAGTAGTAGTGAAATGGTATCTCATTATGATTTGTATTTGCATTTATCTGATGGCTAATTATGTTGAGCATCTTTTTATGCATTTGTTGGTTGTTTGAATATCCTCTTTGGTGAGGTGTCTGTTCATATCCTTTGCCCAGTTTTGATTGGGTTATTTGTCTTTTTGTTGTTAAATTGTAGACATTCTCTATATATTTTAGATATTAGACCCTTACAGTTATATCAGTCCCAAAGATTTTTTCCAGTCTGTGCCTTAACTCTTTTTGCATAAAAGCTTTTAATAAATAAAAGTATTTGACTTTTATGAGATCCTGGCTATCTATTTCATTTGCTATTTCTCATGCTTTTGTTGTTGTGTTTGATAATCCCTGAAAAAAATTAGGACCCAAAGCTTTGCTCCAATACTTTCTTCTAAGAATTTTATGGTTTAAGATTTCATGTAGGTCTCTGATCCATTTTGAACTGGTTTTAGTGAATTCATGAGGTATGGATCGTGTTTCATTTTTCTGCATGTGGAAATTCAATTTTGCCAGCACCATTTGTTGAAGAAACTGTTCCTTCTCCGTTGAATAAATTTGGCTCCCTTGCTGAAAATCAACTGACCATAGATATTTGGATTTATTTCTGTGTTTTCAGTTCTACTCCATTGGTTTACATATCTATCATTAAACCAGTACCAGGCTGTTTTAATTACTATAGCTATGTAATATATTTTGAAGTCAGGAAGTGTGAGGCTTCCTACTTTGTTTTCTTCAAAATGGCTTTGGCTATTCAAAGGATCTTTTCTTTCCATAAAATTGAGGATTAGTTTTTCTATTTCTGTAAAGAATATTGTTGGAATTTTATTGGTATTGCATTGTTTCTGTAGATCATCTTGGGTATTATTGCCATGACTATATTAAGTATTCCAATCCATGAGCATGGAATGTCTTTCCCTCTACTTAGGTCTTCTTTAGTCTCTTTCAGCAGTGTTTTATAATTTTAATTGTGTAAGTCACATCCCTGGTGTCTTAGGCTAGGTTCTCTAGAAAAGCAAAACCAGTAAAGCTTATATGTGTGTGTGTGTGTGTGTGTACAGAGGGAGACAAAAAAAAAAAATTATCTTAGGGAAATGGCTCACACAGTTGTAGAGACTGGTAAGTCCCAAGTCCATGGGTCAAAAGTCAAACTGGAAGCTTTTCCTGACTCAAACAGCTGCAGGGGCTGACCAATCCAAGATCAGCAGGCAGTATAGCAGGGTGCTGACTTCAGCAGATGATGAATCCAAGATCAGCAGGTAAAACAGTGAATTGTTGGTTCACAGGCTGCAAAAGCAGCAATTCCAAGATTGGCAGGCAACACAGGTGGCCACTGGTGATGTGGCCAAATGCATTATCCAGATGGGCCAAAAGCTGGAGACCTTTCTTATGTACTTCATCATACACTAGAAGCAGGCCTCACTCCAAGGCAACTACTTAGCTGCTCACAGCAGATTCCATCATGAACGTGATGACAATCTCACCATGGGGAACAACTACATCCAGCTGCCCAGCTGCACTGACACACAACCTTAACTAGTTCCATCCCTTGGTTTAAAATAAGAGTCTCATGAAGGACAAGGAGCTGGGGATGGGTCACCTCACAAAGTGGAGCCTCTCTCAAACTTATCCTCTTGTGGATTCTGTATAGGATGGGATATAAGACAGAAATGAAAGAAAATAACTTTTTCTATTACTTTCAGGACTCCATGGGTGCTTACTTGTCGGGCTAACAATAAGTTGTTAATAGTGGACTGTTCAACGTTTCTCCCACAATTAATGACAGAGTGATGAAATTTCACATTGTTTTCATATTAATTAAACTTTGGAATAGTGCTTGCTGTATTTCTGTAGTGAAGACATTAGTGGTTCAGTAGTGGATATCCAGGTTTGATTCCCAGACAATGTACCTCATGCACAACCACCCATCTGTGAGTGGAGGCTTGCACACAATTGCCATGATGCTGAACAGGTTTCAGTGGACCTTCCACACAAAGACAGACTAGGAAGAAAGGTCTTCCTAGATTTATTTCTGAAAATCAGACAATGAAAACCCTATGGATCACAATGGTCCAATCTACAACCAATCATGTAGATGGCACAAGACTGGAAGTTTTCAATTATGCATGGAGTCTCCATGAGTTGGAGGCCAATTTGAAGGCACCTACCTCACCACCAGCTAACAAAATATTTCTATATCATATTATGGTAATAAATTCCCCCAAAAAAAATCTAACAAAGAAACAAAGCAATACCTATGCTTGTGATGAAAATGTTCCTCTGGTTGCTAAAAAAGTCAGATGACACCTAGGGCCATGCCACCTAAGCAGCCAGATCTCCCTGTGGCCTTAGTTGCCTATGTGGGAGATAGGCAAATCTTCTTAAACAGTTATGAGACTTGCTCTTGCCCATCTGCTGGCTCCAACTTGTGAGGTCTTCAGTCAGACCTTCTGCAGAGACACGATGTTTTATTTACCATCATACATCTCAATCTCTTCCCTGATTTGGAGACTAAATGATCTTTTCTATTTTCCAAAGATTTAAATGGTCTTGTTTGGAAAAGGTCTGAGACTCCTCGGGCTTGGTCTCTTCTTTTAGCAGCATAGCTGAGGGGTAGCTGTGCATCAAAATGAGAGGATTAGGAAGGTTGACCTGCAAGATTTTTGACAAAGAGCCCAACCATATTCCTTGGCCCAGGCACAAGTTTCCTGATGTCCTCACAATAAATCACCAGTATTCGACGGCACATAACAACAACAACAACAACATCCTATCAAATGCGGACTCTAAAACAATTTGCCTACAAATTCTTCCCTTTCCCCAACACATTGTCCCCAAATAAAAGAATTTATGTAGTTACACCTCCCTTTTCTTCTGCTGTTTGGAAACAGTATTTCCCCTTATTAGGGAACAAGTTTGGAATGCTTCCATTGTCCTGTTCTCTTATCTATGCTTCAGGAGTTTTGTCTGATTTCCCAGCTACCACCTAAGACATTTTCTTCTTCTCTTACACTCATTGTCTTTTCAATCACCTTATATGCATGCAAAACCTGGACAGTTAAAATCAATGACACAAGAAGAATTGATGCATTTGAATACTCCTTAGAAGAGAGGCTGGCAAGACTAAGGAGAGGCTGGCAAGACTTGTTTTTCTTACTTTGAACATGTCATCAGGAAAGACTAATCACTAGAAAAGGACATACTGTTTGGTAGAGGATCCCTGTTGGACCATCTCAATGAGATGGATTGACACAATAGCTGCAAAAATAGGCTCAAACATAGCAATTACGAAGATGAAGCAGGACAGAGAAATATTTCATTCTGTTATACATAAGGACACAATGAGTGGAATTCAACACAATGTCAACTAATAGTAACAGCATAAAAGAGAGGGGCCAAGGGGAAGAAGAGGAGCCCCTAGGGAAAACAAGAATATATGTCCTGGACTCTTGTTCCTGACACTCTTCCTGTCCTCAGCTGGCCTGGTGACAGGAAAATGAGCCAGCCACTGTACTCACAGGGACTTAAAAATTGTGTGAACCACAGAATTTAAACCTGAAAGGATGCTGCCAGTAGGATTTCATAGAACCAAATATGGCAAATTCTGTTGTGTACATTTTCGACAAGTCAAAGCTCACACAGCTTGCCAGGCTCTGAGGGGGAGTCTGGCCTTCACTGGAGTAGGGAAGATAGATACACTTTTCCTATCTCCAGAGCTCCAGGAGAAACCATTCTCTGCCATAAGTCACAAAGCTGGTTCAGCCAGCTGCCCACAAACGTGGTTCTGAAAGAAGCATACAACTCTGCTGAAAAAGCATTCATCTTCTCCCATTTGATCTTTCTTCCACATGCTTTTTGTATTAATGCTGGCATTTTGTTTCCATCTGTTTTTAACTCTTGGTTAGAAATGTACAAGTCCGGCTCTAGCCCTCTGAGGGGGTTCCTCTGCAGGGTGCTGCTCTGAAGCAGAGGGTGGTAGGAAAGCCATGGGAAATCAACTGCATGTTTTATTTTAAATCAGCAAACATTTCGTGAGTACCCACTATGGACTAGGCATTGTGCTACTTATTAGGCACTTGCTAGACACCATATCATACAACTGTTCAAAACTCTTCACAGATCCCCACTTTACTCCGAGTAAACAAGCCAGTCCTTGAAATGACGGATAAGACCCAACATGACTCCTCCCCTCCCCCACCTTTCTGATTCCTTCTCCTACAAGGCTCTCTGTTACTCACTCCCCACCCCAAAAGCCAAGCTGGCTTCCTCACCCTTCCATGAATGTTCCAAACACACTTCTGCTTTCATGCCTTTGCATGGGCTTATCCCTCCACTCCACTTGGAACACCCTTTCTCCAGAGTGGCTAACTCTCTCATCTTCTTCAAGTCTTTGCTCAAACATCACCTTTTCAGACAATCCTGTTGAATCCTTAAAAAGAAAATCTTGTTGGAAATTGCAACCCTTCAACAACACTCCTGCCTCTCCTTACCCTGCCCTACATTTTCTTTCTCCATAGCACTTATCACCTACTGTTTCCCTAGAAAACATAGCCTAAAAGAATGCAGTTCCAGGGAAGCAGAAAAGAATGGATGAGGGTGTAATGTAGGGAAAGAGAAAAAGTAAACATAGTGTGTTTCCAAATGACCACAGCTTTGTAACAAGCCAATGACTCAGTCCCACACATCTTCAGAGAGACATTTTTGAACAGTTTACCCAGAGAAGGAAGAAAGAAGATGAAGCCTTCAGTTCCTCTCTCCCATTGGTCAAAATTTGCCCTATAGGTGTTAACTTCCAGGTGAGGCTTACATGAGTGGATTCAAAGGGGCTCTTATGGTGTTCTTCAACTTAGTGGTATCAGGGAAGCCTTAGGGTGGAGGATGGGAGTTGAGAGACATGCAGCACAGGCACTAGGCAAGGGACTATGGAACACACCTGTGAGCAACATGAGGGACAGGAATCAGTCCTCACAGTGTACCTTGAGGTACAAGAGAGGTAGTGGTGGAGGCAGCAGTGCCCCAGGTCAACATAGAAAGACCAAGCTGTTGTCAGAGCTGCCCCAGCCAAACAACAAGGTAAGTGTGTAGCTCTCAACTGTGCATAAACTGAATCCAGCAGAACCTTCTAACATGGCATCTATCTCCCTCAGCTAGAATATTAGTTCCATAAGAGCAAGATCTTTTTCTGTTTGCCTTACCTCACACATTCCAAAAGCCTAGAGCAGGGCCTGGTATATAGTAGATCATCAGCATTGTTGAAAGAGTGTAAGGGCTGTGATGATGCATAAGATACAGACCTGTCCTCAATAGGTTTACAGTCTCTAGGTGACTGCAGAGCAGAAAGTGCTTGGCCAGGGGCAGGACATGTAGCTGCAGGAACACATGACAGAGCTGCGTGCAATTGGTCTCTGAGTCCTGGTACCTCAACTCTAACTGTGATAATTCATGTGCAACCTGGCCTCTTTGGTGAAACAGGAACACTGAATTAGGAAATCAAGATCTAGCCTGTAAACTCCCCACGTTGGCCAATTACAGGTAGTACAACTTTGCAAGAGTTACCTAATGATAATGATGATGATGATGATTTATCCAGCACTCACTTTCTACCTGGTAAAGTAGAGGGTCAGTGCAAAAGAGGGAGACACTGTATGAGATAGATTGACACAGTGGCTGCAAAAATGGGCTTAAAAATAGCAACAAAAATAGTTGTGAGAATGGTGCAAGACCAGAAAATGTTTTGTTCTGTTTTATATAAGGTCACTGTGACGGGGCCAATTCCATGGCACAAACAACAACATTTTCTACCAGGTTATAGTTTGAATAACTTATCTATTTCCGTAGTGATACTGCCTCAGAACCTAAATGAGGGGTTGCTATGAGTTGGATCTTATTGGGCTGGTTGTTGGGTTGTATAGGTTTGGCAGATGATATTTCTACATATGTATTTTTATGTGTCATAAAAATGTCCACATATATAATAGAGCTAACAGGGGGCAAAGTTATGATAACTTCTTAGCCACAACCAAATGTCTTGAGGGAGTGAGTTGCTGGGCTTGTGGGTTCAGACCGTGGTCAAGGGGGACACAAAGTTCAATTGTCGTAATGTACTACACAAAAACATTGTTCTACATCCTACTTTAGGAGGAGCTCTGGTAGCATAGTGCCTAAGGCACTTGACTGCTAACCAGAAGGCTGGCAGTTCAAACCCACAAGCCACTCCTTGGAAGGAAGGTTGGGCAATCTACTTCCGTAATGATACCACCTCAGAAACCCAAGGAGGGGTAACTATTAGTTGGGTCTGACTCGACAGCACATAACAACAACAACACATCTTACTTTGGTAAATAGCGACTGGGGTCTTAAAAGCTTGTAAGCAGCCATCTAAGATGCAACAATTGGTCTCTCTTCATCCAGAGTAAAGAAGAATGAAAAAAATCAAAGATGCATGGAAATAATTAGTCCAAAAGACTAGTGGACCATGTGAACTTCAGCTTACATGACCCCAAGACCAGAAGAACTAGATGGTATCTGGCTACCACTGTCAACCCCTCACAAAACAAAAACCAAGCTCACTGCCATCAAGTCGGATCCAACTCATAGTGACCCCTCCTTGAGTTTCCGAGGCAGTAACACTACAGAAGTAAATTGCCCAAAATATGAGATCCTGGATAGAGTGGGAGAAAAATGTGGAACAAAACTCAAAATCATAAAAAAGACCAAGGTTACTGGTCTGATAGAGATTGGTTAAAAACTCCCAAGATAATGGCCCCTAGTCGCCCTTTGGGCCTGGAATTGAACTCACTCCCATGGCTTAACTTCCAGCCACACAATAGATAGGTGTACAAGGTGAACAACGACATCATATAGGTACACTCCTTAGAACAATCGACCATGGGAGATCAGAAGTGTAGGATTTGAGCAGGGAGATAGCTCAGAGGGCAGGAATACTTAGGAAAGAAGGACTCAGGAAAAAAGTAACCTCAGAGAGGAAGTGGGAAAGCAATTGTTACATGTGGGGATCGCAATCAATGTCACAAAACAAGGGGTGTATGAACTGTTGAATAGAAAATGAATTTTCTCCTGTTTACCCAAATTACCATAAAAAGTTTCAAATTTTTTTTTTTTTTCTTATTCCGTTTTTACCACAGTTCAATGGGAGAGGTATTATTATTCTATTGTTACCTTCATTTCACAGACGGAAGTCTAAACTGAACAAAGAAAAGTTAAAAAAGGCTGACTCAAGGTCTCCTGGCTAATAAGTAGCAGAGCTAGGATTTGAATCTCAGGCTGTCTATGCCAGAATTGAAGCTCTTAATCACTACCCTCTAGCACCATGCCATTGAGTCACAGTGCCCTCTTTTTGTAAAAGGAAAAGATAAGATAGATCATCTTTAAGGTCCTTTCCCAGTAAGCTACATTCCAAATACATCAAAGTCAAAAGTGACCCAGCCTAGACCTGTTGGGAGATGACTGGATATTGTCCAGGACAAATACACCTAGCATATACTGTGGCCACCCAGGCCTGAGTCACCAGCAGCTTCCTCCCACCTCCAGACCCTTGAGCACAGCCTCCCTGTTCTATACATGAAGACGTAGGCACGAGATAAACCTGGCCAGGATAGAGGTGCCACCTATGAAAGCCTGACTGGGGATCATGAAGACACACACAGAGTGTCTTCTGCAGGCCCAAGTTATGAAACATGATTTGCGGAAGCCCAACTATTCACTGACTGCACAGTTTACAGATTGGAAGCCGTTGGGCAAATGTGACTCAGCTCCATCTGACTTAGAGCCTCCCTCACTGATCTAGATCAGTGTTCTCCAGGAGAAATATAGCACAAGCCTTGTGATTGATTTTATATGTCCTAGAAGCCACATTTTAAAAAGTAAAAATAGGAAAAACTAATATTATATTGACGATATATTTCATTTAATCCAATATATTCAAAATATCACTTTAACATGTTACCTATAGAAAAACTTACTGAAATATTTTACTTTCTATTTTTTTCATTAAGGTAGAAGTGTGTACACCAAAACATTTGCCAGCACAACTTTCACATTTACAATGTAATGACATTGATCACATTTGTCATGTTGTGCCATCACTATTTTTATCCTTTTCTAAAATATCCCACGACTATTAGGTTGGGCAACCTACTTCCGTAGTGATATCCCCTCGGAAACCCAAGGAGGGGTCACTATGAGTCGGGTCTGACTGGACAGCACATAACAACAACATTAACATAAAGAGTAATGTGCACCTGACCCAAGCCATTGTATTTTCAATCGCCTCATATGCATGACAGAACTGGACAATGGCTAAGGAAGAGCAAAGAAGTGTTGATACTTTTGAGTTGCGGTGTTGGTGAAGAATACTCAAAGTACCATGAACTGCCAGAAGAACTAACAAATCTGTCCTGGAAGAAGTAAGTGCAACCAGAATGCTCCTTGGGAGTGAGAATGGCCAGACTTCATCTCACCTACTTTGGTCATGTTGTCAGAAAGGACCATTCCCTGGAGGAGGATATCATGCTTGGTAAAGTGCAGAGTCAGCAAAAAAGAGGAAAGCCCTCAAAGAGATGGACTGACACAGTGGCTATAACGATGGGCTCAGGTATAGCAGGGATTGTGAGGATGGCACGGGAGCGGGAAGTGTTTCGTTCTGTTGTCTGTAGCGTTGCTAGGAGATGAAGCCAACTCAACAACACCTAACAACAATAACATTAACATAAACCCAATGACCCCACAAAGGCTAGCACTTTTCCCCATCTCCCTATTCCTGGTGATGATTAATAATCTTTGGTTTCTGTACATTTGCTCATTTCATATAAGTGAGATCATACAGTATTTGTCCTTTTGCAACAGACTTATTTCACTCAGCATAATGTTTTCAAAGTGCATGTTGTGGCATGCATCAGAAGTTCATTTCTCTTCTCTATACTAAGTCATTGAAATCTGGTGTGTGTTTCACACATACAGTGTATCTCAATTCAGACTGGCTACATTTCAAGTGCTCAGTATCTACATATGGCTCATGGCTACTGGACTGGACTGCATAGGTCTAGTATCTGCTGGTGCTGATAGAGGGCACACATACTCCCACATGCTCATACAAGAACAACACAAATAAAAAGGAACTTTCTCTAATTCCTCCAGCATCAGGACCAGCAAATCTCACAAGTTAGACTCTCAGGCTCAGGCATCTGAGAACAAGCTGAGTCCCAGGGGAAATGGACACCAGTCTGGCTCACACACGGAGGGTGCAGACAAACGACAGGAAGTCGGCATCTTGTGGGGCACCTTGTGGGGGATAGAAGACATCTGGCTTGCTGCCCTTTGAAGTTCTGTTCACCTTCCAATATCAAGAGTAGAAGGCAAAGAAAAAGAACTGGAGATCTTTAAGCAATTCAAGCAAGAGGTCAGAGGGCCTTAGTTAGTTTTTGGGAAATGAGTTTCATATGACACTCTCAAGAAGAAGGAAAATTGTAGAAAATTCGTCAAGTTAATAATTTGTGCATGTAAGTGGTGTCAAACCACAGGAGCCTGGAATCCTAATACATTAGTGAAAGTCTCAGCCCCAAACTCATTTACACAAAAATTAATTGCTGTTCAGAACAGACCCACAGAAGCAAAGGATAGTGGGGAAGCTGTGTGTTTTTCATAACTGAAGGGCTTAGAGACTGCTGGGGGGTATTGTGGTTTTTCCAGGAATGGGATGGATTGAAATAGATTTTTTTCTTTTTTTAAAAGAAAACATTTCTAACCCTCCTTTTGAGCTGCCACACACCAACCAAACATGCAAAGCAGTGAAGGAAGGGTGACTTTTGCGCCAACAGGAGAGAGTTTGCCCTCACCCTGGAGCATCATCTCGTATATTCCCCAGGCTGGGCTAGGCCGTATATACTTTCCCTGGGCCCATGCTCCTCTCCCCCTCCTCCACCTCTCCCTCCTCAAGACCGCACCATATGGGCAACACTTCAGAATTACATTTGGGGAGTGTTTACTTGCTACATTTGTGAAGTTGAGACTGGAGCCACATGGCAGGCACATGCAGGAAATGCACTGCAATAATCTTATGTTTATAATTCTGAGAGAAGGATGGCAGAGCAGAGGATGGGATTGATCAGGTTCCAAATCTATTTCCTGGAGTCAAATTTAAGAGAGATGCTAAGGGTAAAAACTCTAATGATGTGGGTACGTCACAACAAGCTGCAAGTTTATTTCTATTGGTGTTTGGACAGATTTTAAAAATCTGTTGCTTTCTTTCCATTCGTACTCTCCCATTCTTGCCAAAGCTCACAGAACTCTGAAAAACGCCTCCTGTAATAAATTCTTATCAAATTCAGAAAATCTGATTTTCTAGGAGTTCATTTATAGGACAACAGTGTCCTTGTGCTATAGTATCTTTATCCTTTATTATTATGATTATTGCTATTTTTCAGAGGTTCAGCATTTTCCTCTGACCATTTTTGTCTATTTTAAAATGTTTAAAATCCCCATTACTGCAAAGTTTCTAAATTTCTTTCTGAAAGGAACAAAAGCTTAGAATGGTTCTGTTCTGATTTCCTGACACACCCATCCAAGAAGACATTTGCAGGCCCAGGAATCTCTTCAAAGCATCTCCTCTGAGCTAACCGCTCCCATAGAGCTGCTTCTGAGTCACTGTTCCCCTTTGTCTCTCTCAATTATCTCTAGGATGGGAAGTTTCACAGTTTTTTCTGGGAAGTAGATTCTCTGGGCTCCCCAACATAGCATTGACATTCTAGTCACATGACTCAGGTAGGAAAGCCCTGAGGGAGTACAGAAAGCATGTGAGCTGTAAAACTAACTAAGGATGACTCAGTGTTAATTCCTACCATCTGTACAGCACTTTACAGTTTATAAAATGATTCTATAAACAACATCAAATATAACCCCATCACCCCATGAGGTAGAGATTTAACCTGCTTTTTATAATAAGGAAACATAGGTTCAGTTTCTGGACACATCAGACCTAAGGTCACACTCCTCCTAAAACCAAACCAAACTCACTGCCATTGAGTCAGATCCGACTCACAGCAACCCCTCCTAGGGTTTCCCAGGTGGTATCACTACAGAAGTAGATTGCCCCATCTTCCTTCTGAGGAGTGGCTGGTGGGTTTGAACAGCCAGCCTTCTGGTTAGCAGTGAAGTGCCTTAGGCACTATGCCACCAGAGCTCCCTTGTTGTTATGTGCCGTCGAGTCAAACCCGACTCATAGCGATCCCTCCTTGGGCTTCCGAGGCAGTATCACTACGGAAGTAGGATTGCCCAACCTTCCTTCCGAGGAGTGGCTGGTGGGTTTGAACCGCCAGCCATCTGGTTAGCAGGCAAGTGTCTTAGCCACTATGCTACCCTAGTCCATGGTAAAGCCAGGAATTGGAGAACTTCTTCAGATACCCATTGATCTGTCCAAGTATCACAGCTGTCAGTGTCTCTTTCAGACACCAGCAAATTATCCCAAAGACTGGAGATGTTTTCATTCAACCTCACTCACTTAAACCCTGACTACAGAAGATACCTGAATAATCACAAATTAACATGTCTCTTTTACTTAGCATATTTCTAAATTCTTTTCCTCATTACCCTTTGATGCTTTGTTGTTGTTGTTAGGTGCCGCCGAGTCAGCTCCAGCTCCTAGCTCCAACTCCTAAGTACAACAGAACAAAACACTGCCCAGTCCTGCACCAGCCTCACTATCCTTGCAATATCTGAGCCCATCATTGCAGCCACTGTATCAATCCATCTTGTTCAGGGCCTTGCCCTTTTTCACTGACCCTCCACTTTACCAAGCATGACATCCTTCTCCAGGGAATGGTCCCTTCTGACAACATGACCAAAGTAAGTGAGACGAAGTCTGGCTGTTCTCGTTTAGAAAGGAGCATTCCAGCTGCACTACTTCTAAGACAGATTTTCTTCTGGCAGGCCAGGGTACTTTAAGTATTCTTCACCAACACCACAACTTGGAAGCATCAACTCTTCTTCAGTCTTCCTTACTCACTGTCCAGCTTTCACATGGATATGAGGTGATTGAAAATACTATGGCTTGGGTTAGGAGCACCTTAGTTTTCAAAGTGACATCTTAGGTAAAACAATTTTAATATTCACTCAAAATGAACATGAGGAAGAAGTAAAATTCGAACCAAATATTAATTAAGGATCTACTGTGTGAGAAAAAAAAAATTAATGCCCATTTTCAGGAAATGAAACAGTTAATAAGTTATTATTAGCTGCCATCCAGTCAGCCTAACTCATGGCAACCCCATGCACAACAAAGTGAGATGCTTGCAATATCCCTGTGATTGGTTACAAATCAGACCATCATGATCCATAGGGTTTTCACTGGCTAATTTTTGGGAAATTGCCAGACCTTTCTTCCTAGTTTGTCTTAGTCTGGAAGCTCCACTGTAACCTATTCAGCACCATAGCAATATGCAAGCCTCTACTGACAGAAGGGTGGTAGCTGTGTTTGAGGTGGTTTGGCAGAGAACTGAACTCCAGTCTCCCTCATAGAAGGGGAGAATTCTACCACTGAGCCACCAGGGGTAACAAAATAAAAGCTATTACCTTTGTCAAAGGGATGAACTGCAGTGTGGGCCAGAGGAGGACTGTGGGTATTGTGGAGAAAGAGGAAAAGGAAAAAGCCCTGGTCAGTGACTCACAAACCTCCCTGAAGACAAAAATCACCAGGAATGCTTGTTACAAAATATGTATGCCTGGACTCCTATCCAGATCTCATGAATAAAGATTTCCAGAAAAATGGCCTGGTAAGCTATGTATCTAACCTGCATACCAGGTAGTCCTTATCTTGGGAAAGGCTGAGAAACAGTAGCAAATATAAGCGGAATCCAGAAACAGGAAGCATTTCAGTTATGGAGAATTTCTGTGGCTAGGGGAGGGAGAGGAGAATGCAAGGGACAGAGAAATGAGCTGAAAGAGATAGAGAGGGATGAGATTAAAGTAACACAAACACCAAAAGACAACTTAATTCCAAAATAAGGCAAGAACAACAGTGGCATCACTAGAGTTGGTGTCATCCAGTGTGATAATTCAATGTGTCACCCCCTGTGAGCAGAGCCAGCTAGAGACTTCCACCTCCATCTTGAAATGGAGTGGCTTGGCCCTGCAAGGCCAAGTGTGGGGTGGCATTGCCCCACTTCTCCAGGCATATTGGCCCACACTTATCCACATCCTAACTGATGGGTGAGGAGGACTGTGACAAGTTACTACATTGGATGACAGGTGACACCAACTCCAGTGACCCCACTGCTTTGGTGGCCCCACCCCCGGCAGCACCAACCTCACTGCTGCCACAAACCCTGGGGTCATTTTGGTGTCAACCTCTCTGATAATGTCAAGGAGTGAAATCCCCACCCCCACACGCCCCTAGTGACACCGACAGCAAGAAGTCAGCAAGCTGCAGAACAGATAGAGAGAGGAAGTTTCCAGGAAAGAGTGAATTCTAGCTCACACGCTGAGATGAAAATGGGCATACACCACAGTGGGCAGCTAACCCAGGGCCCTGATTTCAGGGCAGTTCTCACATCTGCCTGTGAGCCCATCCTATGAGCCACCACCAGTCTTTGTCCTCTTGCTTTCAGCTGAGGGGGTAGGAAGGCAGCAGAGTGACTCAAGTTGCTGGAAGAACATTCATTTTTGCTCAATGACTGAACATCATATTCTCTGTCAAGCTCTTTTATTTATCTAAATATATGTATGTCCAAGACCCTGGGAAATTTTGTCTCAAGGGAAGCCTTTAGCAGCCATGGTGAAGGTGGAAAGGAAAGGTCCTTGGTTTAGGGTAAATCTAGGTTTAAATCCTAGTTCCATAAGAGTTTTTTTTTATAGTACAAAATCATGTACTTGCTCACCAGTTTCTTCCTTAATTAAATGGCAATAGTAAAAGCCAAACTCACTACCATCTAGTTGTTTCTGACTCATAGCAACTCTCCTTGGGTTTCCAAGGTGGTATTCTATAGAAGTAGATTGCCCAATCTTCCTTCTGAGGAGTGGCTGGTGGGTTTGAACCATCGGTCTTCTGGTTAGCAGTCAAATGCCTTAGGCACTACACCACCAGAGCACCCACCATTTACATAGTGTACACCCTATGCCCAGCACTGTTCTATATATGTTTATATTTCTTAACCCACTTAATTCTCACAACAGCCATATGAGAAAGTTACTATTACTGCCCCTGCTGTATAGATGACAAAACTAGGGAAGAGAGAGAGTGAACCACTTGCCCAACTAGTAAGGGACAAAGCCAAGAGATTCACACTCAGGCAGTCTGGCTCCAGAGTCTGCACCTCTCTAAGCATAACAAGGGAACTTGTTATGACTGGGCAATCTACTTCTGTAAAGACACCACCTTGGAAACCCAAGGAGGGGTCGCCATAAGCCAGAACCAACTCGACAGCAGTGACTTTTTTGTTGTTGTTGTTTATTTTGTTTTGTTTTGTTTGGAAGCATAATAATGTCTGACCAATACAGACAGAACAGAGTGTGTGTGAGTGCTGGGGAGCTGTCTTTTCAATGTGATGATAGAATTGTTAAGTGAATGGCACAAACAATAGATTCTAAGAAGGAAGATAACTCTGGGCCAGAATAGATTGAGATGTCTTCATGAAGGAAGGTGAAGTCCAGAAGAGTGAAGAAAATCAAAATAGATGGAGACTAAAATAAAGGGAATTTCAGATGAAAATGCCTAATACTCAATGCATTCAAACATCTGTAGATGTTTCTGGAATGCCTGTATGTTCCAGGCCCCATGTCGGACACAGAAGGCATAGTGATGAATAAGCAGACACTTTCTTTTCCTTCATGGAGCTTACAGTCTAGTGGGGGAGGCAGACAACAAAGTGAACCCGCAAGTGAATAAAGCAATTAGAAAAGTGATGAACTGTGTGAGGGAAAGAAACAAAGGGAGCTGGAGAATAACTACTGGCAGAGGGGACCCTATTTTAGCTAGGATGATAGGGATCATCTCCACTGAGACTTAAAAGATCTGGGGGGTGGGTGTGAGCAACTGGAGGACCAGTGTACCTGAGGCATACTTGGCAAGGAAGAAGGAACGGAGGTGAGGTAAGAACCAGGCAGGGGCAGAAGGCAAAGGCCCCTGGAGGCCACAAGAAGAAATTTGGACTTCATTCTCAGTGGGGAGTTATTGAAGGACACAACTTGATGGCACATAACAACATAGTAACAACATAAGCAGGAAAGAGGCATGATCCAATTTATGTATTAAGAGAAAAATCTCCTGCCAACTGTGAGAATAACTTGCAGGGACCCAGTTAGGAGGGTGTCATAGTCCAGGCAGGAGAGGGTGGTAGCCTAGACTAAGTGGTAGCCATAGAGAGGAGAGAAGGAAAAAGATGTACTTCAGAGATGGAGTTGACAGATGCTCGTAACTTCGTTCCACCACCAAAGAGAGCGGCAGGGTTTAGATCTAAAGTGGATGACTTATTTGCCAAGCATTAAAACAAAGGAAGAGGGCCAGAAAAGACACACTACTCCCACAGCTTGTACCAATGAGAACAACAGATGGACACAAAGAGGTCCTCTGTCTTCCTACAAGAAGTGGTCCAGACACTGCTCTCCAGGTACACACAGCTCTGAAAGACAAAGCTGAGAGCCAGATTCTCTTAGGCACTTTTGAATGAACCCAAGTTTAGAACAGTGATCCAAACAAGAACAATACATGTTCTGTGGATCACAGACTACGGTCCCCACAGTCAGACAGAGGGACAGCCACAGTGACTGAAGGTGAGACCCCCAAGCAGCAAATAGTTTGCAGTACTGGGGAAAGGACTCAATAGCCACAGAGACCACACAGCTACTTCAGAACATAAGCTCACAGGAGGAGAGTACGCAGGGGCTCACAAGTCAGGAGAGCTAAGGGGGAGGAGGACCTCTCAATATATGTGGCTATGCAATAATAGACATTGACAGGGTCTGGAGTGGGAGTAAAATTGCAGTTGAGGCTTAGAATTCATAGTTACTACATATCATTTTTAATAGATTTTTCCTTTTAAATAAATCCAGTAAAGCCCTAGTGATTTTTTTCTACTGGCTTCTTAATCATAATTTTCCATTCATTTGCTTAATGCATTGTTATTGATGTAAAATTCTAGATCAGGGCTTCTCGAACTTTACCATGAACACACAGGGGTGTGGCCTGGGATTTTGCATTTTAAACAGTTCTCTGGTGGTGCTGATGCTGCCAGTCTTTGAACCACACTTTGAGTAAGGAGGGTCTGGCCAAATTAGACATTGCTTTCAACTACCCTTTGGTCCCTTTGTCACTCCATTTTACTTTTAAATAAAAGTACTTGTTCTGGTTACGTGGTGCAGCTTTCTCAGTACCATATTCTGTTCTGGTTACCTAGTGCAACTCTGACAGGAATATACCACAAATGGGATGGCCTTAACAAACAGGAGTTTATTCTTACAATTTGGAGGTTTTAAGTCCAAGTTCAAAGTGCCAAGCTCTCGGGGCTGGGTGAAAGCCCCTCAGCCTTGGAGTCCAGCTCTGCTTCCTGCCCCTGGCCCACTGGAGCTAGAGGCATTTCTTTACTCAGTCAACTGCTAGCTGCTGAGGCTGACAAACCCAAGGTTGACAAGTAAACACGCACAGTCCTGATGTTACCAAACCACAGAGCACGCCATTAATTTAAGTCCATTGTAAGTCCCAAGGTCAGCAGAGCATGGCAGGCTGCTGAACAATTACACAGCTACAGGCAGGGTTCAAGGTGCCGTAAACTAGAGACCATTCCAAAGGCTTCTCTTTATATAGAGGAAGCAGACCACATCCCAAAGGCAGCTACTCAGTTGCTTGTGGTAGATCCCACCTGGAGTTGATTGCCAGTGTCATGGGGAATAACTACCACCAGCTGCCCAGCCACTCAACCAGGCCCAGCCAAGTTGACATACAGATTTAACTACCACAGTACTGTAAGCCAAAACCAAGCCCACTGCTATCAAGTTGTTCCATACCGAGCATATAGGACACAGTAGAACTGCCTCGCAGGGTTTCCAAAGCTGTAAATCTTTACAGAAACAGCCTAATCTTTCTCTCAAAAAGAATCTGGCAGATTCCAATCACAGACCTTTTGGTTAGCAGCCAAATGCTTTAACAACAGCACAACCAGGCTCCTTAAAAGTAGTCCACTCACTATTTATTAGAGTATTATATACAAGGTGATGAGTTAAGTGTGGCAAGAGATACAGAAATTAATATGATATCATTTTGACTTGGACTCAAACATACCAACGATCCTGAAGATGATGTAAGACCAGGCAATTTTTTTTGTTTTACATAAAGTTGCCTCCAGTGGGAACCGACCCAATGGCAACTAACAGCAATGTTGCCTTTAAGGAAATTACAGTCACACTGGGGGTGGAGAAAGGAGCTCTGGTGGTGCAGTGATTAAGTGCTCAGCTGCTAGCCAAAAGGTTGGGAGTTCAAAACCATCAGTCAGCCACTCCACAGGAGAAAGATGAAGCAGTCTGCTTCCATAAAACTTTACATCCTTGAAAGAAAACCCTATGGGGCAGTTCCACTCTGTCCTATAGGGTCATTATGAGTGGACATTGACTCGATGGCAACAAGTTTTTTTGTTTTGTTTTGTTTTTGTTGTGTGTGTGTGTGTGTGTGTGTGTGGTAGGGAGAGAGATGGGTCTTAATGTAGAGTATAACACCTGCCCTCTACCAGGCATCATACTGATTGAAATTATAATGCATTGCCCTATGTAATCTTTAGTACAACCCTGAAATAGAAATTATCTATGGAGAAGGATATCATGTTTGGTAAAGTGGAGGGTCAGTGAAAAAGGGGAAGGCCCTCAATGAGATGAATTGACACAGTGGCTGCCATGATGGACTCAGGTACAGCAAGGATTGTGAGACTGGTGCAGGGCTGGGCAGTATTTCGTTCTGTTGTACATGGGGTTGCTATGAGTTGGAGCCAACTCGACAGCACCTAACAACAACAGTGTATTTTACAGAGGAGGAAACCAGGTTAGGAAAAGTTAAGTCAATTTTTCAAGCTCACACAGCCACTGACAAGTTGGATTTTGGTTCAAATTTGGGTCTGTCTGGCTCCAAACTTCAAACCCTTTCCAACAAACCATAATAACATCAGAAATATGTGTAGAAATATCCAAAACACAAGCATTCTGTGATGAGTGAAAGAGGAAAAATACAAACAACTTGCCAGAGGAGTTCGGGGGGGGAGGGGGACTGTAGATGACAAAAATATGCAAGTATAGTACATTTACTAAGTTTGACTAGTTTACCAGAAAACAGCAGTGTTGGGGACTTCATATTGAAAAGAATTTTTTTTATTATTATTGCAGAAAAAAATGCCAATTTCCTTATTTGTTCATAAATTCTCCTTTTATGGGATGCAATTCAAAACTCCGGGAAGCCTCTTGCCCAGCCAAGAGAGGTTGGTATCTTTGCCTCAGGGTTCCAGATGCTAGCTGACATTTTTTTCTGCAAACATCCAGAATGATGGCTGCCCATCCCAGGAGCAATCATCTGTTACAAGTCAGCTTCAATCTGAAGAGAGGGCAGAGCATGGCCAAGAAGTCCAGGATGCAATTTATTACTTAGTGTTTAAAAAAAAAACAAAAAAACGGTTACCATCAAATAGATTCTGACTCATGGTGACCCCATGAGTGTCAGAGCAGAACTACACTCCTTAGGGTTTTCAATGCCTGACTTTTCAGAAGTAGATCACTAGGCCTTTCCTCCAAGGGGCCTCTTGGTGGGCATGAACCACCAACCTTTTGGTGAACAGCCAAGCAACTATTTGAATGCATTATTAGGCTAAAAGTCTGCACCCTCCAACTTGTCACAGTCAGGTTTTCATCCATTATTTCCATTGCTTTTCGGGGCTCCTTGCTCTATGTTTTGTCCTCCACTTACCCGGCAGTTGGCTCCCTTATAGCTCTCACTAGCTATTGCCTGGAGCCACGAAGTAGGAGTCCCCACATCAGCATGTGTGGGATTTAGAAATTACTCCACTTTCTCTGCTTCTGAGTCATTATCATGGAGACGGGAAGACCAGAAGATGAAAGAATATTCACTCTTGGTCCCTAGGGTCACTCCCCACAGTGCCACACTCAAGGCCTCCACTTGAGGCCCCCGTGTTCCTGGATGGTGGTAAAATGTTCCATTTCATATTTGGAACAGAAGGCACAAAGAGTAACTACTGTCTGTCATTAAACACCGAAATTCCTGGAAGTTGGACCCTCCCTAAACCTATGAGAAGATTTTAGTCACATTCTCTATTTACTCGACACTAATGCATGCTTTCTATTTCCTGCAAACACAGTAAACTGAAACACATTAATTAGGGAGAGGATCCCTGTAAACACTCCCAGACAGGCATTGCTTCCCAAAAGCACAAAGCAGCTTCAATGCCAGACCTGTCACTATTCCTGATCCTGGTCACCCAGAAAACCACATCAGGTCATAGATGCAGAGGGCAGTTTGTGTGGGGTTCTTACCTACTTCATCACCCTCAGCCCCAAGGACAGGGACTCACAGGGTGATTTTTGTCCAGTCACATACATCCCCAGGTGTTGACGGCATGCTTTGTCATTAAGTAAACATGAGAAGAACCTGAAGGCATCAGGATTTCTTTTGTCAAACATCATGGCATGGTTTCTGGAACTACTGAAATCCCATTTCCTTCCACCAGCTGCTGACTGCAGGGGCAGCATTTGGGGTCCAAAGATGACACTTTAACACAAATTGAGCCCCTGCTGCAGAAACTAGCTGGGTCTTGGGAGTGATTTGTTTAAAAGTCACATCATAAATCAGACATCCACTGTTCTTTCTTCCAGACCTGTCAGGCTCACCTTTATTTGGGATTAATCACATCTGAAACTTGACCTCCTGCCCCAGAGCCTGCTGGAAACATGTGCTCACTGACTTCCAGTCAAACAGCAAGAACTTAAATTGTTCCACATTTTTAATAAGTGAGCCAGGAACCAATGGGTGATTCCCAGTGACCTAGGTGCACAGTAGATTGATCAAACAAAGAGGATAGAATCAAATTTTCAGTTATCTGATTTGGGAGAACATTTACTAACTTTGGCAGATCCAATCTGAGACCAAACTGATTCATATTCTTAAGTACAACCAGAGTGTGTCTCAGCCTGAAGAACAGCCCAAAGGCATCACATTAATTGGCAACAACAGTTTTGCTGGGTAAGGGGTGGGAGTGGGGGAAATGGAAGTGAAGAGAGGAGGGGTGGAGGGAAGGCCTGCAGGACCACCTGCCAGGGAGCCTAGAGGGAGTGGAAGCATTCTATAAGACCTGGGCTGCTGGGACTCCTTCCAGCTTCTTGGTTCTCTGATGCTATAAAGAGGAATTTTGATTGCCAATTTCCCATCACTCTGCCATGTTGCTCCCCACAGACAAGTAACAGCACCACCAAACCTCTCTCTCCATAATGCCATTCAGGAAAATAACACCAAGACCAGCAAGAGGAAGATTATTTCACAAATGTATGTGTACCAAAATAATAACTGTGCTAGAAAGAGTTAGTACGTTGAGGAAAGTTGATTGCCTGTGGAAATAAAAAGAGTTTACCTTCTCAGGCAATCAACTTTATTAAAGATAAAGATGCCTCTCCCACGAAGTATTGGAGCATCTTGTCTGTGAGATCCCTTGACACACATTTCCTTGTGTGATCCCCAAAATAACCATTTCACAGATGAGGTAAGCAAGACTCTCTTTTTAAGTGTCTCTTCCAAGGTCTCACCACTAGCAAGCAGTAGAGCTGGGACTCAAACTGGGTTCTCTTTGACTTCAGATATGAAGTCTTCCACCAACAGCACACAGCGTCATGGCATAGGACAAGGTTATAGTGGATGTTTCCCAAAGAAAGGAAGCTAAGGATTCACAACAGAAGACCTCTCACAAAGAGAAATGTACTTTACAAGGATACTGACATGTGTATTCTGCCAAACACAGGTTCTTCAGGAAAAAAAAGAGAGAGAGAGAGAGAGAGAGAGACAGTTGTAAGTGCCAAGAATGAGAAGGGGAACATCTGTAGTTGAATGCAATGCTTGCTCTTCCAGCCAAACTTACTGTTAAACTTTCCACTCTCAGATGCCATTGTTGGGAAAGAACTCTTACACTGTGGATTCTTTATAAGACAACATAAATATAATAAGGAAGAGAACTGGGCACCAAGGGAGCTGGGATGGAGTAGCAAGGTGAGTCATCTGAGGAGGGGAGGCCAGGGGATGGGTAAGGAGTAGCCCATCTGCGTGATTTCTACAGATGAAAGCTTCATTGTGTTTCATGTCCAAGCTTATAGACTCTCATGCTGCCTGTAATCCTGTTCAGAGTGTTGAAAGGTGAGGTCAGAGAAAGAGCACTAAGCAGAAAAGAAACCTGGGTTCAAGTCTTGGTCTCACTCACTCAAGAAAAATGGAAGCTTCTCTGTCTCTCACTTATCTTGTCTATAACATGAGGAAATTAGACCAGATTATCTCTGAGGCTCCTTTCAGCTCAAAGTCATGTGATCATGATTCCAAGACCCTTCTCTCACCAGATTCTTGAAGGGGCAGCAGAGATGGGAGCAATCTAACAAAGTAATTACTTAACCAGGATCGTGAGAAGGCATTATTAAAAGGGTTAGATTCCTAAATATAAATGCAAGCCTTGTCCAAGACCACTCTGCAGACCCATCACAAGTCCTGGTCACAACATGGATTTTCCACTTTCATTTGTATCTGCACTCAAACTCTCATCTGTACCTTGTCCCCTCCTTCTACTGCCAGCCAATGCTTTCAAAGCCACTGGGGGCCAGGCACTTGAAAAAGACAAAAGATGAGGAGCACACAATCTCAAGATGAGGATGACCCAAAGATGGTGAAGAACTCACCCTGACTCACCTTGAGGTTCATACAATACGTGTAGACATTGAGGATGCAGTTCTAGAGTCAAGCAGGAGTGTCTCATATAAGCTGTGTGACCTTTGACAAGTGATTTAACTTTTCTGAGTTTCAATTTTCCTGACATATAAAATAATGGTGATGATTAATAATCTTAAAAATGCCCAGAGTTGTTATGACTATCAAAATGTGTATGAAATATTGTTATTGTGTTGTTGTTATGTGCCGTCTAGTCGGACCCGACTCATAGCGACCCCTCCTTGGGTTTCTGAGGCAGTATCACTACGGAAGTAGATTGCCCCATCTTCCTTCTGAGGAGGGCTGGTGGGTTTGAACCACCAGCCTTCTGGTTAGCAGTCAAGTGCCTTAGCCACTCTGCTACCAGAGCTCCCGTATGAAATATTAAGGCTCAATAAGTTGTTCCAATGATGAATCAATAAACATTGACCAAGAGTTGAAGGCTACGTGATATTTTGTGTATGAAGCTCAGTAGAAACACTCAAACAGCTCTCTGGCTATCAAACAAATCCCAAATTACTATACATTTGGTGAAAAGAGGAACAATAATTTTTTTCAGGTAGTAGGCAATATAAAGTGAGTACAAGGGAGGTACAAGGTTGGCACTAAGCTCAAACTAGGAAACCCACCAGCTTCCATCAGGAAGCACAAGTTTCCTGGGCCACTGTGAAAGGGAAGCATGAAGAGGTATCTCTCTCCTGACTGAGCAAATTTTCACACAAAGTGAAACAGAAACATTCACCAGGAGGCCATTGTGGCCACTTGAGGGCAGGATTTTATGTTGTTCACTGCACCTAGCACTCAGCATGGAGCCAGCACATTATAGGCATTGATCGCATATGTGTTGAATGCTTGAAAGATCTTAGAAATGGAAAGGTGGATGGAAAGAAAATGCTAATAAGAAAACTAAGTAATGGGCTAAAGATCAAATATGTATAGATTGACCCTCAGAGCAGTGATGTCCCAGAGGTTTGATGACCTGGAGAACCAAGGACAACATTTGGAAAAACAGGACCAGAGAGAGGTTCAGTCTGAGTCACCTGTCCTTCAGACCCAGGACCTGTCTGAAGAGGAAGCTGAATTTAAAACCATGAGTCAGTGGGTTTATCTACTGCCTTCTGAGTCACTATCTGACTCCATTGGATCTGTCCCGGTATGTGAAGAGGTGTGGGTGTCTCTGTGTTTATGTATATACCAACACACTCAGCAAACACCACCAGCCAAGATGAGTCAAGAGTTCCTCTCACGTTTGTTAAGCGATGTCACTGCACTGTCCTTCAGTGACTCACTGCTTACTTCCCCCTTACCTCTTCCATCTCCACCTCCCTCCCAGAGCAATGTCTTCCAGCAGAGGTGGAGCTTGGCATGCCTCATGGTATGTGAGAGGCCATGTTGTTGTTGTTGTTGTTAGGGACCATCAAGTTGGTTTCAACTCATAGCAACCATATGTAAAACAGAATGAAACACTGCCCAGTAGTGGGCCATCCTCACAATCCTTGCTATACTTAAGCGCATCATTACAGCCACTTAAAATTGGGGAAAGCTTTCAATCCATCTTGCTGAGGATCTTCCCCTTTTCTGCTTGCCCTCTACTTTATCAAGTATGATATCTTTCCACAGGAACTGATCCTTTCTGACAGCATGGCCAAAGTAGATAAGATGAAGTCTGGTCATTCTTGCTTCTAAGGAGCATTCTTGCTGCACTTCTTCCAAGACAGATTTGTTAGTTCTTCTGGTACTGCATGGAATTTTCAGTATTCTTTACCAACATCACAACTCAAAATCACCAACTCTTCTTCCATCTTCCTTATTCATTGTCCAGCTTTCACATATAGATTAGGCTATTAAAAATACCATGACTTGGATCAGGTGCACCTTAGTCTTCAAAATGATGTCTTTGCTCTTTAACACTTTAAGGAGGTCTTTTGCAGCAAATTTGCCAAGTGCAATATATCTGATTTCTAGACTGCTGCTTCCATGGATGCTGATTGTGGATCCAAGTAAAATGAAATCTTTGACAACTTCAATCTTTTCACCATTTATCATGATGTTGTTTATTGGTCCAGTTGTGAGGACTTTTGTTTTCTGTATGTTGAGATGTAACCCATACAGAAGACTGTAATCTTTGATTTTCATCAGTAAGTGCTTCAAGTCATGTTCACTTTCAGAAGCAAGGTTGTGTGTCATCTGCATACCACAGGTTGTTAATGAGCCTTCCTCCCATCCTGATGCTGCATTCCTCTTCACATAGTCCAGCTTCTCCGATTATTTGCTCAGCATATAGATTGAATGTTGTTGCTGTTGTTATGTGCCGTCAAGTCAGCCCCGACTCATAGTAACCCCTCCTTGGGTTTCCGAGGCAGTATCACTACAGAAGTAGATTGCCCAACCTTCCTTCCGAGGAATGGCTGGTGGGTTTGAACTGCCAGCCTTCTGGTTGGCAGTCAAGTGCCTTAGGCACTATGTTACCAGAGCTCCTTTGAATAAGTATGGTGAAAGGATACAACCCTGACGTACGCCCTTCCTGATTATAAACTATGCAGTATCCCCTTGTTCTGTTTAAATGACTGCCTTTTGGTCTATGTACAGGTTCCTCATGAGCACAATTAAGTGTTCTGGAATTCCCATTCAGAGGCCATGAGATCTGCTTAAAGTCAGGTTCTGTTAGGCACCAGGAGCCAGGTGTTTCCCTGCTGCTAAGAAAGCTCTAATGAGAAAAGGCCGGTGCCCAAGGCTCAGTGTGATGCCTGACCCCAAGTTCTGCTAGGAACTGCCTCTCCTTCCTCAAATAGCAAACCCCCCCCCCCCCCCCGCCAAGACTCTGCTCCTCTTTCCTCCTTATTGCTGCCCTCCTTCTATATCCCATTCCTAGGGAATAATTCCAGAAAAGGCAGCTCCCTCTGTCTATTGTGAGCTATTATTAGAAAATTCTTTTTGAGGGCCCCAGAGCCTTCCTGATTCCCCTCCTCCACTCTGCTGAAAGAATTTCTAGTAAATCATTCTCACCATTTAAATCATTCCTCACATTATTACCAGATTAACCTCCTCAGATGTAGTTGTTCAAAAACTCCTATCTCATACCAAGTTCAGTCAAAATGACTTGTCCTTAACATTGTACATGCAGGGAGGTAGGAGCAAGCTCCTGGCAGCCATGTTTGTACAATATAGCCCTGGTCAAAGCTGAGTGATCCTGGGTTGAGCCCCTGACCTAAACTGGACCAATCTGAATCTCTTCCTAGGAAACTTGACTCAAATTTAGTCTCACTCTCGGCCAGAGTCTTAAACAATAAAATGTAAAAACTCAGGAGTGGTGGGTATACTTTTTCCCATGGTCTGACCGGGAAGATTAAAAAAGTAGATTCACAGTGAGAGAAGAATGAAGATGCAATGACAGAGAAGCAGAAGTGAAACAAAAACATATTGCCAGAGTTACTCACGGCCAATTCCCTGGGCCCAGTGCTATAGTCCAAAAAAAAAAAAAAGGCTTTCCCCAATTTTAATATATAGACATGTAGGGCAGTAGATGAAATATTGTGTCAATAATAGAAAAATTAGTTAGAAAAATATTTAAAATTAAAAAACCCACTGTCATAAATGTGATTCTGACTCATAATGACCCCCACTGGGTTTCCAAGATTGTAAATATTTTCCAAAGTAGATTGCCTCATCTTCCTCCCACAGAGCAGCAGCTAGCGAGTTTTGAACTGCTGACCGCCTCGTTAGCACCCACATGCCTTACCCACTACCCCTCTTTAAAACTGAATAGTTTAAAAAATAATGTAATACTTTAGAGATTTTGGTTTCATACTCATTGTTCATGAAACAGTTTTATGTAAACTCCTCATATTTCTTTTTAATATCAGTGTACTGGCCTCCCTGGAGACATATTTTGAGCTATCGGACATCATTTTCCAGAGCATTTTAACTTCTTCCATTTGTTGTTTGATATTGTATATAAGCTTACCACTGGAAATTTTATCCCAAGCCATAAAAATTTTAAAAAAAGAAAGAAGACAAAGCAGTTCATAACTTCAGAAACCTTATGTTTTTTCATTCAAAAAATTCATGATCTGGTGGCATAGTGCCTAAGGCATTTGACTGCTAACCAGAAGACTGCTGGTTGAAACCCACTAGCTGCTCCTCGGAAAGAAGATTGGGTAATCTACTACCATAGTGATACCACCTCAGAAACCCAAAGAGAGGTCACTATGAGTCAGATCCCGCTTGCCAGCAGTGAATTTAGTTTTTTCAAAGTATTTGTTTACAATTGTTTCCATTATTTGGAAGTGTGAAGCCTGATCCTCCAGGAATAATTATTTAATTGCTACTTAACCAACTTTATGGAACCTAACAATATATTGGGCGCTCTGGTAGCATAGTGCCTAAGGCACTTGACTGCTAACCAGAAGGCTGGTGGTTCAAACTCACCAGCCACTCCTCAAAAGGAAGGTTGAGCAAGCTACTCCCGTAATGATACTGCCTCAGAAACCCAAGGAGGGGTCTCTATGAGTTGGGTCTGACTCCACGGCATATAACAGCAACAACAATATATTAAATTTATCTGACTCCTTTTTCATTGATTCTATCTAAAGAACCCCAAAACATCCCAAACGCCATTGTTTAGCGTTGTTTCAATCTCAGTCCTCCTCAAACCCTGTTATTCAAAACAAAGTAACTGAGAGAGTTCCCTGGAATATGAGAGACTTTGTATGAACTCAAATCTAAGCTTGCTCCCTTGGAATCATTTGGATAAATTTTCACTGATATTCAGATATATTGGGCACTTCAATTTCATTTAAATTTTACTAGCAACATTTGAGATGTGTATTATTGTGTGTATTTTACAGATGAAGTGACCCAGGTTCTCATGGGATAAATAGCTTCCCCAAGGCCACACAGTAAACAGTAGAGGTAGTACTAGAATCAGGGTTCTCTGATTTCAAATCTCATTCTCATTCTACTCTAGCTGGCAGGTAAGGGCTCTCTATATAAGTACCAGGTCTTTATTCCCACTCCTAAATAATGCCATCCAGGCAACCACAGACTAACTTTACATTGGTCCAGAGCACTTCCCTTCTTATAAGAAGAAAGAAGCTTACTTGAATAATCAATAGGTTGCCTTTAAAACAAACAGAACTATTCAACAAACTCACTCAACCTAGTTTTAATGAGCACATACTATATAGGTCAGGGAATTTGCTCATGAGAATTTTCAATATCAAGTAGGCATGACCTACATGTGAAGAACAAGCTTGAAATATCAGAGGACCTGGAAATCTAGACATTAGGAAGGAGATAGTGATAAGGCAGAGGGGAACATGAAGAGAACATACAGCTTGGTCCAAAGGTCCCCCAAAATGATGTCTTGTGGAAAAAAAAGAAAGAAAGAAAGAAACTCACTGCCATGGAGTCAGATCCAACTCATAGCAACCCCTCCTTGGGTTTCCAAGGCTCTGGTGGCGTAGTGCCTAAGGCATTTGACTGCTAACCAGAAGGCTGATGGTTCAAACCCACTAGCCACTCCTCAGAAGGAAGATGGGGCAATCTACCTCCATAGTGATATTGCCTCGGAAACCCAAAGAGGGGTCTCTATGAGTGGGATCTGACTCCACAGCAGTGAGATCACTATGGAAGTAGATTGCCCCATCTTCCTTCAAAAGAGTGGCTGGTGAGTTTGAACCACCAGCCTTCTGGTCAAATGCCTTAGGCGCTATGCTACCAGAATTCCCCGATGTCTTGTATGGAAGATAAAAATTAGTAGGCATATGAAGCTACTAACTGGATTTAACTCTATCTAGAACCTTAATGGGGTTAATTTTTCTTTAATTAAAATTTGCATATTTTTTTAAATTACTAATTGCCTGAGAACAATTTTTTTACTACAGAAAAATAAGCTCCCAACCACAGTGAGAAGGTCTCTGGAAGAATCCATAGCCTGTGTGTTCTCTCTCTGTCTTTCTCTGTCTCTCTGTCTGTCTGTCTCTCTTTCCCCCTTCCATATTTTTAAATCCCTAGATGTGGGATCCTAAAGTGACAGGAAAAGTAAGGCAAGGGAAAGGAAAGAGGGAAGAATAGGCCTTCTCCAATAAGTGTTTTTCATAATAGCAATAAACATACCCAGCATTTATTGACTATTTACTATGGGCCAGGCCCTAAGCTAGTGCTTCACAAAAGTTATCTCCTATAGTCCTCACAAACAGCTTAAAAAGTAGGCATTATTATCACACTGTCACAGAGGAAGAAACTGAGGTCCAAGATTAGTGTCATTAATACTAACTTCAGAGCTTAGGCCCTGAGCCCCACGAACACTGACTCATTGTGGGCCTATATGGATGTTGATTCTCAGCGGAGCTATAACCAAACCAACATGGCCCACTTCCATTGTTGTTGTTGTTGTTATGGGGACTCATAGCAACCCCCTCCTTGGGTTTCTGAGGCGATATCACTACAAGAAGTAGATTGCTCAACCTTCCTTCCGAGGAGTGGTTGGTGGGTTTGAACCGCCAGCCTTCTGGTTAGCAGTCAAGTGCCTTAAGCACTACACTACCAGAGCTCCACTTCCATTAGCCAATTTAAAAGTCAGTCCAGTTGTGAAGAAGATAATGGAAGTCACTGTGAGGAGAGGAAAACACATCACAACCCGACAAATGGCCTTGAGGCTTAGACCCATTCTTTCATCAAGCACACGTGTTTATACACAGAGTTTGGCAGTCTCTTGTGACTGGAGTGTGGAATCTTATGCTCTCAGAAAGGCCAAAGGGGAAAGGAACTGTCAATCAAGGGACTGTTTGAAAACCTGATCTATTCAAAAGCCCTCAACTCATGTGACCCCATGCACACTGGAATGAAAGAATGCCAGGTCCTACACCATCCCCATGATAGGTTAAGTATCTGATCATTGTGACCATTGTGATAGGGTTTTCTTGGCTGATTTTCAGAAGTAGATCTGGACCAGGCCTTTCTTCCTAGTCCATCTTAGTTTGGAAGCGCCACTGGAACCTGTTCAGCATCACAGCATCATGGCAACACACAAGTGATGGCTGTGTATGATGTATATTGATTGGCTGGGAATCAAATGTTGGTCTACTACATGGTAGGTGAGAAGTCTACTACTGAATCACCACTGACCTCTAAAAATAAGTTAAATTGCTCACAGAAAGCCAGAAACCAAATAGACCAGGTCCCTCCACTCTCCAATTCCCAGAGGCCCCAAATGTCCCCAGGGAAGCAGAAAGGAGCCACTACTCTGAAGCATCTTGTTTTGATTGTACTCAAAATATCCCCTGTCACAGCCCAGACTCTGTGAAGACTAAAATGAGCATTCTCAACTCAGTAGGCAGAACACAGAGTGTCGTGCAGAGAGCCCGCTCGCTGCACTTGAGGGTATGACAGCCAAGAATGCTTTCATAGTTCTCTTTGCCGCTTGATTCTGTCTGGAATGCAGGGCCTTCATCCTTTTGATCTTTAATATGGCTGCTCAGAGGGGCCAGAACCCCAGCCTCTGCAGCTAGCTGTGTCCTCATTCTCCACAGAGGATGCCTCCACCCCAAGTTCCTGGACACAATTCTGTCACACTGATTCAAAAACCCCTCCTCCTCCCCTCTCATCATCTCATCCCACTCCTGAAAGTGTGCCCTCAACTTCAGACCACCAGCAACTCACCTGTCTGCTATCAGGCTCAACTTGCTATTTACAAACTTCCTCAGTTGTATCAGGGGGGAAGGCAAACTTTCCCCTCCTTTTTCAGGACTGTCTCCATAGTGTTTTCTGTACCCCAAATACATCTAGATGATTGGAAACAAGCATCTGGTTAATTGAATGGGATTTTTGTTTGTTTGCATGTTTGTTGCTGCTCATCCAGATGTTGGTACATGTAAACCCTGCCTGGAAGTCCTGCAGCTACATCTAGATGTTGTGTTTCCCATTGCAATTTGGCATGCATCACAAGTGGAAGAAATGAGATGCTGTTTGTCCTTTATAAGCAAGATGCTTTCCTAAACCATACCCGAGAACAAAACCTAGGAATTTAACCTGCTCAAAGAAAGCCAGCTTTAGACATGCCACTTTTGTTTTTAAAGGACATTTCTACAGAAAAAGAGAGGAAAGCAAGATTCTAGAATCTTCTTATAGTGAACTAAACTATGTGGCCCAAAAGATACCATTTGCCTTAAAGTTGACCACAACTCATGGCAACCACATGTGTATCAGAGTAGAATTGTGCTCTGAAGAGTTTTCAGCTGCTAATTTTTCATAAGCAAATTACCAGACCTTTTTCCAAGGCACCTCTGGGTGGACTCAAACCTTCAGTCTTCTGGTTACCAGCTGAGCACTTTAGTCATTTGTACCACTCCAGAAAATATCAGTTCCTCATTCCTGGAATATGTAAATGTTACTTCATTCAGGGAAAAAAAAAAAAAAAGGGTTTTTACAGACCTGACTAAATTAAAGGTCTTGATACAGGGAGATTATCCTGGATTATCTGAGTTGGCCCTAAATATCACCACATGTACCCTGAGAAGAGTGAGGCTGAGGGAGATTAGACACAGACATACGTAGAAGGTGATGTGAAGACAAGGATTTGAAGATACTGCCCTTGAAAACTAGAGTATTGCAATCACAAACCAAAGAATGTCAACAGCTGGATGAGGCAAGAAATAAATTCTTCCCTAGAGCTTTTACAGGGAGTGCAACCTAGCTGACACCCTGATTCAGACTTCAGAATTGTAAGAATTGTTTTAAGTCACCTGGGTTGTGATTTGTTACAGCAGCCACAGGAAACTGATACATTGCTTATTTCTAGGACTGACTATAGACAGGCCTGGGGATGGGATTAAAGGAAGGAACAAGAAGGGCCAACAGGTTGTAAAATCTTCTATACCAAGTAAGCATTCATTGGTGACTGCTCTATTCAGATTAAAGAGCTCCTGCAGAGCTAAGGGAGAGTAGCACCTCCTACAGTAATATTAGAGAACTGGGTAAGATCAGACCCTCTTGGTTGGAGTCTTGCCAAGGAATCCAGGAGTACTTGAGATCTGCTTTAGCTCAGCCACCACCCCTTCTTGTGCGTTTCCAGGACAGACATGAGCACATGGGATGATGGCAAATGGGAAAACAGCTGTTCTGGATTAAATTGTGTTCCCCAAAAATATGTGTTGTGCAACCTAACCCATATACCCGTGGATATAATGTCATTTGACAGTAATGTTTCCTTTGTTGAGTTAATGAGGTCGTATGAGAGCAGGTAGTGTATACCTTGCAGCAGTCAAGAAATCAGATGACATATTACACTGGGAAAATCTGTTGCAAAAGACCTCTTTAAAGTGCTGAAGAGCAAAGATATCTCTTTGAAGACTAAGGTGTGCCTGACCCAAGCCATGATTTTTTCAATAGCTTCATATGCATGGGAAAGTTGGACAATGAATAAAGAAGACAGAAGAAGAGTTGATGCTTTTGAGTTGTGGTGTTGGTGAAGAATACTGAAAGCACCATGGACTGCCAGAAGAATGAACAAATCTGTCCCGGAGGAAGTGCAGCCAGAACACTCCTTGGAAGTGAGAATGGCCAGACTTCGCCTCATCTACTTTGTTCATGTTGTCAGAAGGGACCATTCTCTGGAAAAGGATATTGTGCTTGGTAAAGTGAAGGGTCAGCGAAAAAGGGGAAGACCCTCAATGAGATGGAGTGACACAGTAGCTGCAGTGATGGGTTCAGGTATAGCATGGATTGTGAGGCTGGTGTAGGACTGGGCAGTGTTTCGTTCTGTTGTACATAGGGTTGCTATGAGTTGGAACCGACTCAACGGCACCTAACAACAACAACAACAGTGTATCTTAAACCTACTTATTTTTTATATATAAAAAGAGCAGATTAGTCACAAAGAAGCAAGCACAAATGTAGCAAAGATAGACACCACACGGAAATCCAAGGAATACCAAGAAGAATGTTAGAGAAGCTGAGACAAGGGTTTTCCTCCAGAGTGGACAGAGCCTTCCTTTAGAGCCAGCACCCTGAATTTGGACTTCTAGCCTTATAAACTGTGAGAAAGTAAATTTCTGTTCATTAAAGGCACCCACTTGTGGTAATTTTGTTATAGCAACAACAGGTAATTAAGACAAAGAGACCAACATACTACTATTTAACCCTATAACTGGGCTTAGGCCTGAAACTCCACTGCAGAGCTTTCTGGGAAGCTGGGCTGATGCACATGTACCTGCCTAATAGCTAAATGGCCTTACCACTTCTGGCCACTTGCAAAAGACCCAAGAGATGAGCCCTAACAAATATGTGTGGGTAGGTAAACACACCAGCCTGTTGTCTTTTGAATCCTGCCCACTCGTAAATATGGCTCTATGTTCCGGACTGTGACTAATCTAATTAACAATTCATTCTCCCTGTCAGAGGCATGAAGGGAAGGATCTGAGAACCACAACCTCTCCAAGACTGTTGACTGAAGCCTCTATTTTGGAACATGGATGATGAGAGTGAATCACACCTTCTATTCTCACCTCCACCAAGGGAAAGAAATGTTGAGCAAATATGCCCTGGGTGTCTACTTTATGCCATCACTACTCTAGTCCCTAGGGATATAGCATTAGCAGAAGAGACACAGACCCTGCATCCATGCAGGACCATAAATTCCCTCCTAGCCATACACTAAGGCCTTCACCACTCTGCAACATAGTCCAAGAATGTCTAAGCATAGTCCAAGGTTAGTTCTGCCCAACATCCATTACCCTACAATCACAGCTCCCACCCAACACCATGCTTGTCTGAAAATCTGAGAACTAGGATTCCCGCAAGAACTATATCATAAGGTTATAGGTGAGAATCAGATAAAATAAAGTTCTTTGAAGAGCATGAAACACTATAAAAATACAAATCCAAACAAAAGATTAACCCTTTGCTATCGAGTCATCTCTAATTTATAGAGACTCTATGGGACAGAGTAGAACTGTCCCATAAGGTTTCCAAGGCTGTAATCTTTATGGCAGCAGACTGCCACATATTTCTCCTGCAGAGTGGCTAATGGGTTCAAACTGCCAACATTTTAGTTAGCAACCAAGTATTTAATCATTGTGGTTTATTTGAATCTACAACCAGTTATGTCAGATGGTCAAAAAATTGTGCTGCTGAGGCCAAAACTTTGTGGTCTCATTAACTACATTTGTTCTTATGTCATAGCTAGGCTTAAACCCTGAACAGCTGACTAACCAGACTCCCATCTATCCTTTTGAGGATGAGTTAACAGCAGTAGCTTCCTTTATAGAGAATGAAATATTACTTTTGACACATGAAGAAAGAAAGAGAAAGAGCACATTTAGGTAGGTACTGGAAAAAAACAAATACATAAATAAGCAAGCCATGTACCTACTGGTGGAAAGAAGGAAGGAAGGGTGAGTGAGAGCAAGAGATCAAGAAAGAAAGAGAGAGAGAAAGAGAGAGAGAGAAGGAAAGATGCCAATCATCTGAATATGATATTGTTTGATATCATGTACAGATGGGCACGCCTTGTGTGACCAATAGAGAAGAGATTTTCCTCTTGTTTTAACAACCATATCCATGAGAAAATTCTAAAACTGAAGCTAATGAAAATCAAAATCATTTTTCCAATATTATGAAATGTGGGGATTAAGTTTAATTGTGTAGTGCTAGTAAAGACAAGTCAGTTTTGACTAATTCTATGGGAAGTGGAACAAAGCTTTCCTGTCCAGGATCTGTGGTTACCTGGGTGGCACCCATCCAGGACCAAATGTCTTTGTTCTCCTCTTTCTTCAGTCACAGCTCATCATTGACACTCAAGAAACTTCCCACTATATCACAACACATCAGGAAGAACAACCATTGTTTGGGTCAAAATGAATGGGAACTGCACCACAGTAGAAGAAACAACAATAAGAAAAAGAAAAAGAAAGAAGATGAAGTAACAGAGATAAATATGGAGTAGGAACATGTAATTTAAAGAAGAAAGTGGAAACACACCACTTTAGAGGTTTCGTTGAACTGAATGAACTGAAGACAAAGGTCAATAAAATGTTTCCATTTCCCTTGGCTTTGCCAGGATTAGTTATGTCTTTACTAAACAGTCTGTCCAAGAACTCACATTGGTATTTCACAATCATTTGCTCTTTTGTTCATTCATTCATTCAACAATTACTTGTAGAATGTGAAGACTCTAAATTCTTATTTTTACCCCTCTCTTTCATTTTTTTTCTTTTTAATTGTGATTTGGGTGAGAATTTACAGAGCAAATTTGTTTTCTATTCAATTGTTCATATACTTTGTTTCATGACATTGATTGCAATCCCCGTAATGTAACAGCTCTCTTCCCACTTCCTTCCTGTTGTTACCTTTTTCCTTTGTCCTTTCTGGTTTTGTTTTTTCTTTCCTATGCATTCCTGACCTCTGAGCTATCTCCCTATAAAAATGCTGTCCTCTGATCTCTGATAATTAGTTGCTCTATGGAATGTAGCTACCTAGTGTAATTGTTCACTTTGAACTATAATTTGTCTGGAAGTCAGGAGACTGAGTTCAATTCCAGGCCCAAAAGGTGACTAGGGGCCACAGTCTTGGTGGTTTCACCAGTCTCTGTCAGTCAAACCAATGAGCCTGGTATTTTTAGGATTCTGAGTTTTGTTCCACATTCTTCCCCCATTCTACCCAGGATCTCCTATTTTGATCCCTTTCTGAGGGGTTGACAGTGGTAGCTGGGCACCTCTTGTTCTTCTGTTTCTTCATTCGTCTTTGCTCTAGGCAAGGAAAGGCCAATTGTTGCATCTTAGATGGCTGCTCGCAAGTTTTTAAGACCAGTCTCAACACCAAAGTAGAATGTAGAACAATGTTTTTGTGTAGTACATTATGCCAATTGAGTTCATGTCCCCCTTGACCATGGTCCGAGCCCACAAGCCCAGCAACTCATTCCCTCAAGGTGTTTGGCTATGGCTAAGAAGTTATCATAACAACCCACCCCCCACCTCCATTAGCTCTATTATATATATGTACATTCTTACAGCACATAAAATAAGTATGTAGAAGTATCATCTACCAAATGAAAAATGGCCATGGTTATATTCCATTTTGCCTACCCATATGTGTTCATTTAGCCTATTTACCTATGTATCAATCCATGGAATAATGTTTTTTATTACTGATAATGCAGTATTGTGTATAAAAAAGTGTTTAACTTCATTGTCTGTACCTCTTGTGGACCTCTCTGTATCTCCTTTTCCTTAGTGTTGTTGTGCTGGTCACTCATTTTTGGTACATTGCCTTTACCTTCACCCAAATCAATGCTTGTCTTTTAGCTATCTAATAATTTTCCCTCCCCTCCCCTCCCATCCATGGTAAACAACAAAGAAAATTTCCTTCCATGTTTAAATCTTTCCTTGACTTTTTATAATAGTGGACTCAAACAATATTTATCCCTCTGTGATTGATTTATTTCACTCAGAATATGTTCTCCACTTATGAGATGTTTCATGGATTCTTCACTATCCTTTAATGTTGCATAGTGTTCCATTGTGTGTATGTACATACCATAGTTTGGTTATCCATTCATCCACTGATGGGCACTTAGGTGCTTCCATCTCTTTCCTATTGTGAATAGTGCTGTGATGAACATGGGTGTACAAGTATCTTTTTGTGTCTTGGCTCTTATTTCTTTAGGTATATACCTAGTTGTGGGATTGCTGGATGAAATGGTATTTCTATTTTGAACTTTTTAAGGAAGCACTAAACCATTTTCCACAGTGGTTGTAACACTTTACAGTCCCACCAGCAATGTACAAGATTCCCAAACCCTCCGCATCCTCACCAGCATCTTTTATTTTCTGTCTTCTTGAACTTTGCTATTAGTGCTGGGGTGAGATGATATCTCATTTTTGTTTTGATCTGCATCTCTCTAATGTCTAATGATTGTGAACATTTCTTCATGTGTTCATTGGCTTCCTGAATATTTTCTTGGTGAAGTGTCATTCACATCTTCTGCCCATTTTTTAGTTGGATTGTTTGTCTTTTTGATGTCGAAATATTGGAGTTTTCTATAAATTCTAGATAAGTCCCTTGTCAGATATGTTGCTGCCAAATATATTCTTCCCAATCTGTAGGTTCTCTTATTTTTTTGGAGAAGTTTTTTGATGGGCATAAGAATTTAATTTTCAGAAAGTCCTAGTCATCTAGTTTACCTTCTGCTGTTTGCGCATTTTTAGTGATGTTTGATAGACTATTTATGGGAGGAGTCTCTATGAATTGGAAACGACTCAACAGCAGTGAGTTGGGCTTTTTTTTTTAAGTTTGTCACTATTTTTTCATTGATGAACTTTAAAATTTTAACTCTTCACTCTTTCTTGAGTTAGTTTTTGTGTATGGTGTGAGGTGTGGATCTTGTATCATTTTTCTGAAAACAGGTATCCAGTTATGCCAGCATCTCTTGTTAAAGAGACTGTCTCTTTCCCATTTAATGAATTTCAGCCCTTGTCAAAGATCAGCTGTTCATAGCTCTATTTCTGGGTTCTTAATTCTATTCTCATGTGTCTATTCTCTATACTCTATCCTAGTTCATATTCTATTCTAGTCTATGTGTCTATTGTTGTACCAATACCAGGCTGTTTTGACCACAGAGACTGTATAGTAGGTTTTGAGATTAGGAAGTGTAATACTTCTTACTTTGTTCCTCTTCCTCAGTAGTTCTTTGCTTATTCAAGGTCCCTTTTCATTCCTTATCTTAGTGACTGGTTTTTCCATGTTCTTGAGGAATACTAATGGAATCTGGATCAACATTGCATTGAATCTGTAGATCGTTTTGGGTAGTATTGACATTTTCACAATGTTCAGTCATCCTATCTATGAACATGGTACGTTCTTCCATTTATGTAGATCTCTTATAGTTTCTTGTAATAGCATTTTGTAGTTTTTCTTTGTATGAGTCTTTTGTGTCCCTGGTAAGATTTATTCCCAAGGGGCCATGATCACAGGGGACATCAAGCTCAATTGGCATAACATACTACATAAAAACATTGTTTGACATCCTTTGGCGAGTAGTGACTGGGATCTTAAAAGCTTGCAAGCGGCTATCTAGATACAACAATGAGTCTCTCCTCATCCAGAGCAAAAAAGAACAAAGAAAACCAAAGATGCTTGGGAACAATTAGTCCAAGGGACTGGTCCACCATGCAATCCTCAGCCTGTATGACTATAAGACCAGAAGAACTAGATGGTGCCTGGCTACCACTGTCAACCACTTGGAGGGGGATCTATGCAGGAGTTCCTGGATAGAGTGGGAGAACAATGTGGAACAAAACTCAAAATTTAAAAAAAAAAAAAAAAAAAAAGGCGGGGGGAGGGGGATCAGGTTTGCTGGTCTGATAGAGACTGGCGAAACCTCTGAGACTATGGACCCTAGCTGTCTTTCAGGTCTGGAATTGAACCCACTCTTGGGCCTCCAGTCCAACACAAGACAGACATATGAGCTGAACATTTACATTAGGTAAATACACTCCTTAGAGAGATCAATCATGGGAGAATAGAAGGGCTGTGTATCCACAGGGAGATAGTTCAGGGAGCAGGAATGCACACGAGGGAAGAACATAGGGAAGACTTAACTATGGGGAGGAAGTGGGCAGAGAGCTGTTGCATTGTGGGAAATTGCAGTCAATATCATGAGTCAAGGTGTATGTGAGCTGCTGTATGGAAAGTGAATTTGCTCTGTAAACTTTCACCCAAATCACAATAAAAATTTAAAAAAAAAATTATTCTTAAGGATTTTATCTTTTTGGTAGTGATTGTAAATGATACCATTTTTCTTATTTTCTTTTCAGCAATGTTTTTCTTGGTGTAGAGGAATCCAACTGATTTTTCCATGTTGATCTTGTATCCTGCCTGCCACTTTGCTGAATCGTTCTATTGGTTCCAGTAGCTTACTTGCTGAGTCACTGGAATTTCCTATGTATAGGATCATATCATCTGTAAATAAGGACAGTTTTACTTCTTCCTTACCAATTTGGATGTCATTTCTTTCCCTTTCTTGCCTTATTTCCCTGTCTTGGATTTCCAATACAATGTTGAAGAGAAGTAGTGATAGAAGGCATCTTTGTCTGGTTCCCATTCTCAAGGAGAATGATTTCAGTTTCTTTCCATTGAGAATAATGTTGGCTGTTCATTTTGCATATATATCATTTATTATGGTGAGAAATTTCCCTGCTATTCCTATTTTGCTTGGAGGTTTTTGCTTTGTTTTGTTTTAATAATCAGAAATGGATATTGGACTTTATCAAATGCTTTTTCTGCATTGATTGATATGATCCTGCTATTTCTTATTTATTTATATTACTTATGTGACAAATTATGTTGATTGTTTTCTTGTGTTGAACCATCCTTACACACCTGGTATGAATCCTACTTGGTCATGATGTATTGTTTTTTTTTGATATGTTGTTGGAGTCTATTGGCTAGCATTTTGTTAAAAATTTTTGCATCTATGTTCATAAGGGATATTTGTCTATAGTTTTCCTTTCTGGAGGTAGCTTTGCCTAGTTCTTGGGATCAGGATTATGCTTGCTTCATGAAATAAAGGATTGGGAGGATTCCATCCTTTTCTATTGTCTGTAATACTTGAGTAGGATTAGTGTCATCTCTTCTCTGAATGTTTGATAGAATTTTCCAGTGAAGCCATTTGGGCCAGAATTTTTTTGTTGGTAGTTTTTTTAATGACCTATTCAATTTCTTTTGTTATGGGTCTGATGAAATTTTCTACCTCAATCTGTTTTTGTTTAGGTAAATGGTGTGCTTCTAGAAATCTGTCCATTTCTTCAGTTTTTCAAATTTGTTGGAGTACAGTTCTTCATAGTATCCTGATATTATCCTTTTTATTTCAGTTGATTCTATTGTAGTCTAGTCTATTGTTGCCTGTTTCTTTTCTTATTTATGTTATTTGCATCTTCTCCTTCTTTTTCTTTGTTAAATTTGTCAGTGGTTTGTCAACTGTATTAATCTTCTCAAAGAACTAATTTCTAATCTTGTTGATTCTTTCTATTACTTTGTTTTATTTATTTCTGCTCAAATCTTTACTATTTCTTTTCTTCTGGTGATTATAGATATTTTTGCTGCTTTTTTCTAATTATTGGAAATGTTGGGTTAAGGTGTTGATTTTGGCTCCTTTTTCCTTTTTGATGTGTGATTGCTATTAATTGCCTTCTGATTACTGCTTTTGCTGTGTCCCAAAACTTTTAGTATGTTGTATTTTCATTCTCTTTTGATTCAAGGAATTTTTTATTTCACTTTTTATTTCTTCTATCATGCAGGAGTTTTTAAACAGGGTATTGTTCAGTTTTCCTGGTTTTTTGTTTGTTTGTTTGTTTTTTCTTGACCTTCCTATTGTTGATTTCTAATTTTATAGCATTGTCATCTGAGAAGACACTTTGCAGTATTTCAATGTTTTTTAATTTATTGAGGTTTGTTTTGTGACCTAGCTTATGGCCTATTCTGAAGAATGTTCCATGTGCACTGGAAAAGAATATGTATTGTGCTGTTGTTGGGTGACCAAAAAACAAAACCAAACTCACTGCCATTGAGTCAATTTAGACTCAGAGTGACCTCTCCTTGGGTTTCTGAGGCAGTGTTACTACAGAAGTAGATTGCCAACCTGACTTCCAAGGAGTGGCTGATGGGTTTGAACCATCAGCCTTTTGGTTAGCAGTGAAATGCCTTATGCACTACATCAGCAGAGCTCCCATTGTTGGGTGAAGTGCTATGTATTTGTCTATAAGGTCAAGTTGCTTGATTGTATTGCTTAGTTTCTCTATCTCATTGTTGAGTTTCTTTATAGTTGTTCTAACCCTCATTGAAAGTGGTATATCAAAGTCTCTTATTACTGTGGAGTTATCTATTTGTCTTTACAATTTTGTTAAAGTCTGATTTACATATTTTGGGGGTCTTTCATTGGGTGCATATATATTTATTATGGTTATGTGCTCTTGTTCAATGTATTCTTTAATCATTGTATTATGTCCTTCTTTGTCTCTTTTGCTGGTTTTTGTCTTAAAGTCTATTTTATCAGAAATTAATATTACCATTCCTGCTCTTTTTTGATTGTCAAGTACTTAATATATTTTTTCCAACCTCTGATTTTTAGCTTATTTTTGTGTTTGTGTCTAAGTTGAGCCCCTTGACAGTAGACAGTATATTGATGGGGCATGTTTTCTTGTCCATTCTGCAACTCTCTTCTCTCAATTGGTGCATTTAATCCATTTACATTCTGTGTAATTATTGACTAGTATGAATTCATTACTGTCATTTTGTTATGGATTTCTTCTTGGTTTGTTGAGTTATTTGTTCCATATAATTTTCTGTGCTCAGTTCATTTTGTTTATGATTTTTGTTTTTAGTCATTTTAGTATTTGTTAAAGATTTGTGCCTTTCCTTTTTTTTTTTTTTTTTATTTTGATGGCAAAGTTCATTATTTTTCTTTGAGGTTACCCTGTCATTTATAATTTTCTTCCCAAGTTTAAAAGTCTGTTCTATCTCACAATTATCTTGACTTCCTCTTCATTTGGAAGTTCTGTACACTATTTATTCCCTCTTTTTGGTCTGTAATTGTCCTCACTTGCCAATTAATGTCTCTGGTTATCTGTTTACAGTCTTGTAAGTTTATTTTACTTTAGATACATCTATTTCTGGGTTGTTTTCTATGTTATGGAGTCATGTGTATTAATCATCGTTTGTTGTCTGCTGTTGTTGGTTCTCTGTCCAAAGATTCCCTTTAGTATGCCTTGTAAGGTTGGTCTGGTTTTTAAAAAATTCTCTTAATTTCTTTTTATCTGGAAATGTCCTAATTTCACCATCATATCTGAGGGATAATTTTTCTGAATATTTGATTGTTGGTTGGAAATTTTTTTCTTTCAGGGTTTTATATATGTCATCCCGTTGCCTTTTCACCTGCATGGTTTCTGCTGACAAATCAGAACTTAGTCTGATTGGTTTTCTTTGTAGGTAACTTTTTATTTTTCTCATGCTTTTCAGGATTCTTTCTTTGCCTTTGGGTAAGTTTGGTAAGTTTGATTATAAGTTTCAGTGATTTTCTTTGGGGGTCTATCATATTTGGGGTTAGTTGACCTTCTTGAATGGATATTTTCCTGTCTTTCATCATATTAGGGAAGTCTCTTCCAACAAATATTTTCTGTGGTTTTATTTGTCTTTTCCTGTTCTGGAATTCTAACCACACATAAGTTATTCCTCTAGATTGTGTTCCACATAAATCTTAGGCTTTCTTAATTTTGTTCTTTGACTGATCCCTTAACAAAGTAGTATTGAGAGATTTGTCATCACTCTCACTATTTCTGCCTCCCACTGATTTGATTCTATTCCTTTGCCCTTTTAGTGTGTTATCTATTTCTAAAATCTTAATATTAATTTTCTGAATTTCTATTTGCTGGTTTTTTATGGTTTCTAATTTTTCTATGATTTTGTTAGTTTGTTCTTGTATTGTTTTCCTAAATCATACAGAATATGTTCCTTAATTTTGTTAGTGTTTTCCTTGATTTTGTCTGTATTTTCTTTCATCAGAATGTTGATCCATTGAAAGTACCTAAATATAATTGTTTTGAAGTCTTTATCGGGTACTTCCAAAGCTGCTTCTTCATCAGGGATGTGTTCTGCATCTGTATCCTGGTCCCTTGTTTGTACTACTTTATCTTGCTTCCTTGTGTGAACTGAGATGGTCAGTTGTCTCCAAGACATTGTGATGTCATTTTATTTGTATTTAATTGGTTTTCTGGTTATCTAGTGCTGCTCTGACAAGAAATATACCACAAATGGGATGGCCTTAACAAACAGGAATTTATTCTTAAAATTTGGAGGCTTTAAGTCCAAGTTCAAACTGCCAGGCCCTAGGGGCTGGTTGAAAGCCCCTCAGCCTTAAGCTTTAGCTCTGCCTCCAGCTCCCAGCCCACTGAAGCTAGAGGCTTTTCTTCACTCAGAAAGCTACTGATTGCTGAAGCTGCCAAGCCCAAGGTTGACAAAATAAAAAGGCACAGTCCAGATATTACCAAATCACATGGCAGGCCATTGATTCAAGTCCATTGTAAGTCCCAAGGTCAACAGAGCATGGCAGGCTGCTGAACAATGAATGACATGGCTACATGCAGGGTTCAAGGTACCATAAGCTAGAGATCATTCCCCAAGGCTTCTTCTTATATATAGGAAGCAGACCATATTCCCTAAGGCAGCTACTCAGCTGCTTGTGGTAGATCCCACCATGGAGTTGATTGCCAGTCTTATCATGGGGAACAACTACCACCAGCTGCCCAGCCACTCAACCAGGCCCAACCAAGTTGACACACAAACATAACCACCACAATTGGTGATTGTATGTTGGTGTGATTCACCCAGGTTTGCTTGTTTGCTTGTTTGCCATATTTTGTGTTGCTATATCCAAGTGAGCAGGACTGAAGTGCTACTCTGTTCACTAGTTTGGCAACACTTACGTTCTTACCACTTGTCTCCTGGTGGGTGTAATAGAAGGTGAGAATGTGTGCACAGATCTCTGTTAGCTATTCATGTAGAGCAGTTGAAGGCAAGTTAGGCTGGTATTGGCTGCCATCTGTCATTGATCAGTTGGTACAGAAGTAGGTGGTGGCTTTTGCCCAGTGGGTGGGGCTGAAGGAGGTGTGGATGTGGTTGCATCATGTGAGCACAATTGCTGTCTCCCACTCAATTGGATAAAAAAACACAATGCCAAAAAATTAAAAATAAGGAAAAGAAAAAAACAATGAAAAATAGCAACAACCCCAAAAGGGAAAAGCAATAAATGAAAAGAAATATAAATAAAAACAAAAAAAAGGGACAAAAGAATGACAAGGAGAAAAAAAAAAAGGCTAAAAAAAAATCTGGGAAGGGATGAAGAAGAGAAGGGAACAAGAAAAAAAATAATAAAGGAAAAATGAGAAAAATGCAAAACAAAAAGTGATGGGAAGAACAAAAATGTAAAAGAAGAAAAGAAAGAAAGGGAGACACAAAAATGCAGGAAAAAAAAAAAGGGATGGGAAAGAGGAAAAAAAAAAAATATGGGGAGTGGGGGCATGGCACCTGGACTGTGTTTCTGCTGGCCAAGAAGGCAATAGGGAGCAGGGCACCTTGTCCTAGTACTAGTTCCTGCCTACTCAGGAGGGAACTGGAGACAAGGCATCTGGTCTCAGAAAAAGTTCTTTTGGTCCCAAAAGGCAGCTGGGCACAGTGCCCTACTCCCAGAAAAAGTTCCTGCTGTCCTGAAAGGGGTTTTAGCATAGGATGCTGGATCCCAGCAAAAGTTCTTGTCAGCCCAAAATGCTGCTTGGAACAGGGCAGTTGATCTCAGAGCTAGTTTCTAGCTAACTAGAAGGCAACTGGGATCAGGACACCTGATCTCAAATGAGTTTCTGCTGGTCCTGAAGGTATCTGGGGCAGAGCTCCTGGACCCAGAAGAAGTTCTTGCTGGTCCAAAAGGTGATTGGGAACAAGGCACTTGGTTCCAGAGCGAGTTCCAATCACCTCAAAAAGCAGCTGTTGGTAGAGTGTCTAGTACCAGATGAAATTCTTGCTGTCTCAAAAGGTCACTGGCATTAGGGTCCCTTCCTCAGAAAAACAACTTCCTGCCATCCCAAAACGCATCTGGGTATAGGGTACCTGATCTCATAAAAAGTTCTTATTAACCCAAAAGGTGACTGGGAACAGGGTGCCTAGTGCCAGAAGGCAGTTGATGGCAGGGCGCATGGACTGATATGGAATTCCTACTGGTCTAAGAGGTGGGTGGGGTTGGGGGATGGCCACACCTCTGTTCACTGAGAGGGGTGTAAGGTTCTAGGGGAATATCATACCTTTCTAGTCATCAATCACCAGTCCTTGGCAAATGGAGCCAATTCTTAGGTTATTGTCTGGATCAGAAAGCCATTTGCAATATTCAAAATGGCTGTGCCATCAGGTCAGCTGATAGTTCACAGCTCCATTTGTCTCCTTATTCACTTATTCACTGTTTTCATGCAGGTTCTTCTAGTGGCTGCTATTTAATCCACTTCTTTATCCTTCTTCCCTTCAAAGCTCAGGGTTCCAGGATTATCTTCTGTATCTGTGTCGACTGGTTTCTCATTTCTTTGTTGTAGAGGTTCTGTGTAGCTTATCTGCCTATTCCACCATCTTACCAAAAGTCCAAGACTCTCAGTTCTAAGAGGGTATGAAGGTAAACACAGTAGGTGAGGGTAGAGTCTTGTAGAGACATGAGATATGTACATAAATATCCATAACACAAGTATGAACTTTACATAGGAAGAGTAGAACTATATGTGCTCATTTTTAATCAGATTTTTATTTTAGAACATTTTTAGATTTATAGGAAAATTGTGAAGATAGTAAAGAGAGTTCCCGTATACCTTATGCTCAGTTACCACTTTCTTACCTATGTCTTTTTTTCTGTTCCAGCATCCCATCCTGGATACCACATTGTATTTAGTCATCATATCTCCTTAGGCTCTTCTTGGCTTTGATAGTTGATACTGTGCATTTTAAAGTAATTTATCTTTTCTTATACTGCCCTCCAAACCGGCTTAGTGGATTCATTATTTGCTGTCCTTTGAAATCTTGATACAGTCCCAAAACTTCTCCAGTCTCTCTCAGATGATATGTCCTATTCAAATACAAAATTAATATATCCAGTCTAGTGTAACAATTGGTCAAATTTGAGGAGCCAGTAGAGAAGGAGCCAGAGAAGACATGAGCAGAGAAGTTCTGGAAAGTACAGTACCATGGAAGTCAAGGAAGGAGACTATTAAGGGAGAAAGGGCAATCAGATGCTGAAAAGTGCCTAGATAGAGGAGAAGAAAAGGATCAGGCAATCAGGATTGCACTTTCAATCTTCAAAAAAAATACTTTCCATAGTATGGTGAGAATGAAAGCTACAGTTAAGGTGTAAATGTATTACAGAAAGCAAAGGCCAGCAATTTAGACTCCTCTCTTAAGAAGCTGAGTAGTAAATACAAGGAGAAAAATAGGTGACACCTAACTTTAATGGGTACCAGCAGGTTTGAGGAGAAGGCTTAGAGGGTTGTTAGCTTCTAAAAGGTTCCTGTTAATACCCACTCCTGGTATCTATGCTCTTTTGTAATCTCCTCCATTTATATATGGCCTGAACCTAGTGATTCACTTCTAGCAAATACTATAGGACATAAGTTATATGATATCTGAGGTCACGGTTGGCATGCAAGCCTCTACTGAGCTGTCTTTGAGAGCTAATCTTACCATGAAATTCAGGTCTCAGAAAAACAGTGGCACAAGTCCATACTTGAAATGTTTAAACTCTTACACTTAGACTTCAAAATTTCTCCATGTAAAGTGTGCATCAATTTGTCTTGTGTCTAACTTGGTATAGAAGAAAAATCCTTGGACTAAGAATTAGGAGACTAGGGTCCTGGTCCCAGCTCCACCCCTAACAATCTATATGACCTTAAAAAGCCCTTAATCTCTCTGACACCATGTGTAAAGTGATGGGGTTTAACCCTCATGTTCCCTCAAGTCCCTTCCAGTTCCAACATTGTAAGAGTCTAAAAACATGCAACACTAAACCAGTTCTAGGGATCATGTGTCTTACTTCTTGGAAATCCTTTAAAAAAAAAAAAAGGAAAGAATCCCAGCCCCTATCTGTAACCTCCCAGAGACTTCCTATCCATTGATAGCATTCCCTGTGGGGAATGTTTTGAAATAGTGGACATTCCATAAAATGAAATTCTGGAGATTATTCTGCAATGCAGGACACATTTCCAAGGGTAAAAATTTTCTGAGTGATTTTTCCCAAATGTATGAGAAATCTTTAGCCAACTGGATGTGGGGTAGATTCTTTTCTAAAGCATTCTGTTTGTATTCTCAAAGCAGGGTTTGGTAGGAAAAAGCACTTAGGCCTAGATATCTTGCCACTTACTCATAAAGTTGTTAGGGAAGATGCGCTGACAGTGACTAGTGAATCATGCCTAGGTCATTTCATTTCTAAGGTTTTAGTTTTAAACTATTTCCAACTATTGCTACACACTTTCACATATGCCTCACCACCATAACTATGAGACAGATTGTGAAAGAACCTAAGTCACACTGATGAAATGAAAGTGGGAACTTTCTCCTGACCTCCAGCACCCCTGACGAATACTCTCTCACACCACTGCTGACTTCGATGAGAATTCCTGAGGTCATCTGGTCTAATTTTACATTTTGGAAAATCTGGATAACGTAACAGAAATGTTTCAATTCATATCCCCAAACTTGACCCAAAAAAGAAGGGATTGACAAAAAAAAAAAAAAGGAAATTTCTTTTTTATTTCAAAATGCAGGAATTTTGATTGCCCTGTCCAGGTATTTGGAGACTCTAAATATCCTTATTTTTCACAGTGGCATTACCAGTAAAAATAAGAACACTCTTTACAATGGTACACTGTACATTTTAAATATTTTATAAATGTTCTTTTTCCAATCATTCAACAAACATATATTGAGCACTGTGTTTGGGGTTGGGAAGGAACTCACCATGTAAGCTATGAATTAACTATAATGCTGTGAAATAAATTCTCTAATAGTGGAGGGTGTAATTTATTCTGCCTCAGGGTAGGGAAGTTGAGGAAGGTGACTTCTAAACATTGAGTAAGTGAAGATGAGTAAGAACTTACAGGTGAAGGAGATTTGAAGAGCATTCAAGGCAAAAGGAATGGGAGGAGGGGAGACAGAAATATGAGATTATCTGAGGAATATGGAAAATTTGGTGATTTAGTCTAATGTGCTAAAGCATAGGGTTCAAAGCTGGAGGGAAATGACAGTGAAATAGAAGGGCATAGAGGTGGAAGTAAGTGACAATAAGAGAGGTGGACAGAGAAGTTGGAGCCAGCTTGGGAAGGTTTTGAATAATGTGCTGACTCTGGCCTTCATTCTTCAGGGAACAGGGAGACAAAAAATTATGTTAAGTATGGATGCTTCCATATTTCCATGACATGATCAAATCTGTGTTTTGGAAAAGTGATTCTGATATCAATGAAGAGAATGGATCAGAAGAGAGAGAAGGAAGGCAGAGAAAGAAGTCAGTATCTATTGTAAAATCTCAGGAAATAAATGAAAACACATGTCACATTTATCGTCATTCTTTGTTATGTTTCCCTGTCTATCTCCCCACCCCACCCCACCCACACACACAGAAGTTCCTTGGACACAGGTTCCATGACTTTGAGTCCCAGCACAGAGCCATTGCCTGGAATACTGTAGGTATGAAATAAATGCCATTCATTAGTGAATGAATGAATGGACACTCAAAGTAGAGCAGTGGCAGTAGAGGCATAGGAAAAAAGAGCATGTTCAAGAAATGCTTTCTAAGATCGATTCTAAAGAATTTGGTCTGAGGAAAAGAAAAGAATCGAAAGTTTTTACCTTGAGTTACAAACAAAATCTCTAATTAAGATATATATATATATATATATATATATATATATATATATATATAT